>NC_059438.1:47730932-48038432 GCF_021028975.2 Sphaerodactylus townsendi | reverse complement strand
CCCGCGCCGAGGCGGCAGAGCGGGATCGCCAGGACCTGCTGTAGCTGCCACCGCTGCCACCTCTGGGAGGACCAACCAGTGCCCACGCCCCCCCAACGAAGTGGTGCCCTGGCTGCCTGGGCCACCTGGGCCACAGCTGCTGCAGCCCCCGCCGCGGCGGCGCTTGATGGCCCATTTCGACAGGAAGACGGAGACTCTACCCTACCCTACTTCCTCGTGCAAGTTGAAGCGCATATGGAGAGGTGCGGTGGTGACTACCAGGACGAGATTGAGCAAGTACATGAGGTGGGGGCCCTCCTAGAGGGGGCGGCAGCCAGCTGGTACGTGGGACTTTACAAAGGCTGGGCCCCAGAGTTGCGTTCCTTCCCCGCTTCATGTTAGCACTGCAGCAGCAGTTCGAGGATCCGTTCGAGGAACAGAAGGCCCGTGCAAGATTGCGGCAAATCAGGAAAGGGTCCCAATCCATAAGTGAGTACATCTTGGAGTTCCGCCAGCTAGCCAGGGTGGTCCAGGATTGGCCGGAGCAGGTGAACATTCATTTCTTCTGAGAGGGGTTTCACCCAGAGGTGGCACGGTGGGCCATGGTGACTATGGAGCTGACCTCCTTGGCGGGGTGGTACATGCAGGCGGTCGAGGCAGAGGTCCGTCTGCACAGAGTGCAGCTACTGAAACAGCAGGGCAATCCCCCGCTGGCTTCTCCCCGTCCCCCGTCGGAGAGCACCTCTCCGGCTCATGGTGGCAAGGAGGCTGGGGAATCTCTTTCCGCCCGGCGGCGACAGCTGGGACTTTGCCTGAGTTGCGGCAGAGAGGGGCACAAAGCGGCCGTGTGTCCTACCAAGAAACCTGACCCTCCGGTAGTCCATGCCAGTGGCGCAGCAAAGGCCGGGACGGCTAAGGGCCCAGAGAGAAAGTCCTCATTCAAGAAGGGTTCGGGACTACAGGTGGGGCCGCACAAGGCGAGTTCGGCCTCCGAGGAGGCGAGTGGCCCTGAGTCCAGTGAGGAGTTGGTGGGAAACGATAGCGACCTGGCCTGAAGCACACCCGATGCCAGGTCCCTTCTAAGAACATGGAACTGAAGGTGAGTGTAACCAACGGCCCGTTCCTTCTTCCTGTGACTGTGTCAAATCAGACTTGTGGGACTAGTGTGCAGACGCAGGCACTCGTTGACTCGGGGTGCATCCGCTGCCTAATGCAGCCATCTCTAGTGGACCAGTTGGGGCTGAAGCGGGTCCCCCTATGCTGCCCCATCCTGTTTGAGCAGATGGACGGGGTACATTGGGGGGCGCACCGGCCACGCATCAGACGGAACCTGTCTTTATCCAATGCAGGGGGCAATGGGAAGAGTGGCAGTTCATCATTGCCGAGGTGGCCAAATATTCCCTGGTGCTAGGAGTGTCTTTGCTACGGGACCACGACCCCAATATCTCCTGGTCCTCCAATTCTATCTGATTTGTTGACCCCGCCCCCCCTTGCGGCGGCCATATGTCCGGTCCTCTGCCGCTGCAGGCAGGGGACTTCCATGAGGTGGCTGGGAGTGCGCTGGACGTCTCGGCCATCTCTCAACCTTCGGAGAGTATTCGAGGAAATGGAATGCGACAAGCTGCCACCCCACCGTAAGACTGACTGTAAGATCGAACTACTGCCTGGTGCTAAGCTCCTGAAAAGCCATCTCTACCCCATGAGCCCGCCGGAAGCCCAGGAGTTTTTGGACAAAAACTTGAAACGAAGTTTCATTAAAAGGTTAACCAGTGATTTTGCCACTCCCTTATTGTTTGTGTGGAAGAAGGATGGTTCCCTTCAGCTGTGTACTGACTATCAGGGACTGAAGGCAGTCTCCACATGCAACAAATATCCGTTGCCCCTGATCAAGGACTTACTGAGTTGTCTGGGGACGGGCAAAGTTTTCACTAAGTTGGATTTGCGGGAAGCCTATTATCGGGTGTGGATCACCGATGGGTACGAGCACCTAACGGCTTTCAACACGAGGATGGGCCAGTTTGTCTACCACGTCCTCCCATTCGGGTTATCTGGGGGTCCCAAGACATTCATGTGTTTGATAAATGAGGTTCTCGTATTTCGTCTGTCTTCAAGGGTGGTGGTGGCATTGGAGCCGATGTCCTGGTTTTTGCCAGACTGTGCTGGCCGTAAAAGCTGGCGTTTTCGCTCTTTGACAATTACTTGTTCGTTAAACCTTCCAAATGTGATTTCGGCAAGGTAGAGCTGGCTGGACTTTCTGGGTGACCGGATCTCCAGCCAGGGGTTAGAAATGGACCCAGGTAAGGTGCAGGATGTAGTCGTGTGACTGGCAGGAGCCCCGCACCAGGCGCCAGCTGCAGTCGCTCCTGGCTTTCGCGGTATGAATTTCGTATCGTGGACTTTATCCCCAACCGCTTACGAAGCCGACTCTCCCTCACTGATTGCTGCACACGAAGGAGAAGGGGCTGGTGGCAACCAAGCCTTCGGCTCTGCTGCCATGGTCCCCGGAGTGCAGGGCGGCCTTCTAGGCGCTGAAGCGCGCCTTTACCTCGGAACCCATACTACACCATGGCGACCCTTCCAAGCCCTTTATTGTGCATGTTGATGCTTCGGACAAGGCTATGGGCGCTGCCCTACTACAGAAGGGGGGAGATGGGAGGTTGTATCCATGTGCCTATCTCTCCCGCAAGTTTTCAGGGGCTGAGCATCACTGGACGGTTGGCGACAAGGAGATGGGGGCGATCAAGTGGCGACACTGGCTGGAGGGCGCGGCCCTTCCTTTTGAGGTGTGGACTGACCATAGGAACTTGGCGGTGCTTCGTGCTCCGGGGAAGTTGTCCGCCAAGCAGCTTCGTTGGGCTGATTTTTTCTCCCGTTTCAACTTCACAGTGCAAATCCCCCCCCCCCCCGGGAAGTCGAATTGCTTGGCTGACGCCCTGTCTCGGTTGCCCGATCCTTCCCCAGGGGACCCTCTCCGATTGGGACAGTGTTCTCCCCATCTCAACTGGGCTTGGCAGTTGTCACCCGCAGTCAGGTGGCGTGTCGCTCCAGTCCCCCCCACCATGCCCGCTTCGCTGGAGGAGTCCCTCAGGGGGGCAGGGGCCCTTGAAGTGCCACAGGATGAGGGCAGTGACCAACTGGAGAAACGGGGAGAGTTCTGGTGGAAGGGGGATTGGCTTTATGTACCTCCGGCGGCGCACCTTCTAGCCTTGCAGGAATTTCATGATGTAAAATTGGCAGGACATTTTGGGTTTGTGAAAACATTGCATTTGGCCCATGGACAGTTTTGGTGGAGGACGCTGAGGGGGGATGTATAAGCTTATGTTAAAGCCGTTGCCCCACGTAATGCGCTGGCGGCCAAGAGGGCGCAAGGAAAGGTGCCTGGCCTCCTCCAGCCCCTGCCAGCATGCTCCGCACCCTGGAAGGTGATCTCCATGGATTTCATTACCGATCTCCCATCCAGCAGAGAGAAGTCAGTGATTTGGATGGTCATGGACTTGTTTTCGAAGCAGGCGCCCTTCATCCCTTGTGCATCACTGCCGACAGTGAGCAAGTTGGCTCGTCTGTTTATGACCCACATCTTCTGGCTACACGCTGCTCCTGATAAGATCGTATCGGACCACGGCAGACAGTTTATTTCGCAGTTCTGGTGGCACTTTCTGAAGCTGCTGGGCTCTTTCCTTGGCTTTTCACGCGGCAACCGATGGTCAGAGCGAACATATGAACGTGACTCTTGAACAATATTTACGGTGCTACATTAATTTCCATCAGGACGATTGGGTTGACCTGCTGCCTTTCGCTGAGTTTGCCTACAATGTGGTGCATAGCACCATGGGGAAAACCCCTTTGAGGTTGTTTCGGGACAGTCGGCTAAGCCATTTCCTTTCCTGGGGGAGGTCCAGCAGGGGCCTGTGGAACTGCAGGAATGGGTGCAGACCATCCGGCAAGCGTGGGGCCCAATGCAGTTAGCCCTGGAGAAGGCTAAGCGTGGTTACAAGCAGCAGGCCAATAAGAAACGGCAGCCGTTCACCCTTGCGGTTGAGGATTGGATGTATCTGTCCACCAAGAACTTGCGGGGTCTGCAGGGGTGTAGAAAACTGGGAAAAATATATTGACCTGTTCAGGTGCTCAGGGTGATTAATGATGTGACAGCCAAGTTACAATTGCCTAAAAACTTGAAGTCTGTACATCCTGTTTTCCATTGCAGCCTCCTCAAGAGGGCGCCTCCCCCGGATGACTGGCACCCTCATCCGGCAGTGCCCGCCCCGTTGCGGTGATGGGTGAGCCTCACCACGAGGTGAAAGAGGTGTTGGATTCCTGGGTGCATCAGTATTCGATTGCTTGGACCCATTTCCTGGCTGGGGACAATGAATCGGTCAATTCTGTACATGTCCGAGCCTGTCACTTGGTGAAGGCATTTCACCGGGCTTACCCCGATTGGCCGAAATGGGGGGGAGGTCTTAAGGGGGGGCGGAATGTCAGGACCATGGCTGTCAGTATCTTGATGTCTTGCTGTGCGTGATTTGAAATTGTTTTCCTGTTTCCCTCTTCCCTTCCTAGCAATCTCTTGTTAGCAATCTCCTGGCGTCAGCCCATCTTCAAAGAGGTGTGAAAGGTTCCCAGGTCCTTTGTAGCTTTGTAGTAGAAACTGTAATGGACATTTGGTGTGGGGCGAAATGGGGGGGGGATTAAAAGATATAAGTCCTGGATCTGAGCTCTCTAGCTCAGATCCTGCTTTACATTGTTACTCTTCGCATCACATAGAATAAACTGCTTTTGGACTTTCCTACGGTCTCTGTTATTTCCATGTTCAAAAGTCTGACAAAGAGCAGGTGTACTCTAATCTGGCAGAACCAGGTTTGATTCCCCGCTCTGCTGCTTGAGGTGTGGAGGCTCCTCTGTGGAATTCAGATTTGCCTTTGTACTCCAGCACATGCCAGCTGGGTGACCTTGGGCTAGTCACAGTTCTTCTGAGCTCTCTCAGCCCCACCATCTCACAGGGTGTTTGTTGTGAGAGGGGAAGGAAAGGAGTTTGTAAGCCCCTTTGAGTCTCTTTACAGAAGAAAATGGGAGATATAAATCCAACTCTTCTTCTTCTCAACCACAACAGACACTTTGTGAAGAAGATGATGAAGAAGAAGAGTTTGGATTTATATCCCCCCTTTCTCTCCTGTGGGAGACTCAAAGGGGCTGACAATCTCCTTGCCCTTCCCCCCTCTCAACAAACACCCTGTGAGGTAGGTGGGGCGGAGAGAGCTCCGAGAAGCTGTGACTAGCCCAAGGTCACCCAGCTGGCGTGTGTGGGAGTGTACAGGCTAATCTGGATTCCCCAGATAAGCCTCCACAGCTCAGGCAGCAGAGCTGGGAATCAAACCTGGTGCCTCCAGACCAGAGTGCACCTGCTCTTAGCCATTGCTCTTAGCCACTATGCCACTGCTGAAGTAGGTGAGGCTGAAAGAGTCCTGAGAGAATTGTGACTGGCCCAAGGTCACCCAGCAGCCTTCATGTGTGAGAGCATGAAAACAAACCTGGTTCACCAGATTTGAGCTCTTATCCAACACAGCACAATTAGAGAGACACATATTTATGTTGCCATAGCTTCGCAGACATCGCCCTCAAAACAAAAAAAGGAAAAAATGACATGTGCGCGGGAACACGAAGCAAAACAAACTTTACTCTTATACTTTTTACAGCAAAATCATGTACAGATAAGCTGCAAGCTGAGGAAACCTCTGTGGGGAATCTTCACAGAGGATCTGCTGCAGCACACAAAATGGCAGCCACAACCGTGAAACTGACAAGAGCTCCGTGCAGCAGGTGGGGGGGAAAGATCCATTTTGGCTGGCCATGCTTGTATTCTCCTGCAATGTGGGAACACAAAATGCTCAAATGGATCTTTTTTAAATGCTGTAAAGATGTTTTATTTCTGCTGTTTGGAATCCACCACTGGTCTCAGGTTTTAAAAAACCCCAATAACTACACACCTACCTAGTTATCTTGGAAACTAAAAGCCAAAGGCAATATATGGAAGAGGTAAAGAAACTTTGTTTAAAAATCAATTCTGGTTTTTCATGGAATGTACTCTAGCCATACACTGCTATCCACAAACATGTTAAGATCTGAAGCAGTTTGTGGGCGATTCCGCACATGAGTAAAATAGGTTCGACCCAGTTCCCTGAGAAGGGTACTGACCTAGGTCGAAGCCATTATTGTTCCCCACTGCAACCAGCTTGATCCCAGCTCAGAGGGCGGAATCATCCTGTGCCTCTTCACCACTCCGTTCTGATTGGTTACTGCTCTACGGCCGTGCTCCGTCTATCCCCACACACGTTATAAAAAAAAACTGCCAGAGGAATGGAGGGACGAAGGTGGCGTTTTTTGATTGGCCAGCTGTACCCATGCCCGAAACACTCAGCTGTGATTGGCTGAATGGGGGGGACTCCTGGCACCAGAGATTCCGCACTTTACTGGAATCGAGCTGAGTTCAAGCATGGGTCCCTGAAAAAGTAGTGGTTCCCAACTGGAGTCGGAAATTTGACCGTTACACGGGGCGAAGCTGGTACAAAACCACGTCAATCCCAGTGGTTGTGCGGAGCACTTAGGTCGAACGCAGCTCGAACTTAGGTCAATAACCCAAGTGCGGAATCGACCTGTGTCTCATTGACCTGAAATAATACTGGCTTCGAGTGAGGCCTGGACTGGAGCCGAGTCTTCCTTTAATGAATGAGTATCCAGCAGCTTCCCTGGGAAATCTTCCTCCGGCAGCAGGGCCTGTCAAAAGGAGCCTGTGAGTGGCACGCTCTGAACTTCCCCAGAACACAGCAAAACACTCCTTCCGTCTGTTCTCTGCAGGCCCAGGGCCTGGGAAAGAGAGCCCTTTCTCATTCTCTCCCCCTTCCTCCAGAGATATTCAGTGGCACTGTGGGCTTTTCAGTCTAAGCCCCTGTGGATTACTTTCATATCAAATTGTTTCCAGTCCTATTCATCACTGGGGAGATGATCAGAGAAATGAAATGACTTGTTATTGTTTTGTTTTTTAAATTTTGGGGGAAGGCTTTCATTACCCAAGAGGAAAAACTCATTGCGTCAAAGCTTTTAAAGAGAAAGACCACCAGTGGCATTGGTGGATTCCGTGCAGCATAAATATAGCGTATTTAGGACATCATAAAAAGGTCTGGAGAACCGGGTTTGATTCCCCACTCCTCCACTTGAGTGGTGGAGGCCTGTCTGGTGAACCAGATGTGTTTCTGCACTCCTACATTCCTGCTGGCTGACCATGGGCTAGTCACAGTTTTTTGGAACTCTCTCAGCCCTACCTGCCTCACAAGGTGTCTGTTGTGGGGAGAGGAAGGGAAGGGAGCTTGTAAGCCCTGTTTGATTTCCCTGTTCAGTCTGTTGCCCTGTTTGGAAACATTACTGGGAGTGGGATTTCCAGGCCGTGATGCCTGCAAAATAATCTGTCCCTCCCCCCGCCCCTAATTCCCTCCTGCTGCTGCTCAGAGCAGCTGTGGGCAACAAGAGCTGGGATGGGAGATCCTGCCCCCACTGGGGGAATGGTAAATCTAACTGCGGAGAAGCAATTTCCCCATTTTTATCTACGGGGAACCTGGATCTAGCTCTTTTAAAACCCAAAGGTATAGTTTGACAGAATACAATGACAATACAATGACAATACCTTGACAGAGTACAATGGTTTCAGCAATCTTCACTGACTCTGAGGCCCCTTCCGCACACGCAAAATAATGCATTTTCAAACCACTTTCATAACTGTTTGCTAGTGGATTTTGCTATTCCGCACAGCTTCAAAGAGCACTGAAAGCAGTTTGAAAGTGCATTATTCTGCATGTGCGGAAGGAGCCTGACACGACACCACACTTGTTTCAAGTGCCCCAGTTATCTTCTGCCTTCTCCTCAGCAGCAGCTTCTTGATGATTGAGGAATGGCTAGAGCCGTGGTTCTCAACCTTCCTAATGCCACGACCCTTTAACACAGTTCCTCATGTTGTGGTGACCCCCAACCCTAACATTTATCCATTTTACAGATGGAGAACACTGATGCAGAGAGTCTTAGGCGACCCCTGGGAAAGGGTCATTCAACCCCCCAAAGGGGTCCCGACCCACAGGTTGAGAACCACTGGGCTAGAGAGTTAGAGGTAGGTCAGACTGATAGGGCTCAGTCACTCACTCTCATGGGTGGATTCCGCACAACAGTCTAATCTACACTGCTTCCCCCGCCCGGCCTTGGGTTCAGGCGCCACACACTTTTATAATTTTGTTATAATCTTGTTGTACCGTAGTGCACTGTATTGATGCTATTAGTTTTATGAATTTTATAAATTATTTTAACCTGACTTAATTTATTTTATCCTGTGTACTGTTGTTTTGGCCGCTTTTAAATACTGGCAAATTTACTGTTCCTTCGGGTTTGAGGAATATTCGGCCCAGATTCTCGCCGGGATATAAGCGCCGAAATTCCGATAAACGATTGATCAAATAAACAAAAATATAATGTCCTCTAGCTCCACCGCATTTAAAAATCTGTTTGGGGACTTTGTGTCCCCCCAGCGCAGGAGGACACAAGCGCTGCCAGCCAGACGGAACTTTTTCCCCGCCTTCTTCATGGAGCTCTTGTCAGTTTCACAGTTGTGCCTGTTGCAGATTCTCCACAGAGATTCCCCACGGAGGTTTCTTCTGCTCGCAGCTCATCAGTTGTAAAAAGTAGATGGATATAGTTTGTTTTTCTTAGCAATTCTGCGCACATGTCATTCCCCCCCCTTTTTAGGGGGAGGTCTGTGAAGCTGTGTCAACATGATTTGAAAATCTGTAATATGCACATATTTGTGTCACCGTAGCTTCACAGACATCTTCCTCAAAACAAAACAAAAGGGAAAAATGACACGTGTGTGCCATCGCTAGGCAAAATGAACTTTATTCATCTACTTTTTACAGCAAAATCATGCACGGATGAGCAGCAAGCAGAGGAAACGTCCACAGGGAATCTTCACGGAGAATGTGTTGCAGCAGCACCCAAAATGGCAGGCGCCAGCAGGTGTTGAAAAGCGTAAGAGGCTCGGATACAGAAATGTTTGTGCTGCCTGTTTGCATTTGTTTGCTCAGCAGGCAGGAAACGTTTTCAACTCAGGTTGGGAGGGAGAGATCACTAGTTTAGCAATCTTTGAAATACCTGGGTTGGGAGAAATAAAATAGGCTAAAGTCGTTTTGGGGAGACAGCTGTGCGGAGTTCTTCCCCAAAACGCTTTTTATAACGTCCTGCGGATGTTATATTTATGCTGTGTGAAATCCACCATTGTAAACTACCTCAAAGGGCTGTGGTGGGAATACATTACACTACCCTGGATGAAGCAATATATGATGCTTCCAGTAGCAAGCAACTGGAATAAGTAGGCAGTTACACGCGCTTGAATGGACAGTGGCAGATTCTGGACCTCACTGGCAGTTTTAGAACTGAAATGGATGCCAGGCCACGCACCGTGATCATCACAGTGCAGGCGGAGGCTGCTAAAGTGCGGGGGGGGGGACCTTTTCTGTAGGCTTCGTGCTGATGGTCACCTGGATATTTTCCAGTCCCGCCTCAGCTGCAGCTGCCCGGACGGACCCCACTGAGTCCGGCACCAGCTGAGTCCCTTTGACGGCCAGGCTGAAGAGGAGTTTCGGCAGGGAGGGTGAAGCGCCTCCCAGTAGGAGGCCTCAGGAGGCCTTGTTCAAAGGGGGAGGCAGGTGGAGAGGAGGCTGAGGCCCGCAGTAAGCCCACAGTTGGAGGTTGCTGCAGGCAGATGGGCTGGGAGAGGCAGCCTGGAATAGGGTGAGGAATGAGAGGGCAGAAGGTTTTGCATGAAGTGGGAAAGGGGGAGTCAGGAGCTGCCTCAACAGCAGGGAATGTGGGTGGGGGTGGGAACGGACAAGGGAAAGGGACAGTGCATGTGCCTGGAAGTGGGAAGGAGGGAAGAGGGCCCTGGAGGCCAGGACCCCCTTCTGAGAACCCCAACACCGGTTCAAGCTCATTGGTCCCTACCCTGTGCAGTAATAGGGTGGAAAGCCGTTCTGTCAAGCTGCTGCAAACACCTCTCCTCGGGTGGAGGCCACAGGGGAGAGACAAAGCCCTGGGAACTCCTCTCCCCATGAAGCAACAAGGGAGAGAGAGAGGTAGGGTGCAAACTCCTCGGCTTTCAGACAGGAGAAGGGAGGCGAGGAGGACCTAACTTGAGGAGGGTGGAGCAGTGGGCTGGTATTCGCACCGGCGACCTGGCGCTGTGAAGAGCGATGGTTTCTTGGCCCTTGGGCCAATTGGAAAAGTCATCGACTGGGGAGACCAACCCCCAGGTGAGGGAGGAGGGAAGGACACACCGCCCAAAGGGCCCGGGCGAGGGGGGGGGCACAATACTTAATGTCAAATTTCTGCTATCCAGCGATGTTTTAGGTTTAATATTTTCATCACTTGACTGTAGGATTTACACTGACCAGGTACTGATGGACATTCTCCTGCTGATGCTCCTCGGACCTTGCCCTGGCTCAATGGAGCGGTGGGGTGGAGGCAGAGGAACTCACCTACCAGCGATTGGATGATTAATCGTGTGGCACTGAGAGATTGGGGGATCCGGTAGAGTACGCAGCATAAAGTTTATCTCACACCACACTTCCCGCCCCATGCCTCACCCTCAAAGCTTGTGGGGATGCCTGGGAAAGGCCAGTGATCCTATTTGAGACACAGTAGTTGCCATATTTTCACCCAGTGCATTGTGGGTGCACAGACCAGAACTGCACATGATGTCAATCCCAAAGCTTCCTCCAGAAACAACAACCCTGTATGCTGGCTTTCAAACCCGTGTTTTGAACTCTGTTTTGATTTTGACCTGCCAGGCGTGCACTTTGCAGCTTCTGCTGTTTTGTTAGCTGCCTTGAATTTGAAGAGAAAAGGCAGGTTATAAATATATATTTTAAATAGGTTTCCCTTTTTATCGTTCATTTAAAGAAATGAGAAGTGACACTTTCTCACCAATCTCCAGGGAAAGCCAAAACTGTGGAGTGAAAGCAGGGCTACACACAGAGGCTTGGATCCCCCTGAACGTTTCAACGGATAGAAGGATTTCTGTCAGCTGAGCATGATTTCCTCACCTCCAGCTGCTGCCACCCAAAATGCTCCCCACGGTGCTGGTCCTATGGGGCACCTCCCCCAAACAGCATGAGGGAGGACTTGGCGGTTTGCTGAGATGCTGTGAAATCAGAATAAAAAATCAACTGCATCCACAGTGGAAACCCTCCAATAATAAACCAATGTCATCTATTATAAATTTCCTTCACGGCAATTATGGCTTTCATTTCCGCACGGGTTATCGCTTTTAGGGTCGGGTCGGCGTGCATGACATTTATCAACCCCCCCCGGGACCTGTTTCAAGAGGCATGTCCCCAGTACTCGGCCATGTCGCCGGACGGTCGCAGGGAAGGTAAGTCAAGTGGGACAGGGGGGAGGGATGGCGCCTTCCAGTCGCTGCCATTATTATTATTATTATTATTATTATTATTATTATATGATGGTTGCCATTATTATTATTGGTTATTACGGTTATTATTTACATATTGTTTATTGGTTTATAGACCGGCCCCCCCCCGAAGGGCTTTTGGCTACTAATAATAATATTATTAATTGAATAGTTAATATTGCGAATCGGAGTTGATTGAGCGATACTTTAGGCTTCTATTCCGCCCCGTCCCGGAAGGGCAATTTGGGCGGTGTACAGCGTATAATAAATACCGGTAATGAAGAAAACCAGCATAATTGATTCCAAAACTCAGTAAGCAGCGCAGATTTAATTAAACATTGGAATATGGCATACAAGCATCGATATACACGAGGGTGCAGTTTCCGAGCAATCCTAATATCAAATTCTTCCCTCTTCTAAGGGAGTGGAAATCGGAAAGCAGGTCTCCCGGATGCGAGATGCGCCAGGAAACAGAAGCCAAAACGGGGGGGGGGGGGCACCTTCAACGGCGGGTCCCTCCAAAGGCCCGGCGTAGAAGCTCCCGTTTTGGTGGCGTTTCCCGCGGAATCCTTCAATTGGTTAACCTGCGAGGTCCCGGATGCTTCTGGAGTGAAGAGCGTATCTACCGTAAAGTTGTGGGCCAGGGCCAGAGTTGTAAAGCTGCCCTGGCCCGTGTGGAGGCCAGCCCGTGCATCATCGAGGGGCCGGGGACCACTAGTAAATTGGCCTCTGCTGAATGAAGAGGCCGTGTGGGAACATATGGGGTGATGCGATTACATAAGATATCTGAGGGTCCGGTACGCGTAAGCGCCTTAAAGAACTTCACCATCAACAGCGCAGAAAACGATCCGGAGGAACTCTACTGGGGAGACCGCAATGCAATCGGCACAACACAGGCTGAATGTGATCCCAACTGGCGCTGCCTGTGAGCAGGCGCGCCGCCGCATGTTGGACCAGTTTCAGTCTCCGGATCGAGCGCAAGGGAAGGCCAGCGTAGAGCGAGTTACAATAGTTATAATTGAACTCTAATTCAATTTCTAATTGGACAACGGGTAGATTTAAGATACCGTTAAGATTAAAGAAGGAAACTGACAACTTTTTACAGCATTGTACACTTTATTTCTTTGATCTAACCATAAGCATGCAAACGCAGGCTTCGGCACATTTGTTCCTAAGCCAGTGGGGAAGTGCATACATAAATGGGTCTGGCACACACACAGGGCCCCCTCCCAGCTCAGCAGTGATTAACCCTCGGCCTTATGTAATCCAAGCTAGCCAGTAAATTGTGGGAATGAGTCAGCAGCTGTGACCCAGCCAGCTCCTACACCGAAGGCCACCACGATGCAGATTCGAAACGAGTCAAAATGTTGCTTGTTTCCAGCAGCATGTAAATCGCGAAGGCAACGTGTTTAGCTCAACACAAAATGAGCTACAGCAATGCCAAGTGAATGCCCATCACTTGTTTTCATGCTCACCCCTTTGTGTCGGAATAGTACCAGAACAGGGGCACATAGCCAAATATCTTGAACTATTAACTGAACCCTAACAGAGATGGATTATTACAAAGGCCAGATGCAATACTTTCCCATCGGCCACTACAAAGGGTCGCTGCCTATCTATCCCTCTCCAGGATCGGGTCTGTCCACACTGTAAAAACCAAGTGGAGACTCTTGCTCACATTATACTCGACTGTCCGAGATATGTGGGTATTAGGAATTTCTCTCCTGGGCGGGTCTCAGACAAATCTGAAAGAGACTCTGACAACTCTGTTGTGGAGCTTTTGTTAAATAACACAGAGGCCGGGCTCTTGGGAAAAGTAGCAGAATTTCTTTTACAAGTGACAGAATTTTCTAAGTAACGTCCAATGCTAGATACAGTTTATCTGTCTGTGTTTTGAATGTACTTTTGATTTGTACTTCAGAAATGTCTGTAATGCTATGGAGCCTATTTTAATAGGCCTAATAAAGGTGGTTGTATTGTTGTATTGTACTGTTGTTTTCATGAGGTTTGCAGCATCCCTGGACAGAGTTGTACAAATGTGATAGCCCTCTAAAAATGCCAGAATCCTTGTGGTAGTTCGGAAGGTCAAATGGAGGGCTACATTCAGTCTGTTGCACTTGCATTCTTTGCCAATTTATTCCAGCCTTTTAAAAAAAGGACTCCATACAGCAAGACAGAGGTGGTTCCGAGTTTGGGGGGACTCTGGGAGAGAATGTCCAGGATTAACCTCTGCCACCACCCTGCATCTGCCTTCCAGACCCCTCTGCCATGACCCTTTCTTCCCACTCATCTGCCTATTTGGGCAGACTTCCTGTACCACTTTACCAGCAATGCTGCTGGCACAGCAGTGGACTGAGGGAGGACAGGGCGTGGGGTGAATGGAAGTAGGCCTCACCCAGAGGCCTGGACCCACCTCAGGGAAGACCAGCCCTACCCCCAGATGATCCATGCAGCTTTTTTGGGCTTAGAGCAGAGGAAGATCGGAACGTTAAAACAGTTGAGGAACTAGCTGAGTGATTCTTGCAGTGTTCTGGATCAGGACCTAGCAATTAGGACAATGGATAGTTCAGATCTAGAACTTGGACCCTCCCAATAACAACAGGGGCAGAGGTGCAAAGCAAAGCTGCTCTCGTTTTCATCACTGACGCCGGACAGGTCCCAGCTGAGTTTTACGGGGGAGGTAGGCTTCCTGCTATAGCAGAAGACATGCTGGACGGCCCCGCCCCCTGTTCCCTGCCATAGATTGGCAGTGGGGGAAAGGAAGAGGGTTCTTGGCAATATGCCAAGGCGTAATGTCATTTCCAGCAACAAAGAGAAGAGATGGTATCACAGATCATGCCCTGAGATTATATGGTTTAACTATAGAGTTTGGGAAGATTGTATCTATTTTTATATTTGCATACGTGTATATTTTAACGGCTATTAGCCACCCTGAGCCAGACTCTGATTTGGAAAAGGCGGTATAAAAACTAATTAAATATATAAACCTGGTGTGATGATGTCACTTCCTGTTTCTTTTTTTGCAAGAAATAATGATGCACATTAACATGGCACTGAGCAGACTGTCCCCGTACCCACAACCCTATCAGCATGTTGCCATCTACAGCTGACACCTAGTGGTGGGATCCAAAAATTTTAGTAACAGGTTCCCATGGTGGTAGGATTCAAACTGTGGCATAGCGCCAATGGGGCTGGGCGGGGCATGACAGGGGCATGGCCGGGCATTCCAGGGGCGGGGTATTCCTGGGCGGGGCTGTGGCAAAGACGCAGCCGCTGCACCGGTCCTTGGGCGGGAAACAAATGCAGGCGCAGGCTGCCACGCACACTGGTGCACTTCCTGCTAGACTGCTTCCAGTTCTGCACGCTACTGCTGAGAGGAGGGGCATAACTAAGGCAAAAATCATGTGTCAAAATCACCAATTAGTCACCCCCTCTCGGCACACACAAATAATTAGTAACCTACTCTCGGGAACCTGTGAGAACCTGCTGGATCCCACCTCTGCTGACACCTCTAAGTTGAGTGGTCCACAAACAACTCTCTGGCTGATTACGCACAAGGTGTTTGCTGCATGGTGGAGGCGAATGTCCACCATGGCAAGATATCTGGTACATATATATTTCCTCTAGCCCCACTTTCACTTTCCACTCTCTCCATGGCAAGGAAATCCATTTAAAGCATGATTTTAATTCTCCTTTGCTGCCAGAGCAGGACAGATTTGCCAGTGGGCACAGCTTTTCCCCAAACCTTTTCCCTGCATCTTCAGCCAGCCCACCTAGTCGTACCCCCCACCCCACCCTTCACGCTGCTTTTTGCACGCGTCCCCCTCACCCTTCTTCCTGTTGCCAACTACTTCCCACTTTTTGTCCTGCCATATCTCTTCTATTGCCCATGACCTCAATGCTCCTGCATATCTTTAGATTAAAAAAAATTAAATAACCACATCGCGGTAATTTTATACTGCGTTTTGAAACGCATAAGCAGCAATCGGCAAACTGGGAACTGACAAAATATTTGCTCCCGCGGGACTGAAAGTAAAGCTAGCTTATGGGTAATGCCTGCCCCACTGCAAACAGGGTGGTGGGTAAGAATGCCAAACATGCCCTGAAACAAAGGCTCCCTGGCCAATTCTCTTTGAAGCTGTGGAGACCTTGCCATGCATAATCGGCCTCTGCAACCTTGCCTTCTGAAACCATAAAATTGCCACGCCTTCTTCTGGGCTTGAGAGGTGAGAATGGAGAGAAAGTTGCTGAACTATTGCATATAAATATCCCAACAGTTGGGATGAAACACTGAACTGTTGAACTAATTTAGATTTTGTTTTGCTTCTTGAAAGGACCTGAATAAGGAGTTTGGAAAATCCCGCTGGGATCCTCGTTACAGGTCCTAGAACTGAATTTTGCAAGAACTGTCAGCAACACCAGTGTTATATTTCAGGAGGGGCCGGGAGACATATTAACTGGTTGATATCGAGCATAATCCTTCTTGAGGGCAGGGTTTAAGGGCAGGGCCCAAACAGCAACAGAGCGCATGCTCTGGTGCATTCCTCAGCATTTCTAGTTGAAGGGTTTCATGCAGCAGGTGTCTGGACAGGCCTTTCTCTGGGTTGGAAGAAAGGGACTTTGTGCTGTTTCCTGCCTCAACCTATAGAGGGTTTTTTTTACTAGGTAGCCAGTGACTAGAAAGGGACCTAGGAATTTGTCACCTTTACTCTATCATGCTGATCCTATCCTTTGATGTAGACTGATACTCTTAGGGACTTCCTCCCTTGCTTCCGCCTCCTTCTCAGAACTCTCCATCTTACCTTCACCATGCTGGAGGGAGAGGATGTGTCTCCTGCGCATCCGTCTCCATCCAGCTAGAATGGGATAGTTAGTGAACCTGTCTCTCCACCTTTCTATCCAGAATGGACTTCACTAATAAATACTCTTTTTAATAGATTAGAAACGACAAACGACTCTGACTTTCTTTTGTGTCCTAAGCTCTCTCTACCAAGCTCAGCCACATGTGCATGCCAAGGTAAGCTCCGCTGAGCACTCTGCTTGATGTGCAAAGGGAAAACACACACGAGGTGTTGTTTCTCCCAACACTCTGGAATCTCGAAAGAGATTGCCTGCCAGTTGGGACCACCAGTTCAGAGATAGAGGGTTCCATTGCCTGAACTCTGAACTATAAGTATAGTTTTATGGGGAATTCAGAGGACAGTGGCAATTTTAGAATTTCTTGGATTTTACTTCTTTACATTAGTACTTGATTGCAAATGTGTCAGAAATTATAAAGGCCAGTGGCCATTTACAATAAATTTCTTATTCAGTTCCAGGGATTGGAAGATGCTGCCACAGGAGGTGGTGACGGCCACTAACCTGGATAGCTTTAAAGGGGGCTTGGACAGATTTATGGAGGAGAAGTCGATTTATGGCTACCAATCTTGATCCTCTTTGATCTGAGATTGTAAATGCTTAACAGTCCAGGTGCTCGGGAGCAGCAGCAGCAGAAGGCCATTGCTTTCACCTCCTGCATGTGAGCTCCCAAAGGCACCTGGTGGGCCACTGTGAGTAGCAGAGAGCTGGACTAGATGGACTCTGGTCTGATCCAGCTGGCTTGTTCTTATGTTCTTATGGATGGCCAACCTATGGTGCTCCAGATGTTCATGGACTACAATTCCCATCAGCCCCTGCCAGCATGGCCATTGGCCATGAATGCATGTCACCCTGAATGCATTTTCAAAACATGCTTTCAGGTTAGCACCAAAAAAAATCTGTTGAAAAAACTCACCTGTTGCAGAATCTAACCCACGATAAGGTTGAAAAAGAAGCTCCCCCCCCCCCAGCTGATCTGCAACTTGTAGCCAGGCAAAGTGAAGGATGAAAACCCAAGATAAATCTCGACAAACGGGGCTTTCATTCTCCTCCCTCTCCTCAATTCACCCTAATGATTTTCTTATGACAGAGGGCCAAGCTGGGATTACCTCGGCTGGACCAGAATGATGCAATGCACAATCAGGTCTCTGTGCTGTGCCAACGGGGCTTTCACGGAGCGGTCCCTTTTAATTAGCTGCTGGAGCATTTCAGAAGCTGACAATTTCTTGCTGGCAAGCCGCCCGTGAGCAGAGGGCAAACGGCCCCTGGCTGACGCTCAATCTAGTTGCAGCAGGACAGCAGTTGGCACAGAGAGCTCCTTACAGTGGCATGAAGTGTGACAGGAAGAAAAGTACAAGGTGAATCTTCAACCTGAAACCAGCGCGCACGCGCGTGCGCGCACACACACACACACACACACACGCAAGTATTAACAGCAAGATCAGTCAGATCTTGATAGGGCAGGATTGCTGCTCGGTTCTTCTCTGACACACAAATAAGCTGTGAGGCTCCGAATCCTTTGAGGGCTGCTCAGAGAGTCTTAAGGCTGGACAAGCGCAGCGTACAAGTTACACCAAGCAATACATTGCTCAAAAAAAGAGAAACCTGCTGAAAATCCCCCCCCCCCCCCCCCCCCCCCCGGTCTACAACCTGGATCCTTGTACTGGTCTGAAGAGCTTTTCATTCTTTGGATAAGGCAGACACAAAGTGGTAAACACTGTTTGGGAATTCAGATGGGAGCCTTCCAGTTTGATGAGACCCCCGGAGGCAAGGAGAGGGGATCCTGTGACCAGGGGAGCAGGGAAAAAACCTGAGGGATGACGTCACAGGAGGCACCTTGATCCTGCCACAGAGGCTCAGGGCGACTAATTCCCCTGTTAGCTATTCAGAGGTAGACTCTGCACAGCATATTTATAACAAGTTGCAGCAGAGGCGTAGCTAGGACAGAGTGCACCGGTGCACACTCTGGCTCCCTCCCCCCAGGCACAGCGTCCCCAGAGGTGCGATCCAGCCGGTTCTCACAGGTCCCTGAGAGTAGGTTACTAATTATTTGTGTGTGCCGAGAGGGGGTTACTAACTGGTGATTTTGCCACATGATTTTTGCCTTCGTTACGCCCCTCCTCTCAGCAGTAGGGCGCAGAACTGGAAGCAGTCTAGCAGGAGGGGCACCGGCGTGCGTGGCAGCCTGCGCCTGCGTGCATTCGTTTCCCGCCCAAGGACTGGCGCAGTGGCTGTGTCCTTGCCACAGCCCCGCCCAGGAATGCCCCGCCCCCTGAATGCCTGGCCACGCCCCTGTCATGCCCCACCCAGCCCCATTGGCGCTACGCCACTGTTTGAATCCCACCACCATGGGAACCTGTTACTAAAATTTTTGGATCCCACCACTGAGCGTCCCCCACCCCACACACACTTTAGAAACTGAGCAGGCTGGAGAACAGGCCTGTTCCCTTCCAGGTTTCAAAGGCCCTGGTGGGAACTACATTTCCCAGGAGACCCTGGGAAATGTAGTTCCCACCAGGGCCTTTGAAGCCTGTTCTCCAGCCTGCTCGGTTTGTAACGTAAGTGTAGGGGGGCGCTGCAGGGGGAGCACTGCAGGGGGGCCGCGGGGGAAGGGGGAGGGGTCTGGGGGAATTTTCCACCCCCCACGTGCCCCAAAACCATGCACCCGGTGCATGGCGCACCCCCCCCCCGTCCCCCTGGTAGCTTTGCCACTGAGTTGCCGTCAATACAAATGAACCTGTTTTCCTTTTTTCCGTTCACTTGTGTTCCCTTTAACACATTCAGGAAGCGATTGGACAAGCCAGGTTGCTTTTGCGTCTTTGCACAGAAATGTTTTTTCCTTTTTTCCTTTTAGTCAACACAACGGGACTCTCTTGCAATGGCCAGGCAATTAGGAAAGTGTAACTGTAGATCTGTGAGTGCAGAGGCGGTCATACTGCCTGACATGGGGAAGAAACGCGCTTGGGGGACTTGCACAATGGTGGGCAGGCAGAATGAAGTTTCTCCTGCCCGTTGTGTTTGCCCAGGAAACAATTTGGGATTTTGCAAAAAGCTTGCTAGTTTAGCAATTTTTTTGGGGGGGGGGGGAACAGGTTGAGAGGAATATAATGGGCTTAAGTTGTTTTGGGAAAGAGACCTGTGCAAAGTTCGTTCACCAAATACTATTCATAATGAACTGAAGACATTATATTTCTGCTGCGCAACATCCACATATAGTTGTAATTTTCATGAAACGTTGTAAGTGCGTCTGCTCCGTAAACTGCCCTTGGAGATCCAACCATTTGTCAAGTCCTGCTCTAAGACGATTCCCCAAGTCCCATCCACCTCTCACATTACGGAAGAGAGGGGTTGCACCTCAGTCCTATCCTGTGCCCATGGAAGAGGATTGCTTACTGAGAGGGAACCAGGCTGCCATTTCCAAATCCAGCCCTGCAAAATGGAAGGAACTGACTGCCCGCAAGCAACAAACTGTGTCAACTTTGGGCATAGTGACACCCTCCATTTCCAGAGGACTGTTATGCTGACCCTTGACAATGTGGAGCCTAATCGTGGCCGGGCCTGTTGGCGCTTGAGTGGCCGGCCCCTTTCAAAATGTCACACGCTCTGTCTTGGAAGAATTCTTGTGAATACTTGTTTCCATATATACATATTAATTCATGAGGCTGCCTCACTTGGCACCTCGTGTGCCAAACATCGTTGTTGACCCGCCAGATTGTGACAACCCTGTCCCAGCCAGCAGTGAAGTATTCTTGCTGCCAGCGCTGGAGGCCATCCAAGCATCCATCATTCCTTTGGCTGTTGATGTCTCCTGCAGGCTCCTGCTGACTTACAGATGCTCAATTCCCAAGTTATCACAGAAGAGAGAACAAAAATCTGCCTGCTTTCTTCCAACCTTTTAATCCAGGAAATAGCGCAGCACACCGGCTGGCTGGTAGCGAAAACATCAACAATTATAGTCAAATAAATAATCTACTATAGTCTCAAAACTCAAATGTATCCTATTGACATAAGTTCTTAAACTGTAGTACAATTTTACATAACAATGTGCTGAAATGCATCACAAATCCTAAACATAAAGAGGTATGGTTCATAAGAAGCTAAATTCCTTATTCAGTGCTATATATCTGAAACAGCAGAAAGCAAACCGCAAAAGTCCATAACAGAGTGCAGGGCCAGCAATAAAAGAGTTCGAGTGCTGCTCCGCTGTTGCGAAAGCCAAACGTCACTGTCTGTCGGCTGCTCTGCTTCAGTGAATAATTCAATAGTTCAATTCATTCAAACGCAATCGCGGATTTGCGTTTTCAATCGTCCATCTTCTTCAGGAACATGTTAGTTTAATACAACTTAATTAAGCCAACCGGCTGTAATATTAGACAAGATGTCTTAGACCTCAGCCTTTAGCTATCCATGTGTTGTCCAGAAGATCCAGAAATACTAAGTTCTTTTGTAGA
Source organism: Sphaerodactylus townsendi (assembly GCF_021028975.2). Lineage (NCBI taxonomy): Eukaryota > Metazoa > Chordata > Lepidosauria > Squamata > Sphaerodactylidae > Sphaerodactylus > Sphaerodactylus townsendi. The sequence continues at coordinate 48,017,651 of NC_059438.1, read as the reverse complement.
TGGGCTGAGACAGAACGGGCGATTGACGATAGCTTTATAATATCTATTCATAGGGGGAACAAATAGGGTCACTATAGTGTGATGGTTGCAGTATCAGGGTAAGATGTAGTCGTGGAAGATTCAGGAATTCAACATGAAGGTTGAACATATTGCCGGAAGCTACAATGTGGTTACAGGAAGGATATAGACTGATGAAGTGGACTAGTGTATATATCCTAACTTGTACCTGATCTCAAATGGCTTTGGTTGGATTCACTGCAGAGCACTCTTTTGAAAAAGGGTACTCTTCTGCTTGAATCTAAGGAGGAGGAGATGTGAGGAAATGGCTCCTCCCCCCTTTTTTTCTTCCCTTCGAGCAGGTATCATAGATTTGGAGGACAAAAATGCTAGAGGGGCATCAAGAAGAGATACCTGACCTGGGGGGAAATATTAACCCAGACTGACACTGACAGAGGGGTGGGGTCGGGGAACTGATAAAAACTCCTATGAGTGTAACCTCTATCTGTGGGTTCTGTGGGGCAGAACTTGGAATGAGTTTGCAACAACAAATTTCAAAAACAAAATGGTTTACTTTCTTAACATATAACATCAAACATCAACAGTTAACATTTAACATCTTTAAGGTCCTGTTCAGGTTTCATTTCAAGTCCTTCTAGTTAAAGTCTTCTGATATTGCCAATTCTTCTTTGCAAGTGGGTTGGCTCCTGAAGACTCCAAGGGCTTGATGAACAGGATTCAACATGATGAAGGTTTCCAGGAGGACTCTCACCCATTACAACCACAAAAACCCTGAAACAATAAACTCCAACATTTACAACATAGCAAAAATAAACAACTACCTTCCCAATAGTTCCCAACAACATTGCAGTTATCTAACAAGGTGTTAAGGGCTTATAGAAATCAAGGTCCGAGTCTGGTAGCCTTGTCTCCTCCAACTACATGAGCTCTGCAGCCTCCTGCTGCTTTGAGTCTCCACCCCTTACTGGGCCAACCCATTCTGAGCATGGGGGTTACATGAGCACAAAGGGGAGGTCTCTCCTAGCTGGGCCACTGAAGGAAGCATAAGCATATGCCTGGGCTTTGGAGAGAGCAGCCATTTGTGGACTATGTGCTTGCCCAGGGAGCTGACCCAATCTTCCAGGTAATGGGAACTCTGTGAGGACTGTAACCTTCTAAGCTTAAGAGCCTACCCTATTGCAACAGCGAGTACTGTAGGGTACATATAGAGAAAGGGATAGAGGAATTGCGTTTATATCTCATTTGTTTTGGAAACCCTTGTTCGATCTGGTGCAGTGCTAAAACATACTCGTAACCATTTTGAATAAATACTTTTGAACCTTAGATGTGGGGAACAGTTCTCTGTACCACCTGGACCTCCACCATTGTGGATGCACTATCAGAATAGGAGGGCACCAGGAAGAAAGCTGGCAATTGGCAAGAAGCTGTTTCTCTGGGGCCTCCAACCTGCCCTATGGAACCTAGGAGAGGGGAAACAGGGGAAACTGAGGCTAGGCCTCAGAGTTGCAAAGGAGGCTGGGGAGCCCTGACCCTCCCCAGTGGAAAGTTCCTCAAACCAGTCGCATACCTGCCAGAGGTATGTGAGGTCACAGGTCCCTAGGAACCACTTATTTAATCATTTGGGGGCAAAAAATTGCCCCCCACATCTCTCTAGCTGAGAGGTGCCCATGCTCAGTGCCCCCTCCTCCACCGGCTGTAGCGGCCCCCTCTGGGGTCTCCTGGCCTGCTGGGACCTCCCCAGAGGCTGAGCTGGAGCCTCTGCCCGGGCACCATTTAGGAGCAGCAGCAGCAGCAGAAGGATCAGCTGCGCTCCGCCCCTCTTCTGGACTGGCTGGTCGGGTGGGTTGCTGTGTTGTGTGAACAAGGGCAACAGGCATATTTATAATGCATGTTTGACTTCGATTTTTGTGAATGTGAACCCTGAAGAATTAGATAATTAGGCATCTGCATTCTGGTAGTTTTATCAGCAGAGTTTAAAGCGGAGTCACTCTGGTAAGATGAGAAGATCTATAGTCTTCTTGCACTCACTACAACCTTCTACCGCTCTTGGAAAAGAATACTCTCCACACAAGATGTTCTTTCCATAGGAAGGTTTTACTTTAGCAGTTGCAAGGTTACACAAGTCTATTCTATACAAGATCATCAGACTATACAAGATCATCAGACTATACAGAACTCTTGAACACACACAATGAACTTAACACTCAACCACATTGAACTGTGCATATAGAAAGCAATGGTTCTTATACATCCAACACGGATACTTTTTCCCCGCCCCGGCAACAGCCTCTCATTGGTCTAGAGCAGTGGTGGCGAACCTTTGGCACCACGGGTCTAAAGTCACAGTTGAACTCACCAATCATGTTAAAGGTTAAATGTTGCTACTGTCTCCAGCCTCCGTGTTGGGCAAACTTTTGGTGACTTAGAAGATGAACCTTTTGTGAACCTTTCTTTTTTATATATCATGACAAGTGTCCTCTGTTCCAGAGGTCTGTCCAGCTGTCGCCTGTGCCCACATTATCAGGGGCAGCCCCTACATTTCAGAACAGCCTGCCAGATGTGGTATGGAAAACTCTGACATGCTTGTCCTTCTGTAAATGAACAAAAGTGGAATTATTTCAACATGATTTTAGGAGAATTCACTAATGGGCAAGTTTCTCAACTAGTAGTGGCTTTATTCATATGTTTAACCAGGTGTGTATTTGTGTGTCTTTATATTTTATATTTTGTAAGCCACTTTGGTCATTCTGGAAAGATGGGATATAAATATTTTTAAATAAACTTACAAAATAGAATTGGGTACATTTGAACTAAACACTGACAAATCCAGGATGCGTGATGGAGTGGCGCCAAATGATGTTGTGACGGCCCCCGCCGCGTGTGTGCGTGTGATGAAGGGCCAAGCTGCTGCTTACTGAGGGCAACCCTGTAGGGTTTTCAAGGCAAAAGACTGAGGACGTTTCCACGTGTGTCAGTGAAGCAGCTGCACACCAGTATACGTGACACTGGTGGAGCCCCGGGGCTGTTCGCACACTTTCGTGCAGGTGGCCCTTGAGCTGCCATGGCCTGCAGAGGCACCTCCGCCCGGAGGCGCATTCTGTTTTTTTTAAAAAAAACTTACTTTCTCGTCCTGTGCAGCTCTGCAGGGATGAGGAAAGATGCCCCCGTGGCCACAGCAACGCCTCGGGAATCGGAGGCCAGGGTGGCCGAGTCTCCTGGTCCCTGCGGAGCTGCCCAAGGCGAAAAGGCAAGTTTTTAAAAAACAGGACATGCCTGAAAGCAGCCCCTCCCACCTGGTTCTGCTCACTCGGCACTGGGTGCAAAGCGATGTTCTTGACAAAACTTGCTCATTGAGCGAGTTTCAAAAACACCGTTTCCCCACCGGTGGGGGGGGGGGGGAGGCATGGTGCTGCCTTTTTTCGTAGGCAGGAGCCATGCAAAGTGCTCCCCCAGAACTGCGTTTTTACCTTGATTGGGGTGCTGTTTTTGGCCTGTGCGGAATGTGTCTAACGGAGGTGGTTTGGCCCCAGACAGACAGATTTAAAAGACAGATTCATAGTGGCTGCTGGCCATGGTGGCTAAAAGGAACTCCACATTCAGAGGCAATCCATCTCTAAACCCCAGTGCCAAGAGACAACACCAGGCCTCTCTGCCCTCTTGTTGGTCCTCTGTGTGAGGCAGGATGAGGTGATAATTGCTTGCCTCTAATTTCTGCACCATGTAAGCGGGGAAGACGGCCTCCTCCCCCACCTAATGTGCTCAGTTACAACTCGGCCTCCCAGGCACCCATGCTCTCCTTCAGATTTTCCAGCTCTTGCTATTTGAAAAGGAAATGGGGGTTGGAGAGTGACGGCCTTCAGCTTCATTGTGGTATAATCAGCACACATATTATGCCTTTAAGTCCTGCAAGCAACGAGCATGCAGCAGCTCAATCATCTCTGCACCAACTGCCAATGAGGTCATCTGTATTATGATCCCCATATCAGCAGGGTGGGGAGGGGCCTGTGTGGCTCCGTGGCAGGGCACCCAGAAGTGGAATCCAGCAGGTTCTCACCAGTTCCCGAGAGGGGGTTACTAATTATTTGTGTGTGCTGAGAGGGGGTTACTAATTGGGTCTGCTTTTCCGTTAGAAATTCCATGAGGTCCAAAAATCATAAAGTCCTGTTGTTTCCTATGTGGCTGGTTAGCAAAGGTAGAAAACGGGATAATTCTCCCTGTTGGGCTGTTTTAAACACATGTTTTAGAAATATGGTAAAGTTCCTTGTTTAAGGAAAGTATCCTTCTTTTGATTTCTAGAAACAAAATTAAGTATTTGAAATTATTAAGTATTTGACGGGCAGTCAATTATAGGAGAAGTAGTTGTTTCTGTTGGCAGCAGACGATAGGACTTGCTATAATGAGTTTAAATTATGGGCAGAAAGATACCAGCTGGAAATTAGGAACTTTTTTTTACAGTAAGAGTTTTTTACAGTAACTGAGAAATTATTAATGCCCCGCCCCCGGAATGCCCGGCCATTCCCCCGTTGTGCCCCACCCAGCCCCATTGGCGCTACGCCACTGTTTGAATCCCACCACCATGGAAACCTGTTACTAAAATTTTTGGATCCCACCACTGAGGGCATCTGCTTGGCTATTAGAAGGTGCCAGATTCAGTCTCCGGGCATCTCCAGGTGAAGTATTTCAGGCGGCAGATCTTGTGAAAATCCTTTGTCTACTGTTGACCTTGGAGGTCCACCAACTGTCAAAGGAGATAGTACTGAGCGAGGGGGCTATCCATGAAAAACAGCTGTATAGGGAGGCCAAAACTGTGATTGTGTTGGCAGACTTCCTGAGCAGCTAAGCAGTTGCTAAAAGGTGCTAATAGCCCCTGGTTCTGACACTACGGTCGATTCCCCACGGTCAATTAATCGCGTGATACTCACACAAAATAACCAGGTTTCAGCAAGAACTCCCCACTGCCTGATCGCCAAACACAGATTCATCCCGGTTCTGGCACTCCCTCTCCCCCTGATTGGTCGATTCCGCACTTGCGTTATCGACCTAAGTTCGAGCTGCATTCGACCTAAATGCTCCGCACCACCACTGGGATCGACATGGTTTTGTCCCAGCTTCGCCCCGTGTAACGGTCAAATTTCCGACTCCAGTTGGGAACTACTACTTTTTCAGGGAACCACGCTCAGCTCGATTCCAGTAAAGTGCGGAATCTCTGGTGCCAGGAGTCCCCCATTCAGCCAATCACAGCTGAGTGTTTCGGACATGCGTACAGCTGGCCAATCAAAAAACACCACCTTTGTCCCTCCATTCCTGTGGCAGTTTTTTAATAACGTGTGTGGGGATAGACGGAACATGGCCGTAAAACAGTAGCCAATCAGAATGGAGCGGCGAAGAGGCACAGGATGATTCTGCCCTCCGAGCTGGGATCAAGCTGGTTGCAGTGGGGAACAACAATGGCTTCGACCTAGGTCAGTACCCTTCTCAGGGAACTGGGTCGAACCTATTTTACTCATGTGCGGAATCGCCCATTGTGTGTTTTTTCAGAACCTGCATGAAAATGCACCTTTAAAAAAAAATGCGTCAAATCCAGATCGGTGGAGAGGACCGGGGTTTCAATCTAGATTTAATTTCCTGCTGTTGGCAGTGACGCAGAGCCTTTCAGCCAATCAGAGCGCAGTGGGCTGTGTGCTATTCGCGCGCAGCCCTTTTTTTGTTTGTTTCGTGCCAGCCGAGGCTACGTGGAAACGTGACTACGTGGAACATGATTTCTGTGCCAACTGTTAACTAAAATTACACTTTTGTGCCAGCGCAGCTGCGTGGGTAAAGAGTACTGAAGCCATGCATAAACGTAGCTTAGCACAAAAAACAGCTACCGTCCTATCTACGCGTGCATGTAGTGACATAGATGCGCAAAAAAAAAAAAGTTTAAAAAAATTTCCCCCCCAACACAGTGCAACAGCCAATCAGGACAAGGAAGAAAGAGCCGCTGAGCAGATCACACAACTGTGGGGATTGCTGCACTATTTGAAAGGGTGATAGACATGGATGTCCTCATCACACACACGCTGCAGAGGAGAGGGTGAAACCTCGATGAAAAGGTGCCGATTCTTTTGAAACCTGGTTGTATCTAGATTTAATTTCTCAGTGGGGAAATGGCCTATATGACCCTGGGTAAGCATTATCTTTCCCACTTGTTTGCGTGGATATTCAACAGCATAAGAGGGACAAGGTGGACACTTCAGGGCCCCTACAGTCCTATAGCCAAGGGCTAGTAAGGAAGGATGGGAGCTCTTTTGTACTTCTCTATTGAGATTCATTCCTGTTAAAAATCAGCTCTGAATAATACCATACATATTGGTATTAAAGCTGCTGAGAGATCCAGGAAAATGAACAGGGATACAGATTTCATGTCAGTTGGCCAGCATGTCAGTGAAAATCAATTAGGCATGCCATTTGCCCACTAGTGGCAGATAAACCCAATCCTCTGCCCCAATCCAGGCCCTCAAGAAACAGAGGAGTAAGAGAAAAAAGGGCCAGAATATGATCTCCATAGTATAGCTCTAGAACAGTGATGGCGAACCTTTTCGAGACCGAGTGCCGCCCAAATTGCAACCCAAAACCCACTTATTTATCGCAAAGTGTCAACTCGGCAATTTAACCTGAATACTGAGGTTTTAGTTTAGAAAAAATGATTGGCGCCGTGGCACATGTTACTCGGAGTAAGCTTGGTGAAGCAACCGTGCAACACTTCGAATGGGTGAATCACGACCCTAGGAGGGTTTACTCAGAAGCAAGCCCCATTGCTAGCAACCAAGCTTACTCCCAGGGAAAGGATCGTGCCCAGGCTAGCCTAGATGTGTGTGTGTGGGGGGGGTGATTTTCTGCCCCCTCCACATGATGAACTCTGTGCACGTGTGCCCACAGAAAGGGCTCTGAGTGCCACCTCTGGCACCCGTGCCATAGGTTCGCCACCACTGCTCTAGGAATTTCCCGTCTCTTGGTGGTCATCACCCCACAAATTAGGGGAGAATTTCTAGACCTTCATGTGGAAGTGATTTCACATCTTCTCCATACTCTTCCTTGGTGTTAGCCGCAAAATCTCCTGGCTTTTGCTGTGGCAGTGCCGTTAACCCAAAAACCAACACAGTCTCTCTCCCAGGATCAGTACGAATGTTATATAACGAAGAATATAAGATAGTCAGTTCCTTTCAGAACTATCTGGAGTTCAGAGGAAAAAACTTTAACCAAGATTACATTGAAGAATTTTACATTTAACACAGGCTAGCGATCAGCTCTGCTGACTTTTCGAGGGGCAGCCATAGTATTGCCACTTTAAGGACAGAAACACCGGTCCCTGCGTGAATGATCTCTTGATCATTTTTACCTTACAGTAACATAGTCAAGTCTGGCAGATTTTACCAGCTAGGAGGGACAAAGTCATATGAGCCATGGATCTCAAATTCTGCCCATATCCTACAGATTGTCTGGTTGTCCAAGGGCAATCGATGTGACAGTTTTTTGAAGTGTAAATGGAAGGAGCAAGGCCCTGGGATTAGTGAAAGCATTCAGAAGGAGGGGGTGCCTGCCTATTCCTCCCCCAGCAACGAGCAGGTTTGGGGAAACAGCGTGTGGAGTGGGACGATTTCACAAAGATACAGCAGAAGTGCACAAGCCATTATACGTTTGGTGGTCTCCCCCATATGTTACTGTCAATAGTATATATTAATTGCCTTCCAGAGCCTTTATCACCTCTTACCAGCATCATGCTGGCAGTTCGTTGGATTATTTATCATCCCCTCACCAACATGCCGGGTGTATTTTGATGGGAACTGTAGTCCATAACATCTGGAGGGCCGCGAGTTTGACACCCGTGCTGTAATGCCTGGAAAGGTCTGCAATCTATATATACGTTATATATCTTCCCATTTAGTGTAGTGAAGATCCGTTCTTTATTTAAAACATTTCCTGTACCATGTTTATTTTTGTGAATAATATCCATTTTGGAATGCATACTAAAATTAGTGACAAGTCCTTGGCAAGGGGGAAAACAAAAGAATTCGAAATAACCTTGGTGGTTTGTGCAACATTTTATTTTAAAAAAAAAATCACTCATCTGCCTTCGAAACCCATTAATGTGTTTTCAGAAGAAACATTTAGGATCGGAATGATTAGTTTGTTTGAAAAGGTTCCAGACAGAGGCCTGGGAAGCAATTCCCTCTGGAGCTGCTGTGGTTTTCAGAAGTCATCCTTGTCGATTAAAAAAAAGCTGTAGATTATTTTATTTCAGTGAGAAATTTAAAACTTTCACTAGGAAACTGGAGCGTACAGAGAGCTTCCCAATGTGGGGTTACATGACCAGTAAAGGCTACCATTTAATTCTAAGAACAGCACTTTATTTCTAAAAATAGAAGAGGAGGGAGAATTTGCCCAATCACAGGATTTGATGTGAAATATCAGAGGTTTCACTTCTTTGGTCTCAACATGAAAGAATAAAACATCTCAGGGAAGGGCTAAGGGGATTTTTCTCCTTGGCTGAACAAGAAGAAGAAGAAGAAGAGTTTGGATTTATATCCCCCCTTTCTCTCCTGCAGGAGACTCAAAGGGGCTGACAATCTCCTTGCCCTTCCCCGCTCACAACAAAACACCCTGTGAGGTAGGTGGGGCTGAGAGAGCTCTGAGAAGCTGTGACTAGCCCAAGGTCACCCAGCTGGCATGTGTGGGAGTGCCCAGGCTAATCTGAATTCCCCAGATAAGCCTCCACAGCTTCAGGCGGCAGAGCTGGGAATCAAACCCGGTTCCTCCAGATTAGATACACGAGCTCTTAACCTCCTGCGCCACGGCTGCTTTGCTATTAGCTCTCCCCAGTGTAACGTGGCCAGCTCCAGGCTGGGAAATTCCTGGTGGTTTTCGGTGAAGCCTGCGGAGGTTGGGGTTTGAGAGAGGAGCAGTCTCAGTGGACAGGATGGCACAGAATCTACCTTTCCAAGCAGCCGTTTCCTCCAGGGGAATTGATCTCGTCTCATGTTTCCCCGGCCTGCCCAATGATGAGATTCTTGGGGAACAGGAGATCTTTTAGTGAATGACAGCAATCAGGCTAAGCAGCCCCTGCTGCCTACATGGCTGTACCGTGGCGTAAGTCTCAGAGCTCTTTGGCACGCAAAAGCCATAGACTGATAAACTTCCCACCATGCGCAAGGATCCCTGCAGCCCCGCAAATGTTGCCAGGATCGCTGACCTTGGTACTGTCGCCCAAGCAAAGCAAAACATTCACTACAACACAAAGCTGGAAATAAAAAGCAGGAGACAAAAAGCTGGGAGGGAATGAGGTATGCATCACAGGTGATCTAGATGCCACCTCCAGTTCTGGAGACTTGGCAAGAGAAGAAGAAAAGAAGAAGAAGAAGAAGAAGAAGAAGAAGAAGAAGAAGAAGAAGAAGAAGAAGAAGAAGAAGAAGAAGAAGAAGGAGGAGGAGGAGGAGGAGGAGGAGGTCTGGATTGGTTCTCTCCTGCAGGAGACTCAAAGGGGCTGACAATCTCCCTGCCCTTCCCTTCTCACAACAAACACCCTGTGAGGTAGGTGGGGCTGAGAGAGCTCTGAGAAACTGTGACTAGCCCAAGGTCATCTTTAGCTTGGCATATAAGTGGCTACTTGGGCCAATCTGAATTCCCCAGATGAGTCTCCACAGCCTCAGGCGTGGTTTATGAGAATCAAACCCGGTTCTCTCCCAGAGATTAATAGAATGCACCTGCTTTTAACCTCATTTTACGCCACTATTTAATGGTGAGCCACATGTAAAAAAAGTTTAGACTTTTTGACATCTCTGTTTGCTGGAGGTCAGTTGTAATTCCAGGAGACCTCCAGACCCCACCTGGAAGATAACAACCCTAGCCCCACGTCCACCAACCTCTCACCTCACATCCCCAGGTTTCCCCCCTTTTTCATCAGGATCCCCCCACCCTTCACCACCAACCAATAAGTCAGCCACGAATGTCCTCCTCCCATCTGCAAATCGTCACCTTTCTTTTCAGACCCCACCTGAATGTAGGTTTCCCAGACTTGGCAGCCTCAGGTGGTTGCATGGGACGCAGCCACGCCATAAATCCTTGTTACTTTATTGTTCCGGGCTGGGTTTCCTTGCTGCCTTTCTCTGGCCTCGTTGCTGCCTTTCTTGGCATGTATTACTTTCTTCTATCATAACTGCAAATAGAGGAAATGTCAGGCTTCTGTGTGAAGCACTGAACAAAGCCCAGAAGGGGTGCGTCAAAGTTCACATCCCACATTTCTAAGAAGAGTTTGGATTTATATCCCCACTTTCTCTCCTGCAGGAGACTCAAAGGGGCTGACAATCTCCTTGCCCTTCCCCCTCACAACAGACACCCTGTGAGGTAGGTGGGGCTGAGAGAGCTCCGAGAAGCTGTGACTAGCCCAAGGTCACCCAGCTGGCGTGTGTGGGAGGGCACAGGCTAATCTGAATTCCCCAGATAAGCCTCCACAGCTCAAGCGGCAGAGCTGGGAATCAAACCCGGCTCCTCCAGATTAGATACACGAGCTCTTAACCTCCTACGCCACTGCTGCTCCTTTCATATTCATTTGCAGGTTTGGGGACAGCTCCGAGGACCCTCCTCTGCCCGCCACCAGGCCCCTCCGCCTGCCTGCGCGTCTGTTCCTTGCTTGCTTACAAGCCCTTCGTTGCAATGCTTCCAGCTGCCTTCTTGCCCTTTCCCTGACAGGTGGGGTGATTCATGCAGAGGGAACACCCATTGCAATAGACACCAGGAGCATCACAGCTGTGCATGAGCATCCCCTGCATGCCCTCCCCTGACAGCACTGGGCAGCACATGTGCATGACAGAGCAGTCATCAGCGGGCAGGGGAAGGGCAGGCAAGCAGGCCGCAGAGGGGGCAAACACAAGGGGTATTCAGTGGCAATGGAGAAGGGGCGTACTGCCCACAGGGGCATGTGGTGTCATATGTCCCCGGGTGCACACCATCTAGACACGTGGGAGGGGGCGCCGGGCCCCAGCCAGGTCCTTGCCCCCTGCCTCTCCTGCGGCGCAGCCCCTGGCGGGCCCGAAGCTGGTGAGCATGGCCCCAGGACGGAGGGAGCTGTTGGGCGCCATGCTGCAGGAGAGGCTGGGCACAAGGACTCAGCCGGGCCAGGGGGCGCCATTTCAGTTCTTGCCCCATGAGCCACTGCAACGGGCCCTTCTGGAAGCCCTGGTCACCAACAGCTGCCCCACCTGCCTGGTACGTTTGGCATTATGACACGTACAACTAGGTATTTTAAATCATTTCCCAGAAAACACTGGAATCCTTTGGCTCTCCTTCATGGGGCTCTCACTGAAATGTCAATAATGCACAACCAGTCTTCCTGAACATCAGCTTGCCCTGTGTTGAATCTTGTGGGTCTGCCCCATTATGGAGACACTGCTTTAGGAGCAGCCGTGGGGCAGGATTAACCTCCTCGTGTATCTAATCTGGAGGAGCCGGGTTTGATTCCCAGCTCTGCCGCCTGAGCTGTGGAGGCTCATCTGGGGAATTCAGATTAGCCTGTGCACTCCCACACACGCCAGCTGGGTGACCTTGGGCTAGTCACAGCTTCTCGGAGCTCTCTCAGCCCCACCTACCTCACAGGGTGTTTGTTGTGAGGGGGGAAGGGCAAGGAGATTGTCAGCCCCCTTGAGTCTCCTGCAGGAGAGAAAGGGGGGATATAAATCCAAACTCTTCTTCTTCTTCTTACTCTGACAGAAGGAGCCATCCCTCAATGGAAGACACTCAGCCTCTTGAACCAAAGGAAGGCTGTTTTCCAGGATGCTACCCACAGTCACTAACTGAGCTTGTGGTTTGGCCAGATATGTAGGCCCAGGGAGAGGGTATAACATGGTATAGTGGTTAGAGATACTGATTGTGCCATTAAATGATAGAATTTGGTGTCACAAAATGTGGCCGTGGTTAGCTTTAAATGGGGCTAGTTAACAAACAGGTGCAGGATGGGTCTGTCAGTCTTTACTGCCCACAATACCTGAATGAAACCTCCATTTCCAGAGGCAGTATGTCTTTGAATAAGAGTTGCTGAGGGTGAAAGAGAGCGCGCATGTCTTGCTTGTCATCTTGGGAAGCATGTTAGGCTGATGGAGCCTTCGTCTAGCCCAGCAGAGATTTCCTCATGCTGGTGTCATGTAATAGTCGGAGTCTGGACTAGCATCTGGGAGTCCCACGTTTGAATCCATGCTCTTCCATGGAAGCTTGCTGGGTGACTTTGGGCCAGTCACCTTCTCAGCCTTGCCTACCTCACAGGGTTGTGACGAGGATAAAACAGAGACAAGGAGAATGGGGCAAGCTACTTTGGGTCACCCTAATGGAAAGAAAAATGGGGCGTAAAGTGAAGGAAATGAAAGTGTACTCTTCCACCGTGCCAAATTGGCACCAGAGACCATGAATACAAATTAAGGGAATAATCTGATCATGGCAGCATTTGAGGAGAGATTAATACAGAAAGATCCCAAAATCTAGGTAAATCATTGAATAAAGGGTGTGTGTGTGTAGATATATAGATGCAAAAAATGCTTGTTTTTCACACTGTCGTCACAATAACATCTTTAACAGAGTGATTGTGGCTATTGTATATTCATAATTGTTTATGTTGCCAAGAGAAGGCCCACGTCTCCTGGCCCCGCAGGACACACAAACACTGACTGAAATGCTCTTAGCTGCTCTTTCACCTTTGACACTGCAGTAAAAACTAATGAGCCGGCCCAAACGGTTTGGTTTTAACAGGTGAAGGAACTTTGTTTATGGAGTACAGCTCAGACCAGGAGACCTGATTTTACCATATCGTTTCTGGGTAAATGCTTCTTTCCCCTATAAGCTATTTGGGGACTGAAGTACTCAGACAGACTTGCAAGAGTATAACTGCGTGAAACACGCCAGATATTTTTTTTGTCTTCCTGTAATGTTTGACATTTGAAAGAGTTTGGGAACTTCACATTCTGCACAGGACCCCAGCTGGTGCTAGTCTGACCAAACATCTGAAGGAACCCATGTGATATAGTGGTTTAGAGCAGGTGGACTCTGATCTAGAGAATCGGTCGATTCCCCACGCTTCCTCACGAGCGGCAGACTCTTGCTTAGTGAACTGGGTTTGCTTCCTCACTCCTCCACATGAAGCCCGCTGGGCGACCTTGGGCTCACCACAGTTCTTTGGAACTCTCTCACCTCCTGCCTCATAACCGGTCTGTTGTGGGGAAAGGAAGGGAAAGGAATTGGTAGGTGGAGCGAGGGGAAGCTGCACCTGGGGCCCACGTGCCCCCTGCGCCCCTGCCGCAGTGCTGCCCGCCCCCGCCCCCGCCTCGGCCCGGCTACGCCTCCAACGCTGCTCTTTCTGGGGCATCACGCCCCCCCCGCCCTGTTGGCACTAAGCCAATTTGTGACTCCTTACAGGAGAGAAAAGCAAGATATGAATCCACAACTCTTCTCCTTCTAGGGGAGTGGTAAAGTTTGCTTTGACAGGATAATACAAAAGGCACACTGCCTCTCAAGGCCTGTTCTCTTCCTCCCACCTTTAGAGGTGTGGAAGGTAAGAAATGGAGAAGATGGAGCATTTTCTGGGCTGGCTCCTTGTCTTGCAAATATCCACTTCCTTGAGGCTCACCTGGCATCTGCCTTGTTACTTTTTTAGGCTCCCCACCAAAACAAGTCTTTTTGCCCAGGCTTTTAATCAGGGGTTTCCTCTTTCCAGTTGCTTGATGGTCTGCCTATATGGTCTGGGTATGTTTGAGGGATCATTTTATGCTATTTTCATGTCGCCCGACATGTTTAATGCCTTCTTTTTTTCATATTCACTTTTTGTTATTGCTTTAATTGTCAGCTACCTTATGCAAAATTCTGGAGAGACTGCAAACAGATCTTGTAAGCAAAGATTTGGTGATATGGGCCCCTTCCGCACATGCAGAATAATGCACTTTCAATCCACTTTCACAACTGTTTGCAAGTGGATTTGGCTATTCTACACGGTAAAATCCAGCTGCAAAGTGCACTGAAAGTGGATTGAAAGTGCATTATTCTGCATGTGCGGAAGGGGCTCACAGAGCTCTTATTGAAATGGGAGTACTTTCAATTGCAGGGGAAAGCCGTGGTGTGTTCCCATATTTTGAACTTACAACGAGACTTAGGAGGGGCGACCGGAAAGCCAGGTGGCAGAAGGACACGTGAAGCAGAAGAGAGTTGCCAACCTCGAGGTAGAGCCTGGTGTTTTCCCAGAGTTATGGCTGATCTCTAGACCACAGAGATCAGCTAGCCTGGATTCTGTGTTGATCGTGATGTGCCTAAGAGTCCCGTGTGTGCAGGTGTTCAGGGCTGTCAGGTCATTTTCCACTTCTTGTGACCCTGTGAATTCATGACCTCCAAAACATCCCATCCTTAACAGCCTTGCTCAGGCCTGGCAGGCTGAGGGCCATCACGGCTTCCTTGACTGAGTCAATCTGTCTCATGTTGGGCCTTCCGCTTTTCCTCCTGCTTTCCACTTTTCCTAGCATTATTGTTTTTTCCAATGACTCTTGGCCTCTCATAACATGACCAAAGGATGATAGCTTCAGTTTAGACATTCTAGCTTTTAGGCAAGGGTGTAACAAGGCAAACTGGAGCCCTGGGCAAAACCTGAGTTGGATCCCCCCCCCCCCCGAGCGGCCACCCCACCACAACCAAAACATTTTTTTTTGCACCAGGTCATTGGTGCCTTCAGGGGGTGCATTTTTAGACATATCACCACCAAAATTTCAGCGTATCATCAGGAGACTGTCCTGATGGCAATCCCCAAGCTTGGTGCAGTTTGGTTTAGGGGGCCAAAGTTATGGACCCTCAAAAGGGCAGCCCTTTGAGGGTCCATAACTTTGGCCTCCCTGAACCAAACTGCACCAAACCTGGGGCGTATCATTAGGGCAGTCTCCAGATGATACCCTGAAATTTTGGTGGTGATACATCCAAAAATGCGCCCCCTGCAGGAACATCCCAGAAATTTGCCCAAGAATCTTTGTTCTGCATTGAGTTTTCTGCATTGCTGTCAATGGGGGTCGCAGGCTGGGGGGGGCACATTTCTGAAGGCACAGTCTCAAAACTTTCAGGGTCTCATCATGAGACTGCCCTGATGATACCCCCCAGGTTTGGTGCAGTTTGGTTCAGGGGGGCCAAAGTTATGGACCCTCAAAACTGTAGCCCCCATCTCCTATTAGCTCCCATTTGAAACAATGGGGGATGGGGCACCCCCTTTGGGAGTCCATAACTTTGGACTCCCTGAACCAAACCTCACCAAACTTGGGGGTTAGCATAAGGACAGTCTCCTGGTGATACGCTGAAATTTTGGTACTGCTAGCTAGCCTAAAAACTGTGCCCCTGCAGGCCAAAAACGGAAAACCACTAAAAATACCCCAAAACGAACCCTGCATTTTTGGTTCCCCCTACAAGGTCAGGTTTTGTTTCCCCCTACATATTTTGGTTCCCCCTGTGCAGCTGCCCACCTTGCCCAATGGGCATTACGCCCCTGCTTTTAGGGAGAGTTCAGGCTTGATTTAATCTAGAGCTGACTGTTTTTTGTTTTTAGTGGTTTATGGTATCCATTAATCTGCTTGGACCAAAAACTAACCAGCCTGAGCTTTATACATTCTCTTCGATGCCTTCCCTTCTTTAGTGGTTAGGAACAGACCAAACAAGTGTCAGGATGGCTCTTCTCCGGTGATCGGAGAAGGGAGATCTGGCCATTAGTGTCAACTACTGTTGACTACTAGTGTCAACTACTAGAACCAGGGGGCATCCATTGAAAATGCTGGGGGGAAGAATTAGGACTAATAAAAGGAAACGCTTCTTCACGCTTCATTGGTGTTTGGAATATGCTGCCACAGGAGGTGGTGATGGCCACTCACCTGGATAGCTTTAAAAGGGCTTGGACAGATTTATGGAGGATAAGTTGATCTATGGCTACCAATCTTGATCCTCCTTGATCTGAGATTGCAAATGCCTTAACAGTCCAGGTGCTCGGGAGCAGCAGCAGAAGGTCCTTGCTTTCACCTCCGGCATGTGAGCTCCCAAAGGCACCTGGTGGGCCACTGCGAGTAGAAGAGCTGGACTAGATGGACTCTGGTCTGATCCAGCAGGCTAGTTCTTATGTTCTTATGTTCCCTCCCCGAATTATGGATTCCAGACCTTTTGCCACGTGGG
Source organism: Sphaerodactylus townsendi (assembly GCF_021028975.2). Lineage (NCBI taxonomy): Eukaryota > Metazoa > Chordata > Lepidosauria > Squamata > Sphaerodactylidae > Sphaerodactylus > Sphaerodactylus townsendi. The sequence goes on along the minus strand of NC_059438.1, from coordinate 48,001,430 downwards.
TTAACCTCCTCTGGACCTGTATTGACAAGCTGGGATGGGTCCAGAGGAGGGCGACTAAAATGGTCAATGGTCTGAAATGCAAGCCTCGTGAGGAAAGGCTTAGGGAAGAAGAAGAAGAGTTTGGATTTATATCCCCCCTTTCTCTCCTGCAGGAGACTCAAAGGGGCTGACAATCTCCTTGCCCTTGCTCCCTCACAACAAACACCCTGTGAGGTAGGTGGGGCTGAGAGAGCTCCGAGAAGCTGTGACTAGCCCAAGGTCACCCAGCTGGCATGTGTGGGAGTGCACAGGCTAATCTGAATTCCCCAGATAAGCCACCACAGCTCAGGCAGCAGAGTGGAGAATCAAACCCGGTTCCTCCAGATTAGATACACGAGCTCTTAACCTCCTACACCACTGCTGCTCCAACCTGGAGGGACCTTTGGGGCATTAAAAGGGATGCTAGAAGAGCCGATGTTTAGAACTGGCTTCTTCTAGGGCTGGGTATGTTTAGTCTGGGGAAGAGAAGATGAAGGGGTGACATGGTAGCTGTGCTGAGATAGCTGAAGGGATGGAGCAAGCTTGTTTTCTGCTGCTCCAGAGGCTAGAACAAGGAGGAAAGGATTCAAGGTAGAGGAAAGAAGATTTCACCTAAACATCAGGAAGAACTTCCTAACAGCAAGGGCTGTTCAACAGTGGAATGCACTGCCTGGGGGCGGGGGGGGGGGGAGTCTCCTTCTTCGGAGATTTTTAAACAGAGGCTGGATGGCCATCTGTCAAGGATGCTTTGATAGTGTGTTCCTGCATGGCAGGGGGTTGGACTTGATGGCCCTTGGGGTCTCTTCCAACTCTACAATTCTATGATTCTCATACATCTTGTGACACTTTAAAGGGTTAAAAGGTTTTTATTCTAGCCGTCAGCTTCCAAGAAGCCAAATTTGCTTTGCCACAGATCACACAAAGCGGGTTGTAGTCAGAGGTGGGATCCAGCAGGTTCTCGCCGGTTCCCGAGAGTAGGTTACTAATTATTTGTGTGTGCCGAGAGGGGGTTACTCATTGGTGATTTTGCCACGTGATTTTTGCCTTTGTTACGCCCCTCCTCTCAGCCGTAGCGCACAGAACTTGAAGCAGTCTAGCAGGAGGTGCACCGGCGTGCGTGGCAGCCTGCGCGCATTCGTTTCTCACCCCAGGACCGGCGCAGCGGCTGCGTCCTTGCCACAGCCCCACCCAGGAATGCCCAACCCCTGGAATGCCCGGCCACGCCCACGTCGTGCCCCACCCAGCCCCATTGGCGCTATGCCACAGTTTGAATCCCACCACCAGGGGAACCTGTTACTAAAAATTTTGGGTCCCACCACTGGTTGTAGTCCACAAGAAAACTTAGGTTAGCATTAAATCTTATTAGTCTTCAAGGTGTCACTAGACTCTCTTACGTTCTTGTGTCTGGGAGGACTGAGCGATTGTTGACTCATTCAGAAAGCCAGTTGGGCCAAGTGGTCGGAGTGTCAGGCTAAGCTCTGAGAGATCCATGTCCAAATCTCCACTCTACCGAGAAGCTCGCTCGGGAACCTTCGACCAGGAGCTGCTTGAGGTAACTATCGGGGAGTAAACAAGTAAGAAAATGAACAGTTTTATTTACTGTATCCTCACTAGGCAGACATTTATATTTGGTTTTTAAAAAATGAACAGCAGTTCAAATGTCCATGAAGTGCAGGAAAGTGAGATTTAGTCCTCTATCTATTTAGATGGGAGACAAGGAGGAGGTGGGGACGGGAGAAGAAAAAACGGAGGACTCAAATCACAGGGGGTTTTTTTTTGTTTTTCACATCTGAGCTTGAAGAAAGGTTAGCCAAACAAGGTCAATTTTGACGGTAATATTAAGTTACTAAATCTGAATGGGAAGTCAAACTGAGAGAGAAAATTATCTGTATTAGATACTTAAAATTTTAGAAATACATTGGATAAATTAAGGTATTTATGTATCAAAAATGAAATTTTGTAATTGTAATGTTTTAACGATATTGAAATAAATAAACTTTATAAAAAAAGAAAGAAAGTGAGATTTAGTTTTGTAAAATTGCAGCATAATCAGAAAAATGCGGAGATCAGGCAGCGCGCTTGACATCAAACGGGGTTACCGTTTCTGTTATGTTAATGTGATTCCTCAAATCATGGCTGTCTGCCACCTTTGTACTTTGTAACCTGTAGATTGGGTCCAAGTGTCAGTTGGGCTGAGACACCCCCCCCCCCCCCCGCAGCCAGCCTGAGAATGAACAATTGTCACCTTTTTGTTTTGAACTGTTTTGCTTTGATGTTTTTGGGGACAGAAGGAAGAGGGGAGACCCGGGGGGACCTTTGGGGCATTAAAAGGGGATGCTAGAAGAGCCGATGTTTAGAACTGGCGAGGGGGGGGGGCGGGTCCCTTTTCTGAATGCTCATTAATCAGCTACCTGCAAGTAGAAAAGTAGTGCCTCAGGCTTCTTCTCCAAGTCAGCCTTCTGTGTGCTGTGGCACTCTGCCTCCTGCCACTTGGCCTTTAAAAAAGGGCATGCTCCCAAACGGAAGTCCGTTCTACCATCTCAGCCCTGACAAAAACATGTCTGCTGTACATCTAGGCAAGACTGGTGAAGAAGCAAGACACTCTGCTCCACTGAGTGGGGTGTACTGGTCAGAGCAGGGGTGGCCAACCTGTGGTGCTCCAGATGTTCATGGACTACAATTCTCATCAGCCTCTGCCAGGAATTTGCAGAGCCCTTCGTTAGAGCATCAGGCTGGGATCTAGAAGGCTGGAGTTCAAATCCCGCCCACTGTCACGGGCATGAGCCCCCTCTCTCTCAGCCTGACCCACCTCACAAGGATGATGTTTGAGGCTCAAAGGAGGCCTCATCGGTGCTTCCCTAAACTCCCTGGACGACGGGTGGGTGGGAAGAACCCCTCCATGAATCAAGGTGCCGGCCTGGACCAGAGACGTCTGTGCCCCTTGGGAAGAAAGCACAAACGGGGCCCCAAGAGAGCCCCCGGGGGATGTGGGGCGAGGGGGCAGCCGGCACTGCTGTCCTCCCCGCCAGTCTCCGGCCAAGGTCCCTACCTCACAGGGCTGTCGTGAAGCCCAGCGGAGCCCCGAGGCCCAGCCCTTGTCCTCAGGGGGCCGGAGCCCTTCCGGGGCTGCGGGCTGCGCCTGGGAGCGGCGCACCTGGCGCCCCCCCGCCCGGGCCGAGGCCGAGGCCGCCCCCTGAGCCGACCCCGCCCCTCCGCACGGCCCCGGCGAGGCGGCGGGGCTGGCGGGGCTGGCGGGGCCGGAGCCGGCGGGCGGGCGGGCGGGCGGGCGCGAGAGGAGGATGCGCGGCCCCGGCTGGGCGGCCCTGCTGCGCCTGGGGCTCCTGCTGCAGCTCCCGGTGGGTCCTCTGCGCGGCTGGCGGGGGGGGGGGGCGGGGGGTGGACTCCCACATCTGGACAGTCAAGATAGCGGAGCACGCGGCATTTCAGCCTCCCTCCCCCCCGCCTTACCTGCAGCTGTCTCTCCAGCCGTACCTGCCTGCTCCGCTTCTCCCAGAAGCCAGTGACCCGGCCCCCCCCCCCCCGGTGGCAGCTCCGTGTTCCCAGCCCGGGTTCGCCCCCTTTCTCTTCTTGACCTCTGGGCGCCTCTCTTCTTCCTGCAGGGCTCACCTGTGGCAGGTGCGGCGGCGGGGCCGGGCGATGCGAGGGGTCCCCTGCTGCCGTCCCCCTGGAGCGCGGAGCTGCTGCCCTTCCTCGAAGGTGGGGGTAAGTCGGCCGGCGTGGGGGAGGGGGGGGGAAGCATCGGCACAAGTGGTGGAGGGGGGGCTCTGGGGCTGACCTGGGCACGGAAAGGAGGCGCGCGGCGGCGGCGGCGGCGGCAGACCTGCAGGGCTGGCTCGAATGATAAGAAAGAAGCCCCTCCGGGCAGCCCCCAATCGCGGCAGGCTGGAAATGGGCGCCGGAGGTTTGAGGGAGCAGATTCAGATCCTTGCGCCTCACATGCTTCTTCGGCCTCAATATGTAAACTAGGGTTTACAGTCAATGGCCGTGCTGGCAGGGACTGATGGGAATTGTAGTCCATGAACATCTGGAGCAACATAAGTTGGCCACCCCTAATGTAAGCTATAGACTGCTAAACGTTGGGATTCTGAGCTGGTGCTTCCTGCAGTGCACCAATTTGGAAAGGAATCTGGCTTACTTGGAACTCCATCCCATTGAAACCGGTGGTGTGCAAATTGCAATAAGACATGTTGCAATAAGACTGGGGGTGGGGGGGGGGGGGCTGGGTTAAGATTCTGCAGAGGTTCAGAACGGTGCATTTGGCAGACAGATCCACTGATCAACCAGGATCCACTGTTACATCTTCCCTAGGCAACCTTCAACAGAGGTGGCAAGAAATAGAGGCTAAACTCCTAAATAAACACACTTAGAATTTGAGGAAAAACCCACTTTCTGTAGATGGTGATCCATATTTTTTATTAGAAAGATGCTTGTGGTGTAGTCCTAAACAGTTACATTCTTCTAAGTCACAGGTGTCAAACTTGCGGCCCTCCAGATGTTATGGACTACAGTTCCCATCATCCCCTGCCAGCACCATGCCGGCAGGGGATGATGGGAACTGTACTCCATAACATCTGGAGGGGCGCAAGTTTGACACCTATGTTCTAAGTCCAATGACACCTGTGGGCTTAAGGAGGGAGTAACTCTGTTTATGATGGCGAAGACAAACCACTTACATTTATTTGTTGATGTTTGTGAAGTGTGGTCGATATTTGACAAGGTTCAGCTTTTGGCCTGTTGTTGACAGATTTCCACATGCACATAATGCATGAAGCTAATCGTGGAGTGACTCCTTAAACCACACCAGTATATTTACCACTGGGCTTGCTTCCAGTTTCCCTAATCTGAGGTTACAACTTAAAACCTGACCGTAATAACTTAGTGGATGAGGAAATAACACCTACACACATTTGAGCTAGTGAATAACCGTTCCCTCTAGGGAGGTCTTGCAGCAGTCAAGAGACAAGCCAACGGGGACTTTGCTGTCTTGCAGACATCAAAACTGAGACTCATTAGCAAACTGAATGTTGTTAGATATATAAATCAACACAATTGTTTCCCATAATCCTGGCAAAAGGAAGTTTAACTTTTTATTAGGTACGTAAAACATCCAGATGTTTCATACCCTACTGGAACAATTCCATTCTATTCGCGTTAAGAAGAAACATTGGGAGATGTTGCAGTCGGCTGTCAGAAGGAACACTAGAGGGCGCTAGTGTGACCAATACTAGTCCCAGCATTCAAGGAGCAACTCCATTGACATTTACAGGGAACACTTCTCCTTAATTTTGTGCGGGTGTTTATTTAAGAGGTCGAATGGTAATAGCTAAGCATCCTAACAAATGCCGCTATTCTTTGTAAATTGGAACTCGATCTTGTATTCCCTGCCTTACAGCTGTGCATTTTCACCTCCCTGCTAGAATATCTAAAAGCTCCACTGCTCTTTACTATTTCTTTTGTATTCAAAAGACTTTTTCTTCTTTTGCAATTTTAGCTGCCATAACTGCTTTACCAAGGAAGAGAACAGGGTGGGTAGACAGAGAGAACTGGTGACCCTTTCCTCCCCGTTGTATTCTGGCTGGGAGTGGGGGCGTCATCCCTCGCTTCTTTTACCCCAGTATTGTCCTCACAAGGGCACCCATATTTTTTCCCTAGCAGGTGTAAATAGTGCTGATGGAGGGAGGATTTTCCAGCAAGAAAATGGCAGAATTGGAACAAGATTACAGCTTCTTGCCCTGCCCCCTTGATAGAACAGTCCTAGTGGGCAGATTTCCCAGCAGGGAAAATGAAATGTGATGCTCAATCCGGCTAGGGGTAGCCAACCTATGGTGCTCCAGATCTTCATGGACTACAATTCCCATGAGCTGCTGCCAGCATGGCCAATTTGGTCATGCTGGCAGGGGCTGATGGGTATTGTAGTCTGTGAACATCTGGCCACCACTTCCTTAGACTTAGCCTCATCTTTACACATCAGTGTTAAAGATTTCCCCATTGCTGCTACTGTCCATTTTGTGTTGTAGTTATCCTCATTTAAAGTGCTGGATAAATTCTAGGCTCACACTGATGAAAAGCTATTGTAATTTGGAGGAGGGGGATCACAGCTCATAAGTGCCCAAAGGCTGAGCTGCGTGTAAGTGAGACTGCTTTTGTAGTGGAGGGGCTCAACCATGGACTCTTAAGACCTCTTTAATGTTAAAGAGAATGGAGAAACCCTGGTTGGCTACTTCAAAGTGGAAGGTCTCTGGCCCACTGGTAGATCATCTCCGTGGCATCAGGTCCTAAGTTTAGACTCTAACTGAAAAGGTAGCCAGTGAAAAGGTAGCCAGTCCTGAGGTCCTGGTGAGCCCGTGCCAGTCAGAGTGGACAAAACTTCCCTCACCAGACCAAGGGTCAGACCAAGGGCGCTTCAGGTGGCTGCTTTCTCATTTCTTACTACCATTTGAACCAACCGAGGTTGCTATCCTAAGAAAGCTCTTCTGGGAACCAGATTCACTAAATAAGCCCTTTGGGGGAGGGTGGTATAAAAGTGGAATTAATAATAATAATAATAATAATAATAATAATAATAATAATAATAATAATAATAATAATAATAATAATAAAAATAGGACTTGCTTATGAGTGAAATGGCTTAGAATTCTTTCCGGACTCATTATTTTGGTTCCATAAAGGTGTTTTTTTAAAGTCACTATTTCTTGTAGCCTGACTTCATTTCTGCCACCGTCTCCTGACTAACACAGACCTGTGTGATTTTGTTTCACCATTTTAACAACTACACCCTGCTGCCTGTGAGCCAAGCAGTCCCCTGTTCCGATCCTGCCGTGCCATCAGTTCATTGAGTGCCCAAGAGAGGCCGCCCTCTTTCAGCTGCAACATGTCTGTTCTATAAATAATACCAATTGGGGTTAATTTTCTGGATCCCAAGCAGGCAAACCCGGTTGTAGTGGCCAGTTTGCCATCTGATGTGTGCAACGTGCCCCATGTGTTCAGCCTGAATCAGTCACTGCCACTGTATGTTAGAACATAAGAACATGAGAACAAGCCAGCTGGATCGGACCAGAGTCCATCTAGTCCAGCTCTCTGCTACTCGCAGTGGCCCACCAGGTGCCATTTGGAGCTCACCTGCAGGAGGTGAAAGCAATGGCCTTCTGCTGTTGCTGCTCCCGAGCACTGGTCTGCTAAGGCATTTGCAACCTCAGATCAAAGAGGATCAAGATTGGGAGCCATAGATCGACTTCTCCTCCATAAATCTGTCCAAGCCCCTTTTAAAGCTATCCAGGTTAGTGGCCATCACCACCTCCTGTGGCAGCATATTCCAAACACCAATCACACGTTGCGTGAAGAAGTGTTTCCTTTTAATAGTCCGAATTCTTCCCCCCAGCATTTTCAATGGATGCCCCCTGGTTCTAGTATTGTGAGAATAGTATGTTCTGACTAGTATGTTCTGGTATGTTCTAGTATGTTCTAGTATGTTCTAGTATGTTCTATATGTTTTGACTCAATATATGTTATGGATTGCAGAGTATGACATTGTGACTGCGTACGAGGTAGACCAGCATGGGGATTATATCAGCCATGCGGTTGCGCACCACGAGAGGAGGAAGAGGTCAGAGGGAGGAAGCAACTCACTCCACCTGCGTTTCCAGGGATTTGGCCGCGACTTCCAACTCAACCTGAAGTCTTCTAATTTCCTTGTTGCCCCAGGATTTACAATACAGACACTGGGCAAAGGGAAAACCAAGTCAGTACAGCCCTACCCGGTGGAAGAGTTTTGCTTTTATCAAGGTGTCCTGCGACTGCACAAAAATTCATCCGTAGCACTTTCAACTTGTGGAGGCTTGGTAAGTGAAGTGTGTAACAAGTACCCTGTTTCCCCGAATATAAGACATCCCCTGAAAATAAGACGTAGTAGAGGTTTTGCTGAAGTGCGAAATATAAGGCATCCCCCGAAAGTAAGATGTAGCAAAGTTTTTGTTTGGAAGCATGCCCGACCAACAGAACACAGAAAAACAAGACATGCCCTGGAAATAAGACAGAGCGCATCTTTGGGAGCAAAAATTAACATAAGACACTGTCTTATATTCGGGGAAACACGGGTATTGTAACCTGTGATCTAGATTTTTAAAAAAACGGTTATCAGATCTCATATGCAGCAAAAATGTAAGTGGAAAGGAGAGACGGGTTCCTGCTCAGGCAAAACTTCTGAGCGGCCTTCCACGTTCTGTTTTGAGGCGTGCACTGAAAACACTTCCCCAGGGATAACGTGTGTCCAGCAAATGCATTTCGAACATCTCATGTGTGAACCAGTCTTGTACATTTCATATGTGCACATAATATACATTCATAAGAATGTGTTATTTATTGTCGGAGGCTTTCACGGCCAGAATCACTGGGGTGCTGTGTGGTTTCCAGGCTGTATGGCCGTGTTCTAGTAGCATTTTCTCCTGACATTTCACCTGCATCTGTGGCTGGCATCTTCAGAGGATCTGATGGTAGTAAAGCAAGTGGAGTACAGATACCTGTGGAACGTCCAGAGTGGGAGAAAGAACCATTTGCCTGTAAATAAGTGCAAAGGGTGCAGTTAGCAAGCTTGATTTGTATGTGTTGGGTGGGATCCACCCATTTTAGCATGTGAGTAACCATGAAGATAGCATAATCAATTAGTGAGGGCATCTGCATTGTAGTAGCCTGGCCTTTAGATCCCTTTGACTGCTTACTGCCTGGAGACATCCTTTGTCTGGGTGGTGTTCATTAGCCACTGTCTTGATTCTAGAGTTTTTCAACACTGGCAGCCAAATTGTGTTCATTTTCATGGTTTCTTTCTTTCTGTTGAAATAGTCCATGTGCTTGTGGATTTCAATGGCTTCTCTATGTAGTCTGACATAGTGGCTGTCAGAGTGGTCCAGAATTTCGGTGTTTTCAAATAATATTCTGTGCCCAGCTTGGTTTACCACTTGTTCTGCTATTGCTCATTTTTCCAGCTGAATTAGTTTGCAGTGCCTTTCATGTTCTTTGATTCATGTCTGGGCACTGAGTTTGGTGGTCCCTATGTAGACTTTTTCACAGACTGTGGACTGTAGACATGCTGGCAGGGGCTGATGGGAATTGTAGTCTGTGAACATCTGGAGCGCTGTACGTTGGCCACTCCTGCTCTAGGTTGCTGGCACAGCTGCCCAGGAATCAAGCAGAGAAATGCCCCTCTAGTTACCTGGTTCCTGAGGCTACTTGACAGAAATGTCCGGGGTTCAACCTGTGACCTTCTTCATGCACAACAGGTGCCTCTCCTGTCAGCCCGTCTCCGGTGGTTCCGTGCACTGAACGATGGCTGCCGTCCCAAACCGGCCATTTTCAGACTTTCTACTTTAAAGGGATACTTTCCCAACTGTCTTGTGCCCAATGACCTCCTACAGTGGCCAGTGGAGATTGAAAGACCCTCCCCGTATCTGCTTATTAATCATACCCATTTAAAAACAATCATGACCACATTTTGTGGCTGCAAATTCTATCACTTATTTGCATATTTAATGAAGTAATTTTTGTGTCTGTCCAGAAACTGTGAGCGCCACCCTGACCAGGTGGCTCTGAATACTACCATTAAGAAAGGGGAAGGAATTTCTCTTTCTCTGCATTGTATATTTTATAACCCTCTATGGTGATTCCCCTGCATCAGCCCCTGTATATGACTGTACACAAGATCTTGTCAAGGCATGCATTTTTATTTCTGGACAACTGCAGCATTGGTGTGAGGTCTCGGAACCATAAGCCAACAAACAGACTCGAGGGGTATTGATCAGTAGTGTTTGTTGTTGAGGTAACGGCGCACCCAAGCTTGGCAAAGGCAGTGCTGACAAACCTGACCTTTGCCAGCCCCTTCATTCCGCGTTGTAAACCCCCCCTCCCATTTTCCCAAGAAGTCATGAAAGACAGAAAAAACAGTCCCTGGAGCTGAGGCTTCCCAATGTCGGCAGCAGATAGCAAGAGAGAGCCACCTGGCTTCCTGCCCCACGAGATAACAGATGCAATTATTCCTCTCATGGGACCAGAGGAAGCTTAGTTATCTACAAAGCGTGTGAAGCCATAAAGTAAGGATCAAGGAAAGAACGCCCCAAATGGCAAGGGTTACATATATCTTTTAGCAGCATTGGTTTGTTGTTTTAAATGGTTACATTGATTCAGGAATGCATCTCCATCACATAGAAGAAGAAGAAGAAGGAGAAGAAGGAGAAGAAGGAGAAGAAGAAGGAGAAGGAGGAGGAGAAGGAGGAGGAGGAGGAGGAGAAGGAGGAGGAGAAGGAGAAGGAGGAGGAGAAGGAGTAGTAGTAGTAGTAATTTGGATTTATATCCCCCCCTTTCTCTCCTGCAGGAGACTCAAAGGGGCTGACAATCTCCTTGCCCTTCCCCCCTCACAACAAACACCCTGTGAGGTGGGTGGGGCTGAGAGAGCACCGAGAAGCTGTGACTAGCCCAAGGTCACCCAGCTGGCATGTGTGGGAGTGCACAGGCTAATCGGAATTCCCCAGATAAGCCTCCACAGCTCAGGCAGCAGAGCTAGGAATCAAACCCGGTTCCTCCAGATTAGATACACGAGCTCTTAACCTCCTACATAGATACTATCCCCCTGACAACTGGTCACCAGTTTTTGCATGCACAAATCACATACTTCAGAAAGAACAGTTGTATTATCACCCCACAGGGTCAAGTCTCACACTTTATCTGCAAAGCATGAGAAACAGCAGCATTGAATGTATTCGTATGGATTGACTATACCAGGAGGTACTGAAACAGGTTCTTGAACCATCTTGTGCACATCTTTCAAATTCTGAGAAAGGGTAGCAGCTGCTCTTCCAGTGTGGCTGCCGTGGGGCCATATTGGAAGTCTCAGAACGTTGGGAGGTCCCAAGCCAAGTGTCAAGCTATGGCTGAGGCGTCGTCTTGTGAACTGGCACGCTGAAGACCAGATGGTGATGGCTCCAGAGCTCTAAAGTATCTCAGAGGAGGAGGGGAGCCGGGGTTGGCTTTTTGGGAGCAAAGTGTTGCCTTTGGGTTCAGCTCCCAAAGAAAGGGGGGTGTTTTCTCCCTGAGTGGCCACGGAGAGAGCGAGGCTTCCAAGCCCAGAAATGCAACTCCAGCCAAGCTGAGGGTGGGTGATTGTAAGACAGTGGTGGCGAACCTATGGCACGGGTGCCAGAGGTGGCACTCGGAGCCCTCTCTGTGGGCACACGCACACAGAGTTCGTCATGTGGGGGGCGGAAAATCACCCCCCTCCCCCCCACACACATATCTAGGCTGGCCTGGGCCACTGAGCACGACGGGCCTGGTGCCTGTGCTCCGGGTGGCTGCTGCCCAAGGGGGGGGGGGGCGCAGAGGAGGCAGAGATGCTAGAGAGGCACAGAGCGGTGCGCACGGGACTTGCTGGTGGCTAGAGCAGACTGGCTCCTGCTCGAGCGGGTGAGGCGGAGGAAGAGGGAGCCAACCTTTTTTTTCTAAATTCAGGTTAAATTGCTGGGTTGGCACTTTGAGATAAATAAGTGGGTTTTGGGTTGCAATTTGGGCACTCGGTCTCAAAAAGGTTCACCATCACTGCTATAAGACAACGGTCTGGCATGAGCTCAGCCAGCAGGTAGAGAGTGACAGGCTGCGCCATATTTTTAACTGTTTCCAAAATCTATTTAAGAAATAGTCCTCAAATAGAGGACGTACAAGTCGTTAAACGGATAAGAACAAATATTTTCTCTGTTCGGCTCATTCCGCACATGCAGAATAATGCACTTTCAAACTGCTTTCAGTGGTCTTTGAAGCTGTGCGGAATGGCAAAATCCACTTGCAAACAGTTGTGAAAGTGGTTTGAAAACGCATTATTTTGCGTGTGCAGAAGGGGCCTTCCATTCGTTATCCTCTGACTTTCTCCCCAAATTCAAGAAGGGAGTGAGCCCTTGCAATCACAGAGGTGGCTCAGGTGGGGAAATACCTGGAGATTTGGGGGGTGGAACCTGAAGAGGGCAGGGTTTGGGGAGGGAGGGGCTTCAAAGGGGTATAATAACATTCCAAAGCAGCCATTTTTCTCAGGTGAACTGATGACAGTTGACCTTCCGGCACCATCTGGGGGTGGTCACCATGTTGGGAATCCCTCCAGTGGGTCAAGAACTTCCTATTGGTGTCTACGGGTGCTATACTGGCCCTTTGGCGGGCAGTAAGAAGGGAAAATATTTGAAGCTCTAGCTAGATGGACCAAAATCTGTGATGGATTTTGGTTGTGATGGGCCAAAAGTTGTGCATACCTTGTGTATTAACCAGAGGTGGGATCCAGCAGGTTCTCACCAGTTCCCGAGAGTGGGTTACTAATTATTGGTGTGTGCCGAGAGGGGGCTACTTATTGGGTCTGCTTTTCCGTTAGAAATTCCATTAGGTCCAAAACTCATAAAGTCCTGTTGTTTCCTATGTGGCTGGTTAGCGAAGGTAGAAAACGGGATAATTCTCCCTGTTGGGCTGTTTTAAAAACATTTTTTATAAATATGGTAAAGTTCCTTGTTTAAGGAAAGTCTCCTTCTTTTGATTTCTAGAAACAAAATTTGAAAGTATTAAGTATTTGACAGGCAGTCAATTAGAGGAGAAGTCGTTGTTTCTGTTGGCAGCAGACGATAGGACTTGCTGTGATGAGTTTAAATTATGGACAGAAAGAGACCAGCTGGAAATTAGGAACTTTTTTTTACAGTAAGAGTTTTTCAGTAACAGAGAAACTATTAATGCCCCACCCCCGGAATGCCCGGCCACGCCCCCGTCGTGCCCCGCCCAGCCCCATTGGCGCTATGCCACTGTTTGAATCCCACCACCATCGGAACCTGTTACTAAAATTTTTGGATCCCACCACTGGTATTAACATCAGTCCAGAGAGTGAGAACTGCTTGTAAACCGCCCATGTGCAGATGCAGTTGTAGACATGTGTTAGTTCCAACAGTGTGACATTTGGAGGGACCCTCAGTCTACCTGCCAGGGGCATTGGCTGGCCGCGATGAATATTTGTGTGTTGACACTGGTAGATCTGGGAAGCTGATATAAATGTCCAGCTGAGGAAGCCCTGCAAACGTTTCCATTGAATGACAGTTCTGTTTTGCTTTGGAATGAACCTGGTGTGTATCAGTTCCTGCATCAGTAGGACGTGCTCTCCTTTCTTTTGGCCTAAATGCCTGTCCACGCCCAAAGTTTCCTTTGGGACTTCATGGGTTCTTTACTCAATCTAAAGCGGTCGTTGTTGCAGATAATTTGGACCATACTGCAACCACCTTTTGTACAATAGCAGTTTGTTGTGGCCACCGTGGATTTAGAAACTGGGGTCTTTGTTTTGGCCCAGCCGGCCTTCTGAAAGGAAGCTTCTTAAAAACTCTGAGGTGTTTCAGATTCCTGTGATGACCAGTCGAGACATCATTTGTGGACCTTTGAGCTTTTTCCCCAGAGACCTCCCCTTGCTTGATGTTTCTTCTTTATACATTTCATTGAATTTAAGTAAGAGAACGCCAGATGACGTCAGTGTACAAAGGAATGGATTCCTTCTGAGGGCCAAGTGAGGGTGGGAAATGAACGCCAGTCCTGATATCCTCTTGATGGTGTCATTGAGATATACATTTTAAAAAGCCATTCATAACTCACTTATAACCTGCCAGGACTTCAGGATCAGCCAAATGGCTTGATTCGGTTCCAACAGTGAATTCAGTCCTCTCATTCTCAAACTAGGTGTGGATTTGGAATCCAGAATGAATTCTGCAGTCCATTCCAGTCACACCTGGGGAGGTCTAGTGTGGCCCCAACACACGTGATGTGAGAACCAGAAGTGTGGTGAACGTGGCCAGGCCACGTGGGGCTTCATCTGGCATAGACTGTGCCTGCAAGACAGAGATGTTCTGTGAGGCATATGGCTGAGGGCAGCTGTGGCTGGAGATGGAAACGGGCCCACCTCTTTTTCTTCCCCCCGCCTCTGCTCTTCATTTGGGCTTTGGTCTCGCCTAGTTGCACTTTTGCATGGCTGCCAGTTCAGACCATCCTCCAGATAGGATATGGGAATATTGTAGATACTCTGGTAATTGTATAGAAATGTGACTATTTTAGTGAGATTTTAATGACATTTAGATAGATAGATAGATAGATAGATAGATAGATAGATAGATAGATAGATAGATAGATAGATAGATAGATAGATAGATAGATAGATAGATAGATAGATAGATAGATAGATAGATAGATAGATCGATCGATCGATCGATCGATCGATCGGTAGGTAAGTAGGTAAGTAGGTAAGTAGTTAGAGGATAGAGGGATAGATAATTAAAGCTATAAATGTGATTAAAACCTCACTAAAATAATAGCATTTCTATACAATTACACACACACATACATACATACATATACACATATACATATACATATACATATATATACATGTTTGGGTGAGATGGGATGGGATGGGTTGGGAAGGAAAGGGAGGGGAGGGGAGAAGGTAGGGAGAGGGAAGGGGGCCCGGCGTCTGGTCATGGTCCATCCACCCTGGGGGAAGAGAAGGGGGAAGGGAGAGGCTGCATCTCCTCATGGCCCCACACCCTGGGGGAAGGGAGGGGCCCATCATCTAATCAAGGCCCACCCACCCTATGGAAGGGGAAAGGAAGAGGGAGCCCAGCATCTGGTCAAGGGGGAGGAGAGGGAGGGAGGGTGGGAGGGGAGGGGGTCCAGCATCCGGTTGTGGCCCACCCACCCTGGGAGAAGGGTAAGGAGGGAGAGGGGATATATAGTGGTGCCGTATCTTGATGTGAGCCACTCTGAGCCCAGTTTGCTGGGGGAGGGTGCGCTATAAATACTTTTTTCATTCAGAACAGAAATGCAGCGGATCCTGGGTTAGCACCAACAATGCATGACAGAGAGGACAATGCATTTAAGCTCAGTTCCCTTTGTGCAAGCAATTTGGGTGGATACACATCAGTGAATGCAACAACATATTCCGCTTTAACAATTTTAAGGGGAATGTCTGCAAAGCTATGACTTCACAATTAGAGAAGCTGTAATATGCACATATTTGTGTTATCGTAACTTTGCAGACATTCCCAAACTGTGGCATAGTGCGAATGGGTCTGGGTGGGGCACGATGGGGGCGTAGCCGGGCATTCCAGGGGTGGGGAATTCCTGGGCGGGTCTGTGGCAAAGACGCAGTTGCTGCGCCGGTCCTTGGGTGGGAAACGAATGCACGCAGGCGCAGGCTGCCACGCATGCTGGTGCACCTCCTGCTAGACTGCTTCAAGTTCTGCGCGCTACTGCTGAGAGGAGGGGCGTAACTAAGGCAAAAATCACGTGGCAAAATCACCCATTAGTAACCCCCATCAGCACACACAAATAATTAGTAACCTACTCTCGGGAACCTGTGAGAACCTGCTGGATCCCACCTCTGGACATTCCTCTCATAACAAAAAAAGAGGAAAAAGGATCGCTAGGCAGAACAAAATTTATCTACTTTTTACAGCAAAATCATGCACGGATGAGCTGAAAGCAGAGGAAATGTCTGTGAAAAAGCTTCTCCAAATGGCAGAGGCAGGAGAATCCGCGCAGCAGCACCCAAAATGGCAGGCTCAACTCTGAAATTGACCAGCGGGGGCGGGGGGAGAGAACCATGTTGGCTGGCAATGCTTGGGTTCTCCGCACTGTGGGAACACAAAAAGCCAAAACGTATCTTTTTAAAAGGTCTGCAGGACATTTTATTTCTGCTATGCAACAAGAACTGGAGTTCATGTTAAGCTTGAGCAATACCGAAAAAAATTGGTAACATTTGGAGTTGGCTTTATTGGGCTTTAAAATTATTGTTAAAGCTGAATAAACCAAATACCTGATTGAGAGAGTTGGAGCAGCTTCAGGGATTTCTGGAGGACACATCGGCACTCAGTCCCTTCCAGTCTGGCTTCCATGCTGGGCATGGGACAGAGACTGTCCTCGTCGCCATCACAGATATATTCCGCATGCAGCTCAACCATGGCGGATCGGCGCTGCTGGCATTATTAGACGTTACTGCAGCGTTTGATGTGGTTGATCATGACCTTTTCGTCCACCGCCTGGCTGTTTCCGGGGTACGGGGCATCGTCCTTCAGTGGATTGCCTCGTTTCTCCATGACAGGGGTCAGCAGGTGTGGCGTGGGGACCAGGCCTCCCAAAGGTGCCCGCTAGACTGCGGGGTGCCCCAGGGGGCCTTATTATCCCCACTCTTGTTTAACATCTACATGCGACCCCTCGCTCAGCTGGTGTGGAGTTTTGGGCCATCAATATGCTGATGACACCCAGCTCATTCTGATGATGGAGAGGGGGACGACCTCGACCCCTGCGGCTTTACAGCATTGTTTGGAAGTGGTCACTGGTTGGTTGAAGTAGAGCAGGTTAAAACTTAATCGATTGAAGACGGAGGTCCTTTGACTAGGCCGCGGTGGGGGACATGGGGATTTTCAGCCGCCGGTACTGGAGGGGGTCCCTTTAACCCCCACTCCCTTGGCCTGCACCCTGGGGGTCCGCCTGAACTCTTTCCTTTCTATGGAGAGCCAGGTGGCCCATGTTACCCAGGTTGCCTTTTCCCATCTTTCTCAGGTCTGACGGCTGGCCCGCTACCTCTCCCAGGCCGACCTGGCCACTGTGATCCATGCAACGGTCACCTCCAGGTTGGACTATTGTAACTCGCTCTACGCGGGCCTTTCCTTGCGGCTGATCTGGAAACTGAAACTGGTCCATAATGCGGCGGCGCGACTTCTGGTGGGTGGTTCCTTTAGAGAACATATCACCCCCGTGTTGCACCGTCTGCACTGGCCTCCAGTAGAATTCCGGATCGTTTTCAAGGTATTGGTGTTAACCTTTAAGGCCCTTTGTGGCCTGGGGCCCTCATACCTTCGTGACTGTCTCACCCCATATGTCCCAGGTCAGCCTCTGCGATCTGCAGAGGCCAACTTACTGACAGTTCCCTGCCCCTCCATGATGCGGCTGGCCTCTCTCCTCGCCAGGGCTTTTACGGCCCTGGCCCTGGCCTGGTGGAACACTCTTCCTCCAGCTGTCCGGGCCCTGCGGGACCTTAGTGAATTCCACAGGGCCTGTAAACCGAATTGTTCCACCGGGCCTTTGGGGAGGCTGACTGTGAATTCCCTGCCCCCTCTGATGCGTCCGTGTTGTTTGTTAGGCCATCTTTGGCTCTGCCGTTATAACATCTATTCTGCATTGTCAGTCCCCTCCCGGCCTTGGGATTGGGCGCCACCTCTATTATCAAGTGGGTTTGTTAATGCTGCTGTGTTTTCTAGAGTTTTAAATCACGGATTTTTATTTAATTATTTATTATGTATTATTATTCTATCCACTGTTTTATTGTACACCGCCCAGAGCCCTTCGGGGGTGGGCAATTTATTAAATCAAATAAATTAACAACAACAACAACAAAACCAAATATTTTCGTTTTTTTCAAAAAAAGTCCAAAAAAATTATGGTTCGTTTGAATTTTTAGGCAATTTTTTAGTGTTAAGAACATAAGAACATAAGAAAGAGCCTGCTGGATCAGACCAGAGTCCATCTAGTCCAGCTCTCTGCTACTCGCAGTGGCCCACCAGGTGCCTTTGGGAGCTCACATGCAGGAGGTGAAAGCAATGGCCTTCTGTGGCTGCTGCTCCTGAGCACCTGGTCTGCAGTCTCAGATCAAGGAGGATCAAGATGGGTAGCCATAGATCGACTTCTCCTCCATAAATCTGTCCAAGCCCTTTTTAAAGCGATCCAGGTTAGTGGCCATCACCTCCTCCCGTGGCAGCATATTCCAAACACCAATCACACGTTGCGTGAAGAAGTGTTTCCTTTTATTAGTCCTAATTCTTCCCCCCAGCATTTTCAATGGATGCCCCCTGGTTCTAGTATTGTGAGAAAGAGAGAACAATTTCTCTCTGTCGACATTTTCTACCCCATGCATAATTTTATAGACTTCAATCATATCCCCCCTCAGACGTCTCCTCTCCAAACTAAAGAGTCCCAAACGCTGCAGCCTCTCCTCATAAGGAAGGTGCTCCAATCCTTCAATCATCCTGGTTGCCCGTCTCTGCACTTTTTCTATCTCTTCGATATCCTTTTTGAGATGTGGCGACCAGAACTGAACACAGTACTCCAAGTGCGGTTGCACCACTGCTTTATATAAGGGCATGACAATCCTTGCAGTTTTATTATCAACTCCTTTCCTAATTATCTCCAGCATATAGTTTGTCTTTTTCACAGCTGCCATGCATTGAGTTGACATTCCCATGGAACTATCAACTAACACACCCAAATCCCTTTCCTGGTCTGTGACTGATAGCACTGACTCCTGTAGTGTGTATGTGAAGTTTGGTTTTTTTGCCCCTATGTGCATCACTTTACATTTTCAGTAGGCAGGCCTAAGGGTTAAATAAGAACACAAAAAAGTGTTCTTATTTCTCAGATGGGTTCCATGACTTCATTTAATTTTGGATTGAAATTTTATCAGAAAAAAATACTTTGTGCTGTGTCCTGCTCCTGTGGAAAGGACAGAGGGAAAAGACAATTATTTTCATTTAGTGCAAGCAGACAACTAGGATAGTTGCAGTGGTGGGATCCAAAAATTTTAGTAACAGGTTCCCATGGTGGTGGGATTCAAACAGTGGCGTAGCGCCAATGGGGCTGGGCGGGGCACGACGGGGGCGTGGCCGGGCATTCCGGGGGCGGGGCATTAATAATTTCTCTGTTACTGAAAAACTCTTACTGTAAAAAAAAGTTCCTAATTTCCAGCTGGTATCTTTCTGTCCATATAGCAAGTCCTATCATCTACTGCCAACAGAAACAACTACTTCTCCTCTAATTGACTGCCCGTCAAATACTTAATACTTTCAAATACTTAATTTTGTTTCTAGAAATCAAAAGAAGGATACTTTCCTGAAACAAGGAACTTTACCATATTTCTAAAACATGTTTTTAAAACAGCCCAACAGGGAGAATTATCCCGTTTTCTACCTTCGCTAACCAGCCACATAGGAAACAACAGGACTTCATGATTTTTGGACCGAATGGAATTTCTAACGGAAAAGCAGACCCAGTTAGTAACCCCCTCTCGGCACACACAAATAATTAGTAACCCCCTCCCGGGAACTGGTGAGAACCGGCTGGATCCCACCTCTGGGTGGTTGTCTTAGTCCTTTCCATTGCCGCAAGGACTGTTGCGCACGTGGACATCATCTGTGAGATCTCTCCTGACAAGACCAATCTGGAAATGATTCTTCTTCCCCAGCCAGAGTTCAGGCAACTGGAATTTGGATTTTAGATCTGAATTCCAGTTGGGGAAGAGTCAGTTTCGTTACGTGAGAAGTTTTTTTTGACCCACAACTTCTGGAGAACATAAGAGAATGTTACTCACTGTGACATGTCGTCAGCGTTGTGTTATATTCTGTAAGTTGATATAGCAACACACACCCATACAAAACAAATTGAGAAGCTTTCTTTTAGTTTGGAGACCCAGAAATCTGTTAGACACTCGACCCCGAGGGCAGGTGAGCCTTTGGCCTCACAGGAGGAAACATAAAATCATAACAGTTAGTCATGGAAAACTCCTATTAGCTCATCCAGCCTCTTTCTTTGCCAGACAAGAGCCGTTTCCTTTGCTACAGTTTGTAGCATCGTGACCAGTTTGATTTAATACTCTCCAATGAACAGGCAGCTGCCATTCCCCCGGCACTTAATATGAAAGAAGAAGAAGAGGAAGAGGAAGAGGAAGAAGAAGAAGAAGAAGAAGAGTTTGGATTTATATCCCCCCTTTCTCTCCTGCAGGAGACTCAAAGGGGCTGACAATCTCCTTGCCCTTCCCCCCTCACAACAAACACCCTGTGAGGTGGGCGGGGCTGAGAGAGCTCCGAGAAGCTGTGACTAGCCCAAGGTCACCCAGCTGGCGTGTGTGGGAGTGCCCAGGCTAATCTGAATTCCCCAGATAAGCCTCCACAGCTCAGGCGGCAGAGCTGGGAATCAAACCCGGTTCCTCCAGATTAGATACACGAGCTCTTAACCTCCTACGCCACTGCGGGTGACCAAAATGGTAAAAGGTCTGGAATCCACGCCCTATGAGTAGAGACTTAGGGAGCCGGGTATGTTCAGTTTGGCAAAGAGATGGGGCAACATGCTAGCCATGTTCAAAAATTTGAAGGGTTGTCATGTTGAAGAGGGAACAAGCTTGTTTTCTGCTGCTCCAGAGACTAGGACTAGGAGTAATGGTTTCAAGGTGCAGGAAAAGAGACTCCCCTTCCTGACCGTCAGGGCTGTTTGACAGTGGAATGCACTACCTTGGAGTGTGGTGGAGTCTCCTTCTTTGGAGATTTTTAAACAGAGGCTGGATGGCCATCTGTCAGGGGTGCTTTGATTGTGTGTTCCTGCATTGCAGGGGGTTGGACTTGATGGCCCTTGTGGTCTCTTCCAACTCTATGGTCCTTTCTGCATGGGCCATATACGGCGCCCTGGGGACAGCAAAAACGCCGTCCCCAGGGAGCTGTTCGCACAGGAGGTCACCCAGCTGGCGTGTGTGGGAGTGCCCAGGCTAATCTGAATTTCCCAGATAAGCCTCCACAGCTCAGGCGGCAGAGCTGGGAATCAAACTCGGTTCCTCCAGATTAGATACAGCTAGATTAGAGACAGCCATACTATTGGGAAATGTTTCTTGAGGCTTGTTTTTTCCCTTGAGTGGAACTGCGGCATCTCTTAGGCCAAACAGGACTCCTGCTGAAAATGCCAGAGCAGCATCTGGTACTCCCTCTATAATGCCTCATGCAGCTTTCCAAAGATGGGAATGTAGGGAAACCGGCCTCTGGGAGACACCTGGGGGTCCCCTGGAATTACACCCGATTTGCAGACTGCAGAGATCAGTTCCCTTTCAGAAAATGTGGGGGGGGGCTCTGTGGCATGACCCTCCTCTGATGCCCCATCCTCCTGAGGCTCCGCCCCCAGATCTCCAGGAGTTTCCCAAGCTGGAGCTGGCAATCTACACTCTCCATCCCCCACCAGCAACCCTATTTGAATGGCAGTGGTGTAGCTACAAGGGGGTGGGGGGGCATTGCACCGGGTGCGCCTGGGGGACATGAAAATCACCACCCACCCCTCTCGCTCCACCTTGCCAGGCCTGGCCCCGCCCCACCAGCCTGTCCTGGCCTGTTTTCAGCCAGCAGAAAGCTGTTTCCTGCCAGCTGGAAAAAGTAAGTGGCCTCGTTCGGCTGCCCAGGGGTTTCCACGGCAGCAGAAGCCATCGGAGCAACTGAGGAGCATTCCCAAAGGTCCTCAACCTCTGCGGTTCTGTAGCAAAGCCACTGTTGCGGGGCGGCACCAGGGCAACAGCGTGGCAGACATGCTGTAGTGCCGGGTACTGTGGTGAACTCCCCATTGCGTTGAGGCATTCCCCATGCCAACGACAGGGCATTTTGCAAACAACCTCCTATTTCAAACCCCGATTAAGGTGGGAACCATGTTTAGTGTTAACCAGTTTCCTATCACTGGTAAAGAGACCAGACTGAGTTACATCTGTTTCTGTTTTCTCTTTTAATCCAAGTTAGCAAACGGTGATTAAGCTGGGAACCTTGGTTAGTGTTAACCACAGTGAGTATCAGAAGAGAAGCCAGGTGTAACCCTGGTTAAAAATGAGAAAGAGGAGGAATGTGCTTGAGAGGGGGAAGGAAGAGATCATAGAGGAGCCTGTTGCTTAGACTGGTTTTTAATTTATAGATAAGCATTTGCAGGGCGCTGAGTTGCCTCCGCACTGGGCCTCCGGTGTCTCAAAACTATTGTGTTGACTGTGGAGGCCCAGAAGCTCACTGTGAGAAAAGGTCAGCGTCTCCCAGAGGAATGCCTGGATCCACTGGCAATTTTTTAATTGTGTTCTGTCTTTCCAGTCAGGTTTGATAAGGACGCAGGATGCCGATTACTTCCTGAAACCACTACCTCCAGATCTTGCGCTTAAACATGACTCCTCTGCTGCTGTTGGCCACCGCTCCCATGTGCTCTATAAGAGATCAACTGAGTCACAATCGTCTGTTGAGAACGAAGTCACTGTGAACAAGGAGCAAAGGGAGGCGGAATCGGCCGGCGTTTTCCCTGGGCCCCAGAGCCCTCACAGTTCCAAGCAGCAAAGCAAACAGCATTTTTGTGGAAGGCGCAAAAAATGTAAGGACAGTCCTATTTCCCCACCCTTGTTATTTAGCCTTTATATGTGGTAGTTAAGACTGTCTGCATTCCTCTTCTGGTCATGTTCATGCTTAACTGAGCTGTGAGCTTGAATTGGGGGGCAGAGTTACCCAGTTTTTTACCCCAGTCAGCGTTCAATCTACTCAGATAAATACACCACTAGTAACTTCTATAGATCCAGTGAGCTGTGATGGTCCTATTAGTGCTTACTAACTTGAATGTTGTGCACCAAACTTACATCTAAACTCCTAAATGTGTGAACAGTCGTTTGGTAAACAATTTGCAGTGGGATCCGTCCCTGGCCTTGGCCTGGCACCATCTTTATTAGGTCCCTTTAAAAATTGTTTGGTGGTGTGTATCTGCATATTTGCAAGTTCCTACTTAAAGAGAACTGACATGAATCCAACCTAAGGGTGCCAAGTTCAGCTTGGGAAATTCCTGGAGATTGGTTGCTGGCCTATGGGAAGGGTGGAGGGACTTCTGTTTCCCTAAACTCTATGGTTCGCCGGGGTGCTGTGTGGTTTCCGGGCTGTCTGGCCGTGTTCTAGCAGGATTCTCTCCTGACGTTTCGCCTGCATCTGTGGCTGGCATCTTCAGAGGATCGGAAGTTCACCTTTTAAAGCTACTTCCTCCAGGGAAACAGATCTCTGTAGTTTGAAGATCAAGTATAATTCTGAGAGAGCCACGGGATCCACCCTGGGTTTGGTAATAATTCTCTGCTCCAACATCAGCAGTTAAAAGTCTTGCTCATTTCAGCTGCAGAATGAAACCCATGCTTTGAATCTCTCCCCTTGAAACTATGGGGCTTTAAAATATGTACATTTACTTATTTAAACCATTCATTAGCTTCCTTTCCAACTTGCGAAACTGAGGGTGGTTTACAATATAAATGAAATCACAATCATAAAAGCCAAACGCCGCAACTTAAGACTACTGCCAAATTAATCAAATGTCGTCTGAAATAAAACCACCTACAACTGCCTCCTAAAGATGAGGGCACCAGGCCCACTTCTCAGGGGAGGTTGCTTCATGATGGGGCGGGGGAAGGGATTGGGACTTCTCATATCCACCCAAAAAGGTCTGTGATTGACCCTGTGGTCTCAATTCGCTGGCAGGAACATAGGGGAGAAAACGGTCTTTCAGATGCCCCGTAGGACTTTTAAAAACAAAACCAACAACTTGTACAGGGCTCAGGACCGGGACCCATGTAATTGCTGTGGTGTCAGCTCCCAATAGTATCACAGGCTTCCATAGATGGGCCCGACAGCATTCTGCGCTAGCTTCAGCCTCCAAACATTCTTCAAGGGTAGCCCCAAGTAGATTACATTGCAGTTATCCATCCTCAATGAAAGTAAGGCAGGGCTCACTGTGGCTAAATTTGACTGAACAGGGGACAGGTGCAGCTGACGTGCCGGTTGCTGCAGCCCCCTGCATTTCTTAAATGAATGCTGCATCGGGTAGCACTCCCTTGACTTTTCAAGGGAAGTGTAGCATTCTCCAAAGAGATCTCAAGTCCCCAATCTGCCTTTCTGTCAACCCAAAGGACCTCAGCCTGTTCAGGATTCAGTTTCAGCTCATCCACCATCACCCAGCCCATTACAGACTCCAAGCCCTCTTTCAGAACATCACCAACATCCCAGGGATTAAGTGGAGAAGGAAGGTAGAGTTGGGTTTCACCTGCAACTCTGGGACACTCAGTGCAGACCTACTATGACCTCTCCCAGCAACTTCATGCAGACGTTAAATATCTCTATATGCACCTTAGTCGAAATTGTGGCCTCTGGTTTCCACTGTCTTTACTGTTTGCAAAATTGTGGGACTCCTGGAAATGTTTCAGACTTGCAGTTCCCACGATTTTTTTGTACAGCTCAACAAAGTGAGTGGGTCATGCCCCCTTGCCTTTCTGCACATGGCCCAAAGTCCCCTCGGAAGCAGCCAAGGGCCCGAAGTTGTGCCTGAAGTGAATACTTTTTTTTTGCAGTCAGCACCCAGTGTACGGTAAAAGAATACTTAGCTGTATTGAGACTTTCATCAAGGTGAAGTAGTTGATGTCTGTGTGCTTTTTTCCCCCTCCAGGGACTTCCTCCCGGCCCCCCCCCCACCCCCCCCCCCCACTCCCACCCCCGGCTGCCCTTTCTGCCACACTTTGTCAAGCAAGCAAACTGAATGATTGGGCTAAATATTACTTTAACCAAAAAGACCAGGAGTTATTTTCTTTGAATAGAGGGCAGCACTCTCTCCCCCTCCCCCCCTAACATTACCTCTATTCTCAATTTAGCGGTTTTTTTCTTCTTCTATGGGAGATGTATTATCTTTGTAGAACAAACATTGCTTTCTCCAGTTTTTCTGATAATGGCAAAGAATGGAAATAGAATAAAGTTTTACTGATTTTGAAAGGGGGGAAAGCAGCAGTCGCAGACAAGGGCTCTGTCTTGCTGCCTCTGCTTTCCCGCTGCTTCATCCCAGACTGGTCGAGTAAACTTTCGGGGTCACATGGGAAAGGCCAGTGATGTTCAGTACAACCAATGCGTGGAGCATTTGCTGCATGGGAAATTGACATTTGGAGCCAAATGTTAAGAGATACAGTGAGGTCTGCTGAATCAGCCATATACTTGAGGCTGCAGACATGCATAAAAATACAACTGCGCTCTGGAAGCACGCTTGCCTCAGTTTCACCACGCGCACCTCTCCAGGAGAGGGGAGGTTTGCAAACCTCCAGGTGGGGCCTGGAAATCCCCCCAAAATAGAAATGGCGTCCCAAACAACAGAGATCAATTACCCTGGAGAAAATGACTGCTTTCAAGCAGAGGCGTAGATAGCAGGGGGACGGGGGTGCACGTTGCACCAGGCATGTGCCTGGGAGGGCATGCACAAACAGTTCAAATTCGTTTGTGGTTTTTTTTGTATTTTTCGTGTTTTTTCAGTTTGTGGCCTGCAGGGGGCACTGTTTTTAGGCTAGCAGCACCAAAATTTCAGGAATTTCTTGAGAGACTCTCCTGATGATGCTGCCCGGGTTTGGTGAGGTTTGGTTCAGGGGATTCAAAGTTATGGACTTCTAAAAGGGGTGCCCCATCCCCCATTGTTTCCAATGGGAGCTAATAGGAGATGGGGGCTACACCTTTGAGGGTCCATAAGCTTAGACCCCCTGAACCAAACTTCACCAAACTTGGGTGGGATCATCAGGAGAGTCTCCTAAAGATACCCTGAAATTTCGGTGCTGCTAGCTTAACAATTGCACCCCTGACAGCAGGCACCCCCCAATTTCCCCAGATTCTCCTTTTAAATCCACCCCCTTCAGCATGGATTTAAAGGGAGAATCTGAGGTCCCAGTTTAAACATTGAAAGCAATGTTTGTTCTACAAAGATAATACATCCACTCCAAATAGCATCACTTTCAATGTTGTTTTAACTGGGGACCCCAGATTCTCCCTTTAAGGTGTATTTAAAAGACATTGAAAAATTACCACAAAGCAGATAACAGGCTTGAATTTTGCAAGTCAAGGAGGAGTGAGAACCAGAAGACAGAACATTCAGTTAGCATTTGATCCTCTTGTGCAGATATCTGTCTAAAGCACTGTGGAGGCAATGGGCGGAAGATGGACTCCCGCCAAGGAAGAAGAAAACACAGACTACTTTTTAGAGAGGGTGTTTTTGTATGGATCCTGGGCTGTGCCAAGTCAGGAGCAGACAGCCGAGTGAATGTGGCAGGGTATCGTTTGCAGGAAGGTTTTATCTGGTTCCCAGGACCACAACTGAAGGCCGTGACTTGTTGATCAACTGTGAGGTTCAGAATACAATAGAAAATGCCACAATAGAAACAGTGAGGACTGTATTATTCTTCATATTTGGGGACTCTCGTCTGTGTTGTAAGCCGGGCCATGACGGTCTGTTCCCCCAGATCTAGGAATTTCACCAAAGGCGTGGGGGGGAATGGCCCCAAACAAAGTGGCACCCTGCCCCCCCCCCACAGGGCCCCCCATGCCACCTCCCCCCACTTACTTTAGTTCAGCCGGCTGCAAAGAGCAACCAGCTGAAAAAGCAGCCTGGCTGGGCCACTGTCTGAACTAAGGTACATGGCGGGTGGGGTAGAAGGGGCGGAGGAGCGCCCCCCCCCCACTTACCTTAGTTCATCCGGCTGCAAAGAGCCAAGGCTGCGGGGCCTGGCTGGTGGGGCTGGGTCAGGCAGGGGCGCCCAGCAGCGGCCTCGACCAGGCAGTGGGTTCTGTTGGGCCTGGTAAGGGAAGGGGGAGGGGTGTAGGGGGCGATTTTCCACCCCCCACGTGTCCCTAATTGTGCGGGCCCAGGGCACGGTTCCTCCCTGCCCCGTGGTTAACTATGCAACTGAATTTCACTAACTATGACACTACCGTTGGATACCAGTTTGTTCTTTATACTTTGAACCTTGAGTGTCTGCCATACAATAAGATTGACCCATAGGCTGCTCTAGCTCTGTAGGGTCTCCTATTACAGACTAATTAAGATGGTGGACCAATTAAGATGATGCTTGGTGTTCAATGCATGGAGCATTAAAAAAAATGATTATCAGGCATTCAGGGACCTGATTTGGATTAGGGCTTATGGGATAAGCGTTCCCATGATGCCATTTTCCCGATCTAAAAAGGAGCAGCAGTGGCGTAGGAGGTTAAGAGCTCATGTATCTAATCTGGAGGAACCGGGTTTGATTCCCAGCTCTGCCGCCTGAGCTGTGCAGGCTTATCTGGGGAATTCAGATTAGCCTGTGCATTCCCACACACGCCAGCTGGGTGACCTTGGGCGAGTCACAGCTTCTCGGAGCTCTCTCAGCCCCACCCACCTCACAGGGTGTTTGTTGTGAGGGGGGGAGGGCAAGGAGATTGTAAGACCCTTTGAGTCTCCTGCAGGAGAGAAAGGGGGGGATATAAATCCAAACTCTTCTTTTTCTAAAAAGTCCCTGGGGAAGCATGATTCCTAGAGATGCATGATTCCAGCGCTTCCTACAGAAAAATGATAAGACTTCCAGGATAACCACGCTACCACTGACAGGCAACCCCCATGTCCCCCTGCCCTTTGGGCCTCTTACTGAAGAGACTGCATCCCCATTTCAGATGGGTGCACAGGAAAGACTTCAAACCCCTCACACCGGGGTAGTAATATGAACAAAAACCTGTTTGTCTGCTAACTACATCCAAAAAATTTCTAGTATCTCTTTGCCTGAGGCCAGGTTTTCCTAGCTTATTACTGGCGATCCTTGAGAAAGAGAAAACAAGAATGGAGCCTAGAACTTCCTGCATGAAAAGACACTAAACTGTGCTCTTCCCTCACTCTGTTTTCACCGGAATGAGATTTATTTTTTTAATAATAATAATAAGCCTTTATTTGGCATAACAATAATCATAACACAATAAAAAAACCTGAGATAAAAGGTATACAAATACAAAGGTTAAAGATAGAATATAAATTATTGATTGTGCATCACCTCCAGTAAAAATTGTGCTACCGATTCACAAGTTTCATTGTCAGAATTGTCCAGAAGGAAAGGGAGTCTACCTGATTCTCCCATTTCACTAGGTATCCTAGAAAGAATATTGGAATATTTTGATCTGATATTAGCACATTTAGGGCAGCAAAGCAGTTGATGTGCCAATGTTTCAATTTGTTGTTCACCACAACCCTTTTGCTCATTTCCAAGTTGTTAAATCTACCACGCAATAAAGCGGAGGGGAAAACATTGAAGCGAGCAAGTGTGAGGGGGAATGACATTTATTGGTCATGATCTTTCTTATGTCTGTAGCTGTTGAGTTTGGTTTTGCTCTGTGTGTACACAACGTTGGCCTTATTTGGAGATCTCCTGTCTTACAGATCTGCCCCAGCCTCCAGGTAGAGATACCTTTATCTTGCCAGATGAATATAATTATCTGCTGAGAAACAAACGCTCTCTTCTGAAAGGCTACAAAAACAAAGAGCTGAATGTGGAGCTGTTAGTGGTGGTGGACAGAAAGATGCTTCAAAACCACGGGCGCGACAACATCACCACCTATGTCCTAACAATACTTAATATGGTACAGTGTTGTTTTAACTGGGGATCCCAGTTTCTTAAGACAAGATGGTGGTTTAACATTTGGAATGTTGTAGATTTGTTCTGCCCTTCAACCCACCTTGAATTCAATCCTGAGGAAAATTTGGGAGCATCTGGCTCCTGGTTTGCCTTCCTACCCCTCTGTTATGCCTCTTGCAGTGGGTAGAAATCAAATCAAATGTGTTTACATAAAACCATAAGACATCATCCACATAGGGGGGAAAAGATGCATGCTACACACACATCAGCTGACAAAATATAGTTTACAGAAAACATAAACTTTAATACTACCATAAATGGTCTCTGTTGCATTACATCCTGCTATGAAAAACAAATACATACTGAATTCTTAGAGCTGCTAGAACAGTGATGGCAAACATTTTCAAGACCAAGTGCTCAAATTGCAACCCAAAACCCACTTATTTATTGCAAAGTGCCAACATGGCAATTTAACCCAAATACTGAGGTTTTAGTTTAGAAAAAACAGTTGGCTCTGAGGTGTGCGTTACTCGGGAGTAAGCTTGGTGGTAGTTGGTGGCTTTGCTTTGAAGCAACCGTGCAACTCTTCCAATGGGTGAATCATGACCCTAGGAGGGTTTGCTCAGAAGCAAGCCCCATTGCCAGCAACTGAGCTTACTTCCAGGTAAAGGATTGCACTTTACTTCTTCGCATGAAAATCAGTGGGGTTTAACAGGGTTACCTACACTGCTTCCCCAAAACTAGGTCTTAGGTTTAATGCTAATAATCGAGCCCAGCGGCCCAGG
This sequence comes from Sphaerodactylus townsendi, assembly GCF_021028975.2. Taxonomy (NCBI): domain Eukaryota; kingdom Metazoa; phylum Chordata; class Lepidosauria; order Squamata; family Sphaerodactylidae; genus Sphaerodactylus; species Sphaerodactylus townsendi. Next base: position 47,972,369 of record NC_059438.1, on the reverse strand, counting down.
CCAGCCTAGATGTGGGGGGGGGGAAGCACTCTGCGCATGCCCACAGAGAGGGCTCTGAGTGCCACCTCTGGCACCCATGCCATAGGTTCGCCATCACTGTGCTAGAACAAACACATCAACTGTTATGTTATGCATTATTTTCTGTCAGAGATCAGAATTTCTCAGCCTCATTTGAAGATGATGTATTATCAAGAATTTCCTGCAAAAAGATCTTTCCCTTGGGGAGTATATAAAGAGCATTGGGACGTGTCGCCTATGAAAGTTTCCGTTTCTCTCTGGCCTGATATATAAACAGCATCTCACAGGAACTTCAACGCAGCTCCCCTGCAAAAACACCAGAGCCACTTTTTCACTATTTTTTTTCCAGACGGTAGGCAGATGACTCTTGAAAAATAATCCAGGAAACCAAAGTGTGTCTTTGCAAGGCCGCAAAATCAAGGAAGTGAAGAAATGAGACACGTGGGTGTGTTACGATCATTGAGGAGAGAGAAGCAAATGTAACTGGGGCTCTCGTGGCGCTTTAATGTTGGAGAAGGGTTTAATCCATCATACATATTTGTGGACTAGAGGCTGCTTAATCAGACACGTGGCTGAGTGGTCCGTAGCCCATGATCACTGATACTGGAATGCAGTCCCGCTAGTCTTTAAGACACAACTAGATTGGTGCTTATTTTTGGTAACCCAACAGGGCTACTCCCCAGACACCCAGCGTCTGAGAAGGGGCAAGCAAAGGAAGATCACCTTCTCTCAACCTGAAGGCAGGAAGCATCTGCTTGAATCTGCAGTGTTTAATTTTTAATTTTTAATCAATTTATACCCCACTCTTTTCCAGCTAAGCTGGGCTCAGGGCAGCTTCTCACCTTAATAAATCACAATATGAAATATATAATATAGATTAAAAACATAGGATTTAAAACTACAGATCCCAATTTACCTTCACAGATGGCATTCTAGTTACATTGCTAGAGCAGCAGTGGTGTAGGAGGTTGAGAGCTCGTGTATCTAATCTGGAGGAACCAGGTTTGATTCCCCGCTCTGCCGCCTGAGCTGTGGAGGCTTATCTGGGGAATTCAGATTAGCCTGTGCACTCCCACACATGCCAGCTGGGTGACTTAGATCACAAGGTTGTGATTGTGGGGAGAGGAAGGGGAAGGAGTTTGTAGGCCACCTTGAGTCTCCTTACAGGGGAGAAAGGTGGGGTATAAATCCAAACTCTTCTTCTTCTTCTTCATTACTAGTGAGATAATAATCGTGTGTCCCTATTCAGTCATGTGGGAGGAGGGGGAGTCCATTGTTCTGAACGTGAATCAACTCAAGTTCAGCAACCTCATATTGTAATCACCCTTTGAAGTTCCTCTGTTTCGGAATTGCCACTGTTAGACTGCATGGCCGCGCAGGCACCATATGAATGCTATGCAGGTTGGGCAACCAACTGGCACGGGGAGTTCTCACTGGTGGCTCAGTTTGGCTCAGCAAAAGTGAGCTTCCACACAGAAGAAGAAGAGGAGTTTGGATTTATATCCCCCCTTTCTCTCCTGCAGGAGACTCGAAGGGGCTTACAATCTCCTTGCCCTTCCCGCCTCACAACAAACACCCTGTGAGGTGGGTGGGGCTGAGAGAGCTCTGAGAAGCTGTGACTAGCCCAAGGTCACCCAGCTGGCATGTGTGGGAGTGTACAGGCTAATCGGAATTCCCCAGATAAGCCTACACAGCTCAAGTGGCAGAGCTGGGAATCAAACCCGGTTCCTCCAGATTAGATACACGAGCTCTTAACCTCCTACGCCACTGCTGCTCCTAAGTGCTAAGGAAGCCCAAGAGGGACTATTGACTACCCACCTTACAGGCGCCAAGACTGTGCCAAAGATCTTACAATTCAAAAGCAAAGTTTTTAGTACTTCTCTTGTCTTCTTAATTTGCCATTGGCCCAGAGCCTCTTGACCAGCACTGGCCTTCACTGGAATGATGTTTTTATTTTCATGCACGCTTTTAAGGGCCATCGGTTGCGTAAGCAAAATTCCTTGAATTATTTTTTAAAAAAATTAATGCAGAGTTGATTGAGCATATTTTTAACTATCTTTGGATGAACTGCAGATGATGGTACCAATTCTTGTATTTTCCTTTAGGTTTCTGCTTTGTTCCGAGATGGAACTATTGGAGGGAACATTAATATTGCTGTAGTTGGTTTGATCCTTTTGGAAGAAGACCAGGTACTGTGAATAAACTTGTTATCTTCAGTGTTATTGGCTGAAAGGACAATGAAATAGAAGAAGAAGAAGAGTTTTGAATTTATATCCTCCCTTTCTCTCCTGTAAGCCTCAAAGGGGCTTACAATCACCTTTCCCTTCCCCTCCCCCCACAACAAACACCCTGTGAGGTGGGTGGGGCTGAGGGAGCTGCAAAGAACTGTGACTAGCCCAAGGTCACCCAGATGGTATGTGTTAGAGTGCACAAGCTAATCTGGTTCCCCAGACAAGCCTACACAGTTTGTGACAGAGCGGAGACTCAAACCCAGTTCTCCAGATCAGAGTGCACCTGCTATTAACTGCTACACCACATGTGTGGGTGGACATATGTGGTATGTATGCATACATGGAAAGCCTATTCTCAAGCCAAGCCACACAGGCAACTTCTTGGCAACTTCTTGGGAGCAGCAGTGGCGTAGGAGGTTAAGAGCTCGTGTATCTAATCTGGAGGAACCGAGTTTGATTCCCAGCTCTGCCGCCTGAGCTGTGGAGGCTTATCTGGGGAATTCAGGTTAGCCTGTGCACTCCCACACACGCCAGCTGGGTGACCTTGGGCTAGTCACAGCTTCTCAGAGCTCTCTCAGCCCCACCCACCTCACAGGGTGTTTGTTGTGAGGGGGGAAGGGCAAGGAGATTGTCAGCCCCTTTGAGTCTCCTGCAGGAGAGAAAGGGGGGATATAAATCCAAACTCTTCTTCTCTTCTTCAGAAAGAGGTGGGTGATGATACAGCACAGGGACTCTCAGTCATCAGTGCCATGGGAGATAAATAGCATGTCCTCTAGGGCTTGTGCTGCCAAGTTCAAGCCCTGTCACCTTGCCCTGAAAGCTTAGACCTAGAAGGTGATGAATATACCTTGCTTAGGATGACATAGTACTGGCCTTGCATGTACATACTCCACACCCACTGGCCCCATTCTTACCTTCCTTGCACTCAGCAACAGGCATCTTCTGCATGTAAAAGGGTGCGCACATGGAGCTGCATTTGTGTTTGGGGATGTTGCTTTCTGAAGTGTAATCAAAGTCATGGAAGAGCTCATGAGCATACAGTTGTGTTCAGAATGTCTCATGAATGCACAGAAGTTGAGAGCTGCAGCCAGCTGGCCCAATCCTGCTTTTGTTTTTTTACTTGGCAGCCACGTCAGTCCAGCAGGAGCAAAGTTGGTGCCCTGGAGCCATGTTGCACAACGTCACAATGGTGGATTCCACACAGCACAAAGATAATGTATTTAGGATGCATTAAAACCCATTTTGGGGAAGTACTTTGGACAGCTCTCTTCCCCAAAACGACTTCAGCCTGTTTGATTCCTCGCAACCCAGGTTTTTCAAAAAGTCACTAAACTAGTGACCGCCCCCCTCCCCGTTACCCCCAACTTGGGTTGAAGACATTTCCTGCCTGCTGAGCGAACACAAGAGGGAGAAGGATGCATATACTGCAGCTTCTCTAATCGTGTCAAACAAACAAACAGACAAACAAACAAAAGGGGAAATGTCACATAAGCGGGATTGCTAGGCAAAACAAACTTTGTTCATCTACTTTTTACATGGAAATCACACACAGATGAGCTGCAAGCAGAGGAGAGCTCCACGGGGACTCTTCACAGAGAATCTACTTTAGCACACAAAATGGCAGGAGCAAGCGTGAAGCTGACAAGCGCTCCATGCAGCAGGAGGGGGGGAAGATCCACTTTGGCTGACAACGCTCGTGTTCTCCCTGGCTGGGGGAATACAAAATGCCAAAACAGATCTTTTTATAACGTTCTAAAGACATTATATTTATACTGTGCAGAATCCTCCGATACCTCTTCTGATTGTACCCAAAAGTGATGCCATAGGACTGTAGGGCGTTTTGTGCACATTTGGTCTTTTCAGGTCCAGTGGACATTACCTTTGGGTCAGATTCTCAATGGCACACGTGTTTCTCCCTCTTCAGGACTCACCGGCCGCAGATCAGAGAAGCCCCATGGTTTCCAAGAGCAGGCAAAATATGATGTTTTGCCTGCCTTCATGGGGGAAGCGGAACACACCAGGGTGCATTCTCCTTTGTTTGGCTTTTCTGCCACTCTCCATCTTTCCCTGCTTATGCAGGAACAGTTTCGCCCATTCCCTGGCTGGCTGGCATTTTCAGGAGATTGGTGGAGCTTCATTTTTTTTAAAAAAATGATACTTTTGATCTATCACTTCTGCAGTAGATCATTAAAGCAGTCTTTTAAAAGAACAAAAAAAACCCTCAGTAAGGCCCTTTCCGCACGGGCCATATACAGTGCCCTGGGGATGGCAAAAACGCCGTCCCCAGGGAGCCGTTCGCACAGGGGGCGCAGCTGCTTCGCAGCTGTGCCGCCTGAATGGCACGAAGCCCCGTTTTCCTACCTCGCTCCCTGAGCGAGGTTTACGGAAAACGGCGGCTTCGAGCTGCTGCCGTGCAAACGGTAGCGGCTTGAAGGCGCCCTCCCCCCCTTTCGCCCTCCACCTACAGTGTCTGTGGCCGTCCAGCGCATCGCCGAGGTCTGGGGACATGCCCCCCTGCCCTGCAACGCCGGAGCACTCGCGCAGGGTAGGGGGGACGTGTCCCCAGGCCTTGGCGACGCGCCAGACGGCCACAGACACGGCAGGTCGGCCGGGCGACGGTGCTCCACGGCGCCGTCTTCCTGGCTGTTTCTGGGACTGTTCGTGTGAACGGTCCCAGGGGGGTTGGGTCAGCGTTGTATACGCCGACCCAACCCCAATCGTGGCCGTGCGGAAATGGCCTAAGAGACAGTAAACAGTTTCCTGACCCAGAATCAGGCAAAATGGTGGCTAAGCTCCATATAAGCCACGAAGCACCTCCTTGTAGTTAAACAAGGGAATGCAGAAGAGCCCCACTGTGAAGCACAGAACCCACCCTGGCCTCAGAGCACTGGGGCAGTGGGGCAGGGTCATGAGGGGGGCAATGTGGGGGAACCATGTGATTATGCTTCTGGGGGAAGCCTGGAAATGACATCACATCTCTCTAGGAATCACTGTAAAAAAGCAGAGTGACATCACTTCCAGGTTTTGTCCAGAAGTAACACACCTTCTGATTGTGGTGGGTTTCCCAGGCTGTGTGGCCGTGGTCTGGTAGATCTTGTTCCTAACATTTCACCTGCATCTGTGGCTGGCATCTTCAGAGGTTCGCATATTGGTGCTTTTATTAGTTTATTTTTTCCTGCTAGCCACAGGAGCACAACAGCACAATAGCACAAAACAAGAGATAAGAGCAGGGATTCCCTGCTCCCAGTGGGAAACCGGCAACCCTAGCTTTCAGAGTGGTCATGGGGCTGACAGAGAGAGATTGAGGCAGTCCAGGTAGCTGCACACTAGGCGCTCATTGTACAGTACTCTGTGAGGAGAGCCCGGCAGCCATGTCTGGCCCTTCGCCCAACGTTTTTGACACCCTGCTGGTGCAGGTTTTTAAACTGTGCAGGGCTCAGGATCACAAACCTTTTATCTAGGATTGGGAGCCAGCTCCAAATCCTGACTTTGAACCTTGCTTCAAAGCAAGCCATCTTTAGTATGCACGATGGCCGTGGTGGTGAACCGTTGGCACTCCAGATGTTATGGACTACAATTCCCATCAGCCCCTTCCAACATGGCCAATTGGAAGGGGCTGATGGGAATTGTAGTCCATAACATCTGGAGTGCCAACGGTTCGCCACCACTGCACTATGGTAACAGTCAGTGGTGGGATCCAAAAATTTTAGTAACAGGTTCCCATGGTGGTGGGATTCAAACAGTGGGGTAGCGCCAATGGGAGCTGTTGAAGCGGGCACGACGGGGGCGTGGCCGGGCATTCCGGGGGAGGGGCATTAATAATTTCTCTGTTACTGTAAAAAACTCTTACTGTAAAAAAAAAGTTCCTAATTTCCAGCTGGTGTATCTTTCTGTCCATAATTTAAGCTCATTATAGCAAGTCCTATCGTCTGCTGCCAACAGAAACAACAACTACTCCTCTAATGGACTGCCTGTCAAATACTTAATACTTTCAAATATTTCATTTTGTTTCTAGAAATCAAAAGAAGGAGACTTTCCTTAAACAAGGAACTTTGCCATATTTCTAAAACATGCTTTTAAAACAGCCCAACAGGGAGAATTATCCCGTTTTCTACCTTCGCTAACCAGCCACATAGGAAACGACAGGACTTCGTGATTTTTGGACCTAATGGAATTTCTAACGGAAAAGCGGACCCAATAAGTAGCCCCCTCTCGGCACACACAAATAATTAGTAACCCACTCTCGGGAACTGGTGAGAACCTGCTGGATCCCACCTCTGGTAACAGTGATGCTCACATAATTCTGAACAGTGGCCAGCAGTGGCGCTCAGGTAGTCCCGAGGGTGACGAAAGCCAGCATGCAAAAGGCAGAGGGGAACATGGTCTTCCAGCCCACCCTTTTAACTGCGTTTTAGCAGTTTGGGAAGTCAGCTTAATCTGTTTCAATTACCTCTTTAATGGTGGGAATATGTACACCGATTGCCCGGTCAAATACATCAAGGGACTCGTGCTCGGTATTTTGAGGGCGGGTGGCCGTCTCATGGCTCACCAGCAGAGCTCTCAAAGGACACTGTCGGATGCTTCCTGTTCCCTACAATGGTTTGCTGAAATCTTCCTCTGTTTCCATTCCCTTTCTTTTGCTTCGGAGTTGACTGCGGAGCTCTGAGGAGTTGAGCTCTTGGCGAACAACGTAATGCCTCATTTTACCTGCTGAGTGATTCAGCCTCCTTAAGTGACAGCTTAATTATGTTGACTACTCAGCTTTTCATGCCTGGATCACATCCAGCCTGAACAGAGTAAGAACAGTGATCTTTTGATCTTACACCTGCAACATAATTTTCCTTTACATCGCAGGCTCGTGAGAGCAGCTCTTGTAAACCTGTAGTTTCTGCTGCTTTCTGTCCATCTGTAATAAATAATATTCAGTGCAGGGAGGGGGAGAAATAATTAGCCCTCTCCCCTCCTTGGAAGAACTCTATAATTCCCGAAGCCTAAAGAAAGCCCAAAATATTCTGAGAGACCCGTCTCATCCAGCACACTCTCTTTTTGAACTGTGACCATCCGGCAGACGATCTATCAGGTCTATCAAAACTAGGACAAAGAGGCTTAGAGACAGCTTCTACTCTTGAGCTGTGGCGATGCTGAACTCCGCGGCTTCGTGTTGATGTGTTTGGGGCTGTGTAGGGATGGGTGGAGGAAGGGGAAAGTGAGGATGGGGTATGAGTCTGGAATTGTGTGCATCGAGGAATGCTGCTGTAAATTTCGTTGTGCGTGCACAATGACAATAAATGCTTATGCTTATGCTTAAAAGCAGACTATCATTTCTAGAGCTGCACCGTTGAGATGGTAAATCGCCAGTATTGGTTGATCAGAAGTGTTTTGATTGATTTTTTTTAATTAATTCATAAACAAAAACAAGGGATGACATCTTAGGTGAGGCATTTCCCCCACCTTTTACACAGGAAGGGATGCCTCTTCAAAGAGGATGTCCCACTTGCATGTTCTAAAAGCAAAGAATACTTTTTTTTTATTTTTAATCGAGGAAGTAAAATAATTTCCTGTGTGCAAAGCAAAGCTCACTGAATTTCCCGTAGACTTCATTTCTGTTTGATTCCTGCGCAGCCTGGACTTACGATAAGCCATCACGCTGACCATACCTTGAGCAGTTTTTGCCAGTGGCAGTCTGGACTGATGGGAAAAGACGGCAGCCGACATGATCATGCGATTTTGCTTACCGGCCTGGACATCTGTTCCTGGAAAAATGAGCCCTGCGACACTCTTGGTGAGTACAGTTGTGCGAGTGGATGTCCTTTGGCCCCCGTTTGTGACGCCTGCAGTCCATTGGTTGACTTGAGACTCAGGCCCTTTCCGCACGGGGCCAAAAACAGCGGCCCAGGGATGGAAAAACACCGGTTCACACAGGCAGCTGTCCTGTGCCGCCCCGAGCGGTGCGAAGGCGCTGCTTTCCACCTCCCTTCCCGAGGGAGGTTTTTGGAAAGCGCCGCCTTCCCATCGGCGCTGTGCGAACAGCGGAAAGGGCCTCTGCTCCAAGAGAACGTAGGGCCTGTGATTTAAAACGTTTATAAGATTTTGGAACATGTTTAAAGTTTAGCAGCAGGATGGTCTTGAGCCAGTGGTGGGATTCAGCAGGCAGAAACGGTTGTTAAAACGGTGCTTGTAAACAACCAGTTGTTAAATTATTTGAATCCCACCACTACCTTGAGCCCAACTCAGCCACCTGAGCATAGTCACCTGCCTCCTCACACGCTTCTGCAAAAGAGGGGTAAAAAAAGGAAACAAGTTGATGAGCCGTGGGACTTGCTGGTCGGGCTCTACAGAGGATGGGAGTTGAGCCTCTGGTCTCATGAGCTTCAGGAAGCTGCACGCTGGGCCAAATTAAAGATCAGTGTAGAAATCTTATTTGCTCCTTTCCTTGTTATGCTGTCCAAAAGTAGAGAGGGGGAAATAGAGCCAGCATTTCTCTGCAGTGGGGACTGAAAGCAGCTGATATCATCAGTTTGCTCTCCACCATCTTATGTTCACAACAACTCTGTGAGGTAGGTTAGACTGAGAGTGTGCAAGCTTTCACAACAGAGTGGGAATTCTTACCTGGGTCTCCCAGATTCTGGTCCAGCACTCTGAGCGTGGCACCACACTGGTGTGCACCGTTCTACACACACATCAGATCCAGATGAGGGGACGGGGCTGCCTTTTCATTACTATGCATAAAAGTCATGTCGAGAAATCTCCAGTAAAGAAGTGGCGGGTGGGAGGGGGCTTGCAAATGCCCCCTTCAGCAGGGAAAGTGAATTCAGTGCAGATGGCTGACCCTGCCTTGTTTGCATTACTTGATACTGCAGCTGTGTTACACCAAACACAACAGCAACAAAATGCTCAGAGCAAACCGCCCCCATCCTCATTCGGACTGTGAGCAAACGGAAGGAGTGTGTGTGTTTGAAGTGCTGTCAAGTCGCAGCCAGCTTATGATGACCCAGTAGGGTTATCTAGGCAAGAGATGAGCAGAGATGTTTTGCCATCGCGTCCTCTTCATGATGACCTGGGTATTCCTTGGTGGTCTCATTTGCAAGTTCTAACCAGGGCTGACTCTCTCTTTCTCACGATACTAGAACCAGGGGGCATCCATTGAAAATGCTGGGGGGAAGAACTAGGACTAATAAAAGGAAACACTTCTTCACGCAACGTGTGATGGGTATTTGGAATATGCTGCCACAGGAGGTGGTGATGGCCACTAACCTGGATAGCTTTAAAAGGGGCTTGGGCAGATTTATGGAGGAGAAGTCAATCTATGGCTACCAGTCTTGATCTGCCTTGATCTCAGATTACAAATTCCTTAGCAGACCAGGTGCTCAGGAGCAGCAGCAGCAGCAGGCCATTGCTTTCACATCCTGCATGTGAGCTCCCAAAGGCACCTGTTGGGCCACTGCGAGTAGCAGAGAGCTGGACTAGATGGACTCTGGTCTGATCCAGCTGGCTTGTTCTTATGTTCTGATTAAAGAAGAAGAAGAAGAGTTTGGATTTATATCCCCCCTTTCTCTCCTGCAGGAGACTCAAAGGGGCTGACAATCTCCTTGCCCTTCCCCCCTCACAACAAACACCCTGTGAGGTGGGTGGGGCTGAGAGAGCTCCGAGAAGCTGTGACTAGCCCAAGGTCACCCAGCTGGCGTGTGTGGGAGTGTCCAGGCTAACCTGAATTCCCCAGATAAGCCTCCACAGCTCAGGCGGCAGAGCTGGGAATCAAACCTGGTTCCTCCAGATTAGATACACGAGCTCTTAACCTCCTACGCCACTGCTGCCCCTTAAACTTCTTATATCTGATGAGATCAGGCCAGCTTGGGCCATCCAGGTCAAGTCAGAGACAAACAGGACGGTTTGTGATTGCCTGCCTCTGCACAGCAACCCTGGATTTCCTTGGTGGTCTCCCATTGAAGTACTATTCAAGTACTATCCCTGCTTAGCTTCCAAGATCCACCATAATGAAAAAAGGGGGGGGGGCAGGTGCACCAGTAATAGCAAATACAAAATGATCTGCGCCAAAAGGCTTAAAGTACCCATAAAAGCCAAGTCCAGAAAGTATTGCTGTAAGCAAATAAAGTTTTTCAATTGTCAAATAGCAGTCTTACAATTCTTCTGTATTATCACGAAACAAACATCGGATGTACACTTCTTAAAACAGTCCTAGAGAATCTTGTGCAGAGTGTTGGAGCTGGGCAGAATCAAACCTACAAATATAGTTCAGCCGAACTCAAAATTTAAAGGGACAGCACTCCAAACTGAGTCGTGTAATATCAAGTCTTCAATTCAAGGATATTTAAACAAGCTTGTAACCCTGCCCTGTATACCCTGCCTTATGAATTATTGGATTTTGATATTATTCCTTGTACTGTGTGCTACAGAATGCCAGTTTCCATATTTGTGTGGGTGGATAGCAGAGTGTCCAAGCTGAGAGCAAGCCTAAGGCAAAACTATCTGTTCGCAAATCTATGAGTTACTCCAGGCAATACTATCTGGACGTCTCATAATAAGGACATGCATCTTTGATTATCCTGCCCTGCCAGAGTACTCTGTTATCATAATGGAGTCTGCAGAACTCCTGAGCACCCCACCTCGCTAAGCTGTTTCTTTGGAAGTTCCTGATACTGTGCCTTTGAGAATACATTTCTCCAAACAATTGCTTCTTCCTTGCATTTCCCCCACCTTTCAGATATGATCTCCCTAACAACAAGATCCCTTCCTGATTCACCAAGCCTCAGCAAAATTTGAATACCTAAGGCAGAGACTGTAGGAAGTACCTCTGCATAAACCATTCAAGGTTTCACTGATATAATCTAGGACCAATTGGCCCCATTGTCCCGGGGTTTAGAACAATAGATAGAGCTGTTAATTAGCTCAAGCCCCACAAGTCCAGCATGGAAATCCCAAGCAGTTTCAGAAAAATGAAACCTAAGCTTGAAGTTCCCACCAAACTAGCTGCATCCCAATCTCTATAAAAAAAATACTGCTCACCAGAGCCCCTCATTGCACATTACTAGCCTGACCCCCCCTTGGATTTAGAAGTTGGTGTGTGAAACACGATATATCTTCCTTCTCTTGGGTCCCTATGCTGGCATAGAGATCCTTGCCCTCTTCTGAAACTTCTCTGCAGATCTTTGGTAATGTAAAAGTCCCCTGCTTCCCTAAATGCCCATTCTATCATCCCACCTATCTTTTCCTCCCTATTTATATACTTAGGAACTGTGCATATGTGCCTTAACGTCTTACTGTTTGCAACCAAAACTTACATAAAAATATTTAAACTGCAATTTGGTCTTTTGTGAATTTTCTGCGGATATGTTTCAAGCCGTTTCTGGTATACATAGTCTAAAAAGATCCCCTCCCAGCCTGCCTCTCACATTGCCAAGCCGAGTAATTCGCCATTGCTCTATAAAAATAAGTCCATACACTGTTAAGCTGGGTAACAAGCTGTCTACCTCTGAATAAGGTATGGCTTCATAGTTATACTTCTATGAGGCCTGATTATCTGTGAGAAAAAAACATTTATACAAGCATCAGTACACTCTTGTGAAAATAAAGGATACACCTCAGTGGCTCATGTATAGCCTATTAAGCTACTTACATACTCCTACTTCAGGCTGTAAATTATAAAAAATATTACAGAACATACTCTTCAGCGTTATTCTCCCTTTTCTAATGAAACAATTGAAGGGCAACAGGTATATTTACAATATATAATCCTGTCAAACAGAGTAACAAACAGAAATTTTATATTGTATGCTCTGTATGCCAATAAAGGCTTATTGAAATTGAACAAACAGAAATGTGGATTATGTGACACGTTAAATAAGGATAGTTATCGCTCAAAAGATAAGCCATTTTACCTCAGAAGTTCATAAACATGAAGAGAAAAATAAACAGTATATACATATCAACAAAGGAGCATATATATATTGTTAGATTTACGGCCCATCATTTATTAAGGTTTGGTTGTGATAGTAAGCTTATACGGTATCTTTAGTCAAAAGTCACTTTTACATAGCATTGGTTAGCAGTACACAGAGAAACCTCTTTTCTCTCAGTCAGTCAGGGAACAACAGAACTACCAACAGTTTTTAACTGTCATCTTTAGAATGTTTGTGCAGCTTCCCAGAATTCCCTGCTGCTTGTGCTGCTGCTGCATGCAAACAGGGCTTAAAATTCCAACAACAATAATGTTCACAAGGAACAAAATGCAAGATATATTCCACTTCAAAAGATTTTTACTGGGGATCAGCCTTCCGCAGCCTAACTTTCTGCTGTGCTTCAGTCCTCGACAGAAAGCGCTCCTCTGCACATTCTCACAAATTTAGACCTTTCAGTCCACAAAGTCGTTACGCAATCAATCTAAAGCCAAGTGTTGTCCAAAGGTTTTTACAAAAATCAAGAAAAATCTATGTTTCGGTTAACACCACAGGAGAAGACACAATCTAATCGAAATATGAACCTGGATTCCATCCGAATAAGTGTTTGTTGGTGTCCAGTGCAGCCAACACAGTAACAGTAATCATGAGACCATTAAATTTCCTATTACTACCAGTAAGGAGCAACTATCTTTTCTAAATGGTCAGAGTGAACAAACATGACATCATAGAATAGAGGTAGTGTTGCATATGCTTGATATTCCATTACTCAATTTGGAATGCTGTTCCTTTAAATTTTGTGCATGGCTGCGTTTGGAGCCTCATGACTAAACTATATCTGTATTCTTGAATCTGCACCATTACAAGTGTTTGTATACGATTCTTTTGTATTGTTTTAAGGAAAAGCGTACATTCAACAATAGCTTTGTGATAATATAGAACAGGGGTAGGGAACCTGCGGCTCTCCAGATGTTCAGGAACTACAATTCCCATCAGCCCCTACCAGCATGGCCAATTGGCCATGCTGACAAAGGCTGATGGGAATTGTAGTTCCTGAACATCTGGAGAGCCGCAGGTTCCCTACCCCTGATATAGAAGATCTGTGAGACTGCTTTTGACAATTGAAAACCTTTATTTGCTTACAATACGTAGCACTTGAGTATTCTAAGCATTTTGGTGCAGGTTGTTCTGCATTTGCTCGCTTCCAAGATCCAGCATATGGGTCGTTTGTTATTGCCGGCCTCTGCCCTGGACTTCCTCAGTATTCTCCCATCTAAACACAAACGAGAGCCGGCCCTGCTTAGCTTCGGAGATGTGATGAGATAAGGCTAGCTTGGGCCATCCAGGTAAGGCTGCCAATCACAGTTACTGTTATTAAAATAATGCATATGGTACTTTCCTAAAGAACTCTCTTTTCCCCCTCCCTTTTCCATTTAAATTGGCTAGGATTTGCGCCAATCAGTGGGATGTGCAGTAAATATCGCAGCTGCACTGTTAATGAAGACACCGGACTGGGGTTGGCGTTTACTGTTGCTCATGAGTCTGGACACAAGTAAGTGCGTCTATGTGTTTGACTGAGAGTATAGTGCCGTGGTGGCGAACCTTTGGCACTCCAGATGTTATGGACTACAATGCCCATCAGCCCCTGCCAGCATGGCCAACGGGCCATGCTGGCAGGAGCTGATGGGAGTTGTAGTCCATAACATCTGGAGTGCCAAAGGTTTGCCACCACTGGGTTTTGTTCTGGAAATTAGAGAATCTTCATTTTTTCATTTCTTCATATTAGCAAATAAAGCTGAGACACATGGTGACATTTTGTTTTTATGTAACTGGAACCATGACTGGAGCTTCCAGTCTTGCAAACAAACTACAGCTTGTATCCTGCCACTCTGTTTGGCTAAATCTGAAGCTTTCCTTCCATCCAAGAAGACTTACTCCAAAGGTGGTGGCTCTTCCACCAGCAGCCCAAGGAGCCTTCCTGCCTCTTCTGTTGAAGAAAGACTCCTGGAACTGGAGAAAGGCTTCAGCCTCAGCTGAGCTGTAACTCAGGATACAACCCATGCTTGAGAAAGGTTTTGCTTCGATTGTCTGTCTCCTCGGCATCCCACTGATGGTGTAAAGTAGCTGTTGAGGAGTGAGCAACAGCCACACGACAGAGATCATGTCAAATCGTAGAAAGCACAAACCGTGCTTTGCTAACTCACTGCAACAACTTCCTGAGTTCAAGCTAGATGTTATGAAAAGAGGAGGTGGGGGGTATAATCACTTTCTTTGGATATTTAAAGGGATGTCACTTAAGAGGCGGGCAGGGATTTGTTCCTGTTGGCAGCAAAGGATGGGACTCACAGCAATGGGTATAAAGTATAGGTGGAAAGGTACTGGCTGGACATTAGGGGAAAATTTTACATTAAGGGTCACCTGGCAGTGGAATCGACTGGTTGGTGAGGTGGTGAGTTCCCCCCCCCCCCCAATCTCTGGCAGTCTTCAAGCAGCGGTTGGACAGGTGCTCTAGGCTAATCCTGCATTCAGCAGGAGTTTGGACTAGACTCTATGATCCTACGTGACACAGGTGTCCAGTTCAACTTGATGTCTGTCAAACTCCCCATTGAGATGATAACTCGCTTGAAGGGTTCAAGGATTACCTCTCAGGAGGTTTCTGAAGCCTGCACATCAGAAACACTCTTGCGCTTATTGCCTGACTCTCAAAGAGTTGCTTGTTTGTCTGAAATTTATGGGATTTAGGCCCAACTTTTTTCCCACGACCCCTACCCTGGCAGGCCCTGGCACTCTTAATTCTAAATTGAACTATCTCTTGAACAACCAGAATCCTAAGATATTGGAAATGGTGGCCAATTTTCTGATTAATACTTTGAATTAATACTTTGGGGTTTTTTTCCCCTGTTTATATTACCCTTACAAATGTTGGATATTATTTTTTTTCAGCTACTTGGTTCCCTGTTTGTCTCTGTCTTGTTGATTTTGTTTTTTGATGCCTAATGAAGGTTTCTGATCAACCGACCTGGAGAATTTACCTTGGAAGCATTCCATTTGGCTCTGGAACTCTGTGGGGGTGGTGGCGGGATGTTCTTACAGTTTCTCCCATGTGCCATTTTCGCCAGCAGAAATAGCTGCGGAGGGCCTATTGGGCCTTTTCTCTGACTCCACATGTGTACATAAAACAATCAGGATCTGTAGTGGCGTGCAACAACAGAAGCCATGGTTGGCAGTTGTCATACTGACAGCGTAAACGTGATCATTTTGCCTCTTACAGCTTTGGCATGATCCATGATGGAGAAGGGAATATTTGCAAAAAGTCTGAAGGCAACATCATGTCCCCCATTCTGGCAGGACACAACGGGGTCTTCTCGTGGTCAGCTTGCAGTCGTCAGTATCTCTACAAATTTCTAAGGTACATGTGCTAAAAAAAAAGGTCATTGCACCCAAATCCAGATCCAAATCCTAAACCTTTATTAGGCATAAAACCGGTGTATGTCAAGAATTTCAAATACAATAAGAAGAGCATTATTGCACAACTTGCAGTACACAGAGTAAAAATGTAGCAACAGCTTCAGAGATTTCAACATTAGAGTTATTTAGAAGCTTAGCCATTTTTATTTTATCAGAAAGGAGCATAAATCCTGTTGGTAATACAGTTCTCAGATCAGTTCTGATGTTGTTGTATTTTGAACAATGAAGCAGAATGTGAGAAAGTGTATCAGTTGTATCAGGACAAAATCACGCACAAGCAACAGTTCTCATTTCTTGGTGGGAATACTAGAGAAGCGACCTTGAAGATGTACTGACGGAAAAGAGTTACACCTTGCTCTAGTCATGACCCATCTGCAATTATAATTAATAAGTTGTTGCAGTTATATAGCAGGGCTAGATTTCTGAGGGATAATCCCAAAGAATATTGGAGAGCAAGAGCTTTGCGCTTTGCTCAGGAGAAATTGATATTCTTGATCAAATAATCTAGTCTTTAAGCGATGGTGAATCTCCAGAGCAGTGAGCATTTGTAGGGCCTCCCAAGAGTCATTGCACCCAAGCAAGAAGGAGAGCTACTGGGGGAGGAAACTTTTCTTTTGCGTCCCTTTTGAAAGAAAACCCACGTGTTTTAAAATGCATTCTGGGAGCGGGGGGCTAAAATAACGTCTAGATGTGGTATGGGATGGCAGCAGCAGATTTACCATCCATGGGGCACTCACCCTGGCAGAGGGACAAATACATTGGAGGGCGGCCACGGTGGCTCTCCACGACAGCCAGACATGGCCCCAAGCACCACATCAGCACTCTTGTGCCCCTGCCAACTCTCCCAACAATTAGCAAACAAGCCACTCTGCCAGGTTTGCACGTATGCCCATTCCCCAATGGTGCCAGGTGGTAGGTGTGGCTAGGAATGCCGCTGCTGTGGCCACCAGGAACACTGACACTTTGTGCACCATCCACGTGCCCTTCTCCAACACGGTGCACCATTCAGGTGGGAGCACAAGTGACAAACCACTCGCAAGCAGGCAGTGGAACAGTAAGGAAAATGCAAGAAGAGGAGCACGAGTAGCAAGTCAGCAGCAGCAGACATACTGACGCTAGTCCTGAACACAGCCCTCCATGTCCTAAGGAGAAGAAGAAGAGTTTGGATTTATATCCCCCCTTTCTCTCCTGCAGGAGACTCAAAGGGGCTGACAATCTCCTTGCCCTTCCCCCCTCCCAACAAACACCCTGTGAGGTAGATGGGGCTGAGAGAGCTCCGAGAAGCTGTGACTAGCCCAAGGTCACCCAGCTGGCGTGTGTGGGAGTGCACAGGCTAATCTGAATTCCCCAGATAAGCCTCCACAGCTCAGGTGGCAGAGCTGGGAATCAAACCCGGTTCCTCCAGATTAGATACACGAGCTCTTAACCTCCTACGCCACTGCTGCTCCTTGGCCTTGGCCTTCTGAAGTCTACTGCCTCCACCACCAGGTACCCTTTTAAGTCCAACTCTGCTTGGGACTGCACTGTTAGGAAGAGCCAGCCTGTATTAAGGAAGTTGAGTTGCCTCCCCCAGAGTCCTGCCCTTCAGTGGCCTGGGCTACACTTCTTGCTGCAGCAGCATCCAGGACTGCATCCTCTTCTCATATTCTATATTAATAGAAAAAATATCTCATCCTTATGAATGTCAGCCGGGCAGCCCTTATTTCCAGAGAACACATTGATGTTAAACGGGGCGACTTCACGTGTCTGACATCCTTGTTTTTCGGCGGCACACAAGGGAAGGCATCGTGACGTGAAGCCACCTGATCCAAATGGAAAGTGCTAAAACATCAGCCAGTGCCAGAATTAAAGTGCTGACAGCAGAGTTCATTGCTGCCCCTGGCCCCATTTAGTCTAGGAGCAGCCGTGGCGTAGGAGGTCAAGAGCTCGTGTATCTAATCTGGAGGAACCAGGTTTGATTCCCAGCTCTGCCACCTGAGCTGTGGAGGCTTATCTGGGGAATTCAGATTAGCCTGTGCACTCCCACACACGCCAGCTGGGTGACCTTGGGCTAGTCACAGCTTCTCGGAGCTCTCTCAGCCCCACCTACCTCACAGGGTGTTTGTTGGGAGGGGGGGAAGGGCAAGGAGATTGTAAGCTCCTTTGAGTCTCCTGCAGGAGAGAAAGGGGGGATATAAATCCAAACTCTTCTTCTTCTTCTGCACATCCTCAGCTGGTCACATGATATGTGCTGAGAGCTTGACCAGTAAAAGATGTCACACTTGAGCATGGGAAGTGGGCAGCTGGTTGTCACCACAGAGGGAGGGGGAGGACTCGCACTTGGACAGAAATGGTGGTTCTTGTTATTCTCCATGCTTTGAATCTGGGTGGCGTGTGACACAAGTTGCTTGGTATGTGTCGGTGTTGCGTTCCTTTAGGACGGTTTGTGAAGCAGAGGGGCATTATCGAAAGGGCAGGATATGAATGTAATATGAATTTATCTGGAAGGAGCAGGGTACAAACGTAATTAAACATTAAATCCTCACTGATTTCGTTATTTTGGCTCTAAGGGTTCCAATGGTCAGGGTTCTGACTGTCTTCATCTTCTTTGGTATATTATGAGATACTGGCACTAAAGCCCGTTTTGAACTAAAATAAAATGTCCTCAAGAAGGAGGAGAGGGAAGGGGGACCCCATCCTCCTTTCTCTTTCCCGTAAGGCAGGGGAATTGGCCATGCTGGCAGGGGCTGATGGGAATTGTAGTCCATGAACATCTGGAGAGCTGCAGGTTGCAGACCCCTGCCCTAATGGAACAGCCCCAGCCCCAGGGAGGGAGGTCCTGGGAGGTCCTGCTGTTTGTTTGGGCCAGGGCGGGTGATGGGGCCGTGCACTGCTACAGCAGCCCAGGTTGCCTTTTGGGGCATGGGAAGGGTGCAGTGGGGAGGCTGGTGGGGGCAACCAGCTACTGGCCTGGCATGCCAATTTGTTGTTTGGGGCAGGGGGAGGACTCCTGGATTGGGGGAAGGTGGGCAAGGGCAGGATGGACTGTTGCTCACCAAAGGGCATGCAGGACTCATGAAGTGAGTCCTGCGCAGCCATGGGCTAGTTCAGGGGTAGGGAACCTTTAACACTCAAAGAGCCATTTGGACCCGTTTTCCACGGGAAAAGAAAACACTTGGAGCCGCAAATAATTTTTGACATTTAAAATAAAGATAACACTGTATATATTGGGGTTTTTTTAACCTTTTACTCCGCTCATTCTCCGCTCATGGATGCCTCCGCCCTGCTACCTGCAGGGCGGGCAAGGATGGGGCCAGCGGCTTGGCCTCGCAGGCCACTGGGAAAGCACCCGTCCCGCTCCAATGGGGCAGGCGAGGGGGGAAGCCCACAGCGCGGCCCAGCCGGCCGCGGGCAGTTGGTGCGCCTGCCCTGCTGCCTGCAGGGTGGGCAAGGATGGGGCCAGCGGCTCGGCTCGTGGAGCCGCAGTGCAAGGGCAGAAGAGCCGCATGCGGCTCTCGAGCTGCAGGTTCCCTACCCCTGGGCTAGGGGTTCATTGTCGAACATTCCATCCCTTAGCCAATCTATATCTATAAATACCACTGACTGACTCACTGATTCATCAACAGCACTCAAAAAACACCTAACCTACAAAGTTGAAATTTGGCACACCTGTTCATTATGTGGTTTAGGTGCTCACTAAGAAAGGATTTTTCAAAATATTCAGATTTACTTGAGTTATTACACATTTACTGTTGATCTCTGGCCATCTGCCCGAACATTCTAAAGGTGACAGGGAAAAGCCTGCTTGCCAAGCTAAAGGATGCAGTACAGGGAGTAAAAATGATTCGTTTCACAGGAGACTTTAATGAAGGCACTTTGACGCTCTACTTCCATGTGTCGAATCGACAAGGTCTGATAATGCCCATCAAACAACAAGCACAATTGAGCAAATGGTGGCCCAACTGGATTCTGCCACCGACCTCCTCAATGCATACGAACCTGTTCCTTCTGTTGAAACAGCTAAAGGGAGGAGAGGGATTAAACGCAGAAAACGATTTACAGATTTGATTAGAAAAAGACAAGTAAGGGAAGCTGCTGCAAAATATGTGAAAAACAACCCAGAAGTTCACAGACAGGCTGTGATGAGGTATGCTGAATGTCACCCCAAAGTTAATAGAGAGGCTGTGATGAAGTATGCATAGCGAAGCACAGGTCTATAGTCTATATATATATAAATGTGAAATACCACTCACTGCTAGTCTATATATATAAATGCGAAATACCACTCACTCACTGACTGACTGATCAACAGAACTCAAAAACCACCGAAGCCACACACATGAAATTTGGCACACCTGTTCCTTACGTACTTCAGGTGCTCACTAAGAAAGGATTCCCCAAAATATTCACTTTCACTCAATTTATTACCTATTTACTGTTTTCACTGCTCATCTCTGGCCATTTGTGCAAACATTTTAAGGGCAAACCAACCCCTCAGTCCACAGACATGCTGCACAAACATTCTAAGGGTGACAGTTCAACACCACCAGCTTCATGTCCTTCACCAACGGCACTCTACCACCACCCTCCACAACGCACGTGAACCTATTTCAAAACAAACACATCAGTCCACAGACAGGCTGTGAGGAAATATGCTGCATGTCACCCCAAAGTTCACAAACAGGCTGCAAAAAAGTATGCTGAATGTCACACTGAAGTTAACAGACAGGCTGTGAAAAAGTACTCCTCCACCCATCCTCACGTTAACAACACCGTTACAGCCAAATACTATCAAAATAGATTACAAACCACACTATCACCTTGGACTACTAAACATTTGTCAGTTTTTGCATATGGACATCAGATTGCTTACTGTGGAGACAAGTTTATTGTTCTCAGCCTCCGATCACCCTGTGCTTGGTGTCGTGCTCTGAAGTGGTGGGATGAGTCCCCAGGAATGTGCTGCAGTGGGGGTACCGTCCAGCTCCCTGCCCTTCAACCCTACCCTGAACCTCTTCACAGCCTTCTCACTCATCAGCATCCAATGGCAGAACACTTCCTTTCTGCATCCTGAAAATACAACAGCTGCTTCCTGATGACGTCTTTTGGAGCCCACCAGGTGAAAGAGAGCAATAACACATTGCATTAGAAAAAGACAACTACAGGAAGCTGCTGCAACATATGCGAAAACAAAATGCCCCACCCCCAGCCTCGCCCCCACCACGTGATGGCAATGGCGGCGCCTGGGACAAGACACCCTGGATGTCCCCATGGCCACTACGCATCTGCTTCAGTGTGGGCGGGGGGCTACCGCCTGTAGAGAGGCAGGGAACAATGTACTTAGGTAGAAAATTCCTTTAAGATGACTTCTGTCTTGACACTTGTATCCTCCTGCTCTGCTCAGCCAAATGTGAAGCCTTCCTCTGCCCAAGCAACCTTCCTCCAAAGGAAGGAGTTTTTCCACCAGCACAGGCAGAAAGCTCCTTGGGCCCTAGTGGTCAAGCAGAGTGTGCCAGCCCTCCAGGGCTGTTGAACCCAGGAACAGCCTGAGCACGAAGGGCTCTGTGTTCCATGGCTCAATCCCCTCTCCAGAAAATCTGGGATGTCACTTTAGAGATCTGCACAACTTATTTCTCACACACAAGCCTGATAAGTAATAGGGGCAATTGTATTTCTGTCAGGAAAAGCTGGCAATTTTATCAAACAAGGTCAGGCCCGATCTCTCCTCCAGCTGCAGCAGAGGCTGAGAGGGCTTGCGTGAGAGTGGTGGTTTCTCTTTCTCCCTCCAGAAATCAGCTCAGGCAGCTGACCAACAGAGATGCCAGCTGAAATAGCTTGCTCACCTTTTCCAAAAGCCTCGGGGGGGGGGGCTGGTTCCTCTACCCCCTACATATCTTTTCAGTGTGTGTAACGTGCCAGTCGAGTCACATCCAGCTTAGGGCAACCCCAGCAAGGGGCTTCCAAGGCAAGTAAGAAGCAGAGGGGGTTTACTGCTGCTTCCTCTGCAGGGTCTTCCTTGGTGGTCGCCTTTCGAAGTGCTAACCCTGCTTAGCCTAAGGTGACCAGACGGGACAGGCGGGCAGCCGCAGGAGCGCACTGCCTTCTGGGGTGCTCCCGTTTCCCATCCTGTCATAGGGCGGGAAATGGGAGCACCCCAGAAGACCGGGCGCTCCTCCGGCCACGCGCGGGAGGCTGCCACACTGCCTTGCGCCCCAGAAGGCAGTGCGGCAGCCTTCCAAAAACCGGGACACTTGAAAAAACCTGCGGGACGCGGGACAAGTTGTTTTAAGGCGGGATTGTCCCGCCAAAAGCGGGACGTCTGGTCAGCCTAGCTTAGTCCCCAAGATCTGATGAGATCAGGCCATACCAGCCTGCCTTTCCCCTTCCAAATCTCTTTCCAGTCCAATATTCCCACTTCCTTCCATTCACTGCAGTGAGACTTGCTCGAGAGAAGCCAATTGTAGCCTAAAGCCTTTCTTGTTTCAGAAGCCACAGCAAAGGGCCCCTTTCAAATGGCATTTTTACATCTCCAGCACTTGGACTTCTTGCAGCTCCACCCAGTCCTTGTGCCTCACTGACCCGCCAAAGCCTGTGCAGGAGTACAAGTACCCAGAACGGCTTCCCGGTGAGCTGTACGACGTGGCCACTCAGTGCAAGTGGCAGTTTGGAGAGAAGGCCAAGCTGTGCATGATGGACTTTAAAAAGGTAAGACCAGTGGTGGGATCCAAAAATTTTAGTAACAGGTTCCCATGGTGGTGGGATTCAAACTGTGGCGTAGCGCCAATGGGGCTGGGCGGGGCACGACGGGGACGTGTTGGGGCATTTCGGGGTGGGGCATTCCTGGGCGGGGCTGTGGCAAGGACGCAGCTGCTGCGCCGGTCCTTGGGCGGGAAACGAATGCACGCAGGCGCAGGCTGCCACGCACGCCGGTGCACCTCCTGCTAGACTGCTTCAAGTCCTGCACGCTACTGCTGAGAGGAGGGGCATAACTAAGGCAAAAATCACGTGGCAAAATCACCAGTTAGTAACCCCCTCTCGGCACACACAAATAATTAGTAACCTACTCTCGG
Organism: Sphaerodactylus townsendi; assembly: GCF_021028975.2. NCBI lineage: Eukaryota > Metazoa > Chordata > Lepidosauria > Squamata > Sphaerodactylidae > Sphaerodactylus > Sphaerodactylus townsendi. The sequence goes on along the minus strand of NC_059438.1, from coordinate 47,949,689 downwards.
AACCGGTGAGAACCGGCTGGATCCCACCTCTGGGTGAGACCCTGTTTTGTTTAAAGACCTGTTTTATTCCACGTTTAATGCAAGGAGTTCAAAGCAGGTTGTTTCCCTGGACCTTTTTCTCCTCACTTCAAGGGCCAACATCAGCATCCCCCGAGGTGGGGCAGCTGCCACAGTAGGGTTTCCATCTCCCCAGCAGGGGTGGGCAAATATGCCCCCCACCTCTCATTTCCCCCAGCTACTCCAAGCATCGGGACAACATTGTAGCCTCACTTCAGTGGGAAGACCAGGAACTGATGTCAGTCCTCTCTAGGAATTGCCAGAAACCATAGATTCTGGGAATTCTTAGAGAGGGGTGACATCACTTCTGAGTTTTCCCAAAGGTGATGTCACTCTGCTGCCAATGGCTTCCCCATGTCCTTCCTCGAGAATCCTGCTGGCTGCCCCAGCCCAGGGCTTTCTGGCAGGGCCCACTGCTCCTGTCCTGCCCCACGGACTTGGGCGGGCTCTGCCATTCCAGCAGTGCCATCGGGGGGAAGGTCTGCAGGTAGCTATGAGCCTGGCTAGTGGTAGGGCTCGGAGGGGGAAGCAAACCCACTGAGCCTGGATTGGATGGCCTGAGAGTAGCATGTACAAGGCCTTTAAACCTACACTCCAGTCTAGCTGCCTAAGCTGCAAATGGCTCTTTCCCCAATTCAGTCTTCTGCTCATTGGTTTTTTCTCACACTGTTCGGGCTCGAAACCTTAAGCCAATAAACAGACTCTGAAGTATTGATCAGCAGTGTATGTTGATGACGTATCGAAGCACCATATTTGGCAAAACCAATTCTGAGGAAGCTGGCATTCACAGTTCCCTTTATCCCTGGCTGAAAGCCCCCCTCCTGGTTTCCCAAGAAAAACAGTCTTTGGGGCCGAGGCGCCCCGAAGTCGGCAGCAGATAGCAAGAGAGAGCCACCTGGCTTCCTGCCCCACGAGACAACAGATGGGACAGAAGTGCCAGGAGAAGCCTAGTTTCCTACAAAGCGTGTGAAGCCATAAAGTAGAGATCAAGGAAAGAATGCACAGATGGCAGTGGTTACATATAGCAGGCTGGTTGCATATATATTTTTAGCAGCATTGGTTTGTTATTTCAATCAATTACATAGAATTAAGGATACATCTTAATCACCCAGATAACACCCCCCTGACACACACTCATGAGCCTTGCAACGCCCAGTTGGATTGCCATCCAAGAAAATAGAAGCATTTTAGTCTCCTGTTTCATCCCCCTGTCTGAATTAGAAATTCAAAGACTCGATTTGGGATTAAGTTATGCGACCCTTGGCTGTCTGCATTTAGCAGATTGGCAACCTGGCCATAACTATATTACTTTGACACAACCCCCATTGATGTCAATGAAATTTTCTTCCATGTGGTAGGTTTAACCCCGTGGAAGTTAAACATGGAAATCCTGCTAATGTCAATTACTTTGTTGGCTTTTAATCCTGTTCGTGTGTGTGTGTGTGTGTGTGTGTTCTTGATGCACAAGGGAAAATTCGCCCTGTTTGAACTGTGAAAATTGCATTCAGCTGTTTTATTTGTTTCAAAATGTGTTTAGAAATTAATTTCTAATGTCCCACATTAGCCTATTGCTGGTTTTATCCAATTAGGATATTTGCAAAGCACTGTGGTGCCATCGGGTTGGAAGGAAATGTGAAACCAAATTTATGCCCGCTGCAGAAGGTACAACGTGTGGTTATGACATGGTGAGGATCTTTCTTTCTTCCTCTTTTCTGTGGGTGAGAAGCATAATGAAAGAGATGCTTAAAATGAAATAGTTACTTACAAAATGAAATTAGCAAGAAAAACTCTTTTTGATCTCTTTAATTAAAATAGTTTGGTAAGTTAAACTTAGCAAGGAAATCCTTGCTTCTCCATGGGTTATAGCAGCTAAATCTTACACATAATCAATATATTTAATTGAAAAAGTACACATTTTTGAGAAAATCCCTTCAAGAGAGCCAGTGTGGTGTAGTGTTTAAGACCAAGTGCACTCTAATCTGGAGAACTGGGTTTGATTCCCCGCTTTGCCATCTGAGCTGTGGAGGCTTATCTGGGGAACCAGATTAGCTTGTGCTAATTGTGGGGGCGGGGGGGGGAGGGAAAGGAGATTGTCAGTCCCTTTGAGTCTCCTTACAGGAGAGAAAGAGGGGATATAAATCCAAATCTTCTTCTTCTTCTACTGGTCAATACTGAATTCGTTGGAAATTGCACAGTCCACTGAAAGCATTTGTATTTCTTTTGATAAAGAATTAAGCACAAGCGGAGTATTTCTCAGTAAACGATGTTTCCGCTGTGGTTTTTGAGTGAGTCAGACATGCATATACGCTATCCAGTGGGGCAACACTGAGGTCCAGTTCAAATAATCCTTTGGGTTGCCGCAGATCGTTGCCACTGCTGGCCAGGGCCCGTCCTGTATCCGTGAGAATGTTCACTCTTCCCATGAGCATCTGCTGGGCTGTAGGAGAAGGAATCGCCCCAGGACACCAGGGAGCGTGCTGTCCTGCTGGTACTTCCCCTGTGTGAACAACATTTAAATGTTCTCATGGCCTTGTGGGCCCTTTGCCATATAGCTGCAAGCCCACTCCTCTCTCGCAACTTGGCCTTTTCCAGTCCTCCCTCCCTCCTGCTGCCTGCAACCCCGTATCTGGTACCTCCCCATTCCCTCTTTCCTGTTTCCCAACCCACCAGTCTCTCACACCAGTCTCAGCTTCCTCCACCACCTCTTCTGATTGCTGTGTGCCGTAGTGTTATTTTTCCATACCAGTGGTTTTCAGCCCATGCATTAGAGCAGACCTGGGCATTATACGGCCCACGGGCCACATCCGGCCCACCGGATGACCCTGACTGGCCCGTATGACAGACCTGGCCCTGGCCTAAGAGGACCTGTTTAGAACTGCGCTGCTCATTCTTCTGCTAACCCTCCGCCTTCCCCCCTCACCTTGCCACTGCGCCGGAAAGGGCCTCTGAGAAAGGCCACTCCCCTCGCGCAGTGGCTTCTGGGGCGTTCCCCTCCTTTGAAAGCCCTGCAGAAGCCGGTTGCCTTGGCTGCCTGCTTCTGCAGGGCTTTCAGAAGCGCCTCAGCTGAAAGCCCCGCAGACGCCGGCAACCAAGGCAACCGGCTTCTGCGGGGCTTTCAAAAGCTCAGTCGATGAAAAAAAATGTAGGTCAGGGTGATCTTAAGTCTCCCCTAATTCTGCTTGATTGTCACAGTGTGGACAACTATGCAGGTAGGTTACGCCTGTGATTCTTTGTGCCAAATAGTGTTGTAAGCAGAACTGTTGCCACTGATTCCAAGTTGATCTGTGCACCTGTCTGTCACTGATCAGCCCCTATTCTGCAGAATTGAGTTCAGCCTTTTGGCTCGGCCCTCCACAGTATTTTCTGTTTCTTATGCGGCCCCATGGAAAAAATAATTGCCCACCCCTGCATTCGACTCTCAAGTGTCTTGTGAGTCCCTGCAGAGTGGCTGCATTTCTGAAACTCCCCCTGCTTGTGCGCATGTGTACGGAGCCCGGGCACCACATCTGCAGCCTCATTTTGCACAGCTGTTGAGAGGAGCAGTCAGACAGTGGGGGAGTGAAGAAGATTCCCCTCTTCATCACAGTCAGGATCAGAACTAGAGGCGGGGGCAACAATGATGGCATGACCTCACTTCTGAGAAAACCTGGAAGTGATGTCGTGGCTCTCTAGGGATTTCCAGAAACTCTGTGATAAAGCCACGGTGAACTATGTAGTATGGTAAAACCCTATGGTAAAACCATGAAGTTTTCTGGAGATTCCTTCTGAGGACTGACCTCACTTCCTAATTTCTGCCCAAAGTGACTTCATGCCCAATGTTTGGCTGAGGTTAAGAGTTCGTGTATCTAATCTGGAGGACCCGGGTTTGATTCCCCGCTCTGCCGCCTGAGCTGTGGAGGCTTATCTGGGGAATTCAGATTAGCCTGTGCACTCCAACACATGCCAGCTGGGTGACCTTGGGCTAGTCACAGCTTCTCGGAGCTCTCTCAGCCCCATCTACCTCACAGGGTGTTTGTTGTGAGTGGGGAAGAGCAAGGAGATTGTAAGCTCCTTTGAGTCTCCTACAGTAGAGAAAGAGGGGATATAAATCCAAACAACTCCTCCTCCTCCTCCTCCTCCTCCTCCTCCTCCTCCTCCTCCTCCTCCTCCTCTTCTTCTTCTTCTTCTTCTTCTTCTTCTTCTTCTTCTTCTTCTTCTTCTTCTTCTTCTTCTTCTCCCTCCGCCACTTAGGTGAACCTCAGCATCCTCTTGTGAAAGTTCTGTTTTTCATTCTCTCTCTAATCTTCACCTGTCCCTACCTGGCACACCTGTTCCCACTCCTGACAGTCCAGTGGTTTGCACGGGGAGCCTTATGTATTGCCAAGGCCACAACTCTGGCCCCTCTTCTTCTGATCACATGAATAATGTAATGAGTCTGTGGTGTCATGTGACTTCTAGCCATGTGCTTTCAGGAAAGTGGGTTCCATGCTGCCCCTCGGGGCTCAAGGAAGGATTGAAGATCATTATTTTACAGTATTGCAGATCTCTGTACATTCATTTATTTTTATTTATTTATTTATAATTTATTTATTTATCATTTATCATTTATTTATTTATTTATTTATTTATTTATTTATTTATATTTATTTATTTATATTTATTTATTTATAATTAAACTTTTAGACCTCCCTCCCCCGAAGGGCTCAGGGCGCTGAACAACCAACAATCATATACAATAAAATCATAAAACAATAAAAGCACATATATATATCTATACTTACACATATATATACTTACCACATATACCACATATATATATATATGTACATACATACATACATACATACATACATACATACATACATACATACATATATACATACATATATATATACTTATATATATATATATACTTACCACAAACCTGTCATTTTCCCAAACAGTTTCCCTGCTCAGGAGGTCTGAGGTAGAAACGAGCCACTCAGCATGGCTGGCCGGCTGCTCCGAATTCATAGCAAGGAGGTCTACTCTGGACAGGGGGGTGCAGCTGTTCTTGCCACCCCCCACTTTTCATGGGCCTTGATGGGCCTTCTGTGAGCTGTACAGAGTTTTGGCAGCCTCACTAAATCCAGCAGGATTGATGCTGCCAATATTAGCACATCTCTTTAGTGATGATTTCTAGCTTTAACTCCTAGCAGAAGAGAGGTACTCCCATCCTCTCCACCCAGAGGGAAACGGAGAATCATTTGATTCCAAACTCAATCGCAAGGGCCTTATGCACAAAGCGCTTATCAAGAGGAATGCCACCAGATGTGATTCTTGCAATTCACATCTAAAGCCAGCATGTGTGGTTTTAGGTTAAATGGGGTGTAAGCCTGACTTCCAGTTTCCAAGAGAAGTACAGTACAGGGGATGATTGGCACAAGAGTAACAAGTGGGAATAATTAAACTCAAACAGATGATTTCATCAGTAAATCAAATAGGGTAAGACAGACTGTTTGCCCCCCCCCCCTTCCTGTATCTTCCTGTTTACCATTTCTGGAGTGTTGCTTGGCATCTTTCATTGTGATAATATAAGCAACTAAAAACCAGATTAATCCATAACAATAACAGAAAACCTGGTGAGATCACTCTACACTGTTCCTTTGAAATATAAGATGTCAAAGACCATTATTTTGCACAAGAGAAGTCAGTTCACAGCACAGAGGGAGGCTTCCATATACATATCAAGAACATAAATCAGATGAGCGTGCATTCAAATACAACAGCTCTTTGCCTGTGCTCCATTATTCTCAGCAGTGTGCACATTTATGTTTGCAGCTTGTGACATCTACACAAAAACTTGTTTCCACACGTGAGTCACACCACTCTGTTGCCTTAGAAGATACTCATAACACAATTGGCTTTCCTGTTGTCTGATCAGTCTTATATTTTCCTAATTCAATAAAATACAAGCTAGAGTAAATAAAAGGTCACTCATAGCTGTGCTCATTTTGGTAAATCCCTTGGAGGGTGGAGTCTATGGCATTAAAAGGTACCTCCCTTCCCCAAACTCCACCCTCTTCCTTCCCTAGGCTCCACCCCCAAATATCCAGAAACTTCCAACCTGGCATCAACAACTCTACTTCCAGATATTTCTTCTGACTGGAACTACATTTTGTCCAGAGTAACTTTGGTAACAATCATGGGAAGGAGTGCAAATTATGTATTTATAAATTTCTTGGAGATACGATCTTGCTACTTTTCTGTAGCTTCATAATTGTAAGGTAGATCACGTTGTTACATACATTGCTGTGATGTCACAGCAGGGACATGATATCATTCCAGGACTTCAGATTCTTCTAGATTTTGTGGTATAGCTCAGAAGCTGTCATTTCCTCCAAAGGAACTGACCTCAGGAAGTCAGTTGTAATTCTGGGAGAACTTTAGGCTCTACCTGGAGGTTGTTAACCTTCTCTCAGCATCAGTGAGACAAAGGCCAAGTTATTTCAGAAGCACCCCCCGCAAAATTTGCCGCTTCTTTTATTTGTGGAATTTAAGATGAATGACTAGTCAGATGCTGCAGACAGCCACACTTTTTAAGATTTAATTTTCCTTTCAAATGCTGATTCATTGCTGACTAAGCCTCCCCCCCCCCAAAAAAAAGTTCATATATTATAGATGTCAGCCAAAGTGAGGCAGTGGCAGTGAAACTTTTTCTATAAGTGAGTTAAAGCCCAGAACACGCACGTTGCGGTAACGCTGACATCCATCTTGTTCATGGTCTAAAGGCACAGAACATCCAAAGAAAGCAAATGGCAATTTTAGATACAATTCTTTATTTTCAAAACAAAAGTTATCAATTGACTTTAACATATAATCTATCCATCCATCATACACTCTGTTGTAAGTGTTTTTCGGTACACATTTCCAGTCTTGAAAATAAATTCATGGAATTTAGCAAATGTGTATCAATTCTACTTCCGCTGCCAAACTCACGGCCCTCCAGATGTTATGGACTACAGTTCCCATCATCCCCTGCTGGCACCATGCTGGCAGGGGAAGATGGAAACTGTAGTCCATAACATCTGGAGGGCCATGAGTTTGACACCTTTAGAATATCTTGTCTGCCTTTACCTGTGATCTAGAACAGTGGCTCTCAACCTTCCTAAGGCCGCGACCCTTTAATACAGTTCCTCATGTTGTGGTGACCCTCAACCCTAACATTTATCCATTTTACAGATGAAGAACACTGATTCAGAGAGTCTTAGGCGACCCCTGTGAAAGGGTCGTTCGACCCCCAAAGGGGTCCCGACCCACAGGTTGAGAACCACTGATCTAGAAGGAAGGTGGGAACAAGTTTGCCATTGTCACACCAACATGCAATATCACTGAGATTGATTTTGCACTTTCTAAATGCTCCATGATTTATCTGGGAGCCTACCTGCTGTGGGGCTTCTCAACCTCCTTGTAGTTCCCCACTGCGGCCCGGCTCCAGTCAGGCTGGTGAGGGAAGCCCCGAATGGATCCCCACAAGCCCGAGGCTTTCCCATAAGTGTCGCTTACGCACTGCGAGCTCTTCCGTAGTCTCTTTCACGCATGCGTGAGCAGCCGTCGTTTCCAGCGTCTGGATTGGCTGAATCTTGCCCCATTCCCCCCACTCACTCTCACTATTTTAGTTTTAAATGACTCTGAACACAAAACAGGCGCTGAGAATCTGCACTCTCCACCCCATCGCCTACAATCCTTGCACGTGCGACAAGATCGCTATCCCCCTCCATCTAAAATCTAAATCTAAAATCCTTGCGTGTGGGAGGGAATCGCCACCCTCCTGTTCGTGGCACCTGCAAATGCTGGTTTTCTGCCCAAGGTTTCTCCCTCTGGTTTTTTTCACTGCAAGGGTGGGAGCGGGCACTGTTTCCCAGCACCTGTCCATTGGTGGGGCAGGGCAGAGCAGCCAGGCGGGAAAACTGGCCCCGTTTCTCCCACGGAGGAGTTGTGCACGGCGGTGGAAGCCTCTGGTGCAACAAAGGGGCATTTCAAAAGGACCTCAACCTTTGCGGTTCAGGAAATTCATGGAGCAAAGGCAATGCCACGGGGCAGCTCCAGCGCAGAAACATGGCAACCGTGCTGCAGGGCCGGGGGTGGTGCAAAACTCCTGATTGCATCAGAGCATGCCCCATACCAACAGCGTGCAAAATCAGCCTGGCGTGCAAAATCAGCCTGAAACCAGAAATGATAGGAGCAGCCGTGGCGTAGGAGGTTGAGAGCTCGTGTATCTAATCTGGAGGAACCGGGTTTGATCCCCAGCTCTGCCGCCTGAGCTGTGGAGGCTTATCTGGGGAATTCAGATTAGCCTGTGCACTCCCACACACGCCAGCTGGGTGACCTTGGGCCAGTCACAGCTTCTTGGAGCTCTCTCAGCCCCACCCACCTCCCAGGGTGTTTGTTGTGAGGGGGGAAGGACAAGGAGATTGTAAGCCCCTTTGAGTCTCCTGCAGGAGAGAAAGGGGGGATATAAATCCAAACCCCTCCTCCTCCAACTCCTCCTCCTCCTCCTCCTCCTCCTCCAACTCCTCCTCCTCCTCCTCCTCCTCCTCCTCCTCCTCCTCCTCCTCCTCCTCCTCCTCCTCCTCCTCCTCCTCCTTCTTCTTCTTCTTCTTCTTCTTCTTCTTCTTCTTCTTCTTCTTCTTCTTCTTCTTCTTCTTCTTCTTCTTCTTCTTCTTCTTCTTCTTCTTCATGATGTGGCAATTCTCTTCTCTAGGATGCACCTCAATCTCTATCAAGTTTTGGGAGAATCCAAAATGATTACTTCCAATATCATGCTAAAAATGGTGCTGTAAGTTAGCATGATGCCAAATCAGCCCTCCCATTTCCTCTCTCCTGGCCTGTCAAGCTGCAGCAAGGAGTGAGGGGCCCAGGCCCACCTCCCTCACCTAATAGAACCCCTCACAACCCCTTGCAAACCTTTCATAAGGGCACCTCTACCCACCAAAACAAATGTCTCCCCTTTCGCATCAGGCAAAAGCGATGTCTGGCGTGCCGTCCCAATTCCCACTCCAGCTGCAGGAGGCACAGAAATGCTGACTGTAAAGTTATTACCACATCAGACTTTTTTGTGATCAGTATGAGCAGGGAGATGTGTGGAGAAACAGCCCCTCCTCTTCCACGCTGGTTGTGCCCGAGGCAGCCGAGGTGTTTGGGTTCCCTGGAAAACATGTAAAAACTAAGATCTGCATTAACCACAGATCAGCACAAGTCCATTTTTTAAAAATCACCTTCAGACCAAAAATTGCAACACTACCCAGCTTCAGGGACTCGTGCAAACATCCAGATTGAAGGCTGAGACAATGAACCACAAATCAGCCGCTGCTTGTTTGGTCTGCTGGGAAAGTTATGTGACCTTGGACAGACAGTCATTTATCACACCGCCCAGGTGTCTGAGGAGGAAGGCATGAATCATCTGGCCCAACAGAGCTCGCCAAACACCTTCTTGCCTGTGCTGTAGCTGAGAAGTTCAGACCCCGTGCAGAGTCCCACGCCCAAGCCCTTTGTCGGTTCAAGAGTGGGGCAGAGAGCGTCTGAGCCCGACGAGGGAGGACAGGGTATAAATCAAATTCATGAAATAAATGAAATAATTACGTGTTTCAAGTGGTTGGGTAGGAATGCTGTCTCGCACATCTTCCGGGCTGGCAAAAAGCTGGTGGCTTTTGAGCTTACTTTCAGAATCTCCACTCCACCCCCCACCCCAAGAACAAAAAGGTTTTCTCGTCTGTTTTTCCCAGCAGGAGAAATGTTGTCTTCCGAGGGGGAAGATTTGAATTGGGCCAACTGAAAAGGGTCGCAGCCCTTTCCATTCCTCTGCCCTTTTCAGCTTTCCCCCCCATTTTTCAAAATTTGTTGTCCACGTGTCCTTTCTAGCTTCGCAAAACAATCCTCAGAAAGCCTACCCCTAATACAGCAACCTTGAGAGCATGTCATCTGTTCTGTTGTTAAGTAAAAGGGTATGGAAGAGCATCCTGTATCGTGGGTGAGAGGTCTCTGTGTAAATATCTCAGCAAAACCAGTTTGAAACCAGATATTATAGTGCGCACATGCAGAGTATCAGGGTGTATTGTTAAAATGTTCCATTTTTGAAAGTAGGACCTGATAATCATACAAAAATTCTGAACCAGAAAAAAAACCTTGCATGTTGCAGTGGTGTCGCGGTGGCCAGTGTGTGAAGTACGGTGACGAAGGGCCCAAGCCAACCCATGGACAGTGGTCAGAGTGGTCCAGGTGGTCACCGTGTTCCAGAACTTGCGGGGGAGGCATATCTCACCGAGAGCGGAACTGCACCAATCCGAGGTGACTGAGGATTTCTCTCTCGTTGCAAACCTAAATGTTTTTTTCTCTTTAGGTTGTTTGATGTCATTTTGCAAAGCCACTTCGGTCCCCTTTGGGAGAAAGGGAGAATGTCAATATTTTACATGAATGAATGAGCGGCCTGCGAAAGAGTCCTTCCATGACAGGAAGGGGTCTGTCAGCAATTCAGGCCGCAGCGTCGCTCTTCGTGACTGAGGGGGGGCTTTTCGGCGCTTGTTGCTTGCCTCGAGGCTGTTGCTCCGCAGTGAGGTTTTCCGCTCTGCCGTTTTCTGTTTACACAAGAGATCACCCTCTGGCACGCCTGTCAAATGCATCCTAACATCCAGACTCTGCCCCCTCGGGAGACATTTCCTCGCTAATCTCCTCACCCCCCGGGGGCAGGGAACCCCCCAACTGTGCCCCCCACCCCACCCCCCAGCAGCATTCAACTGGCTCGCATGGGTCAGACCAGGCTTAAAATGAGGCCTAGACTTCAACGTCGCTGGCATGATTACAGGTTGTTATTTTTACAATATGACACACTTCCATTCGCAGACCCAAATAGCACAATCCTTATTCTACGTCACGTGATTCTTTCATGCGGGGGGAGAGTGTGGGGAAACCCGGCAGCCATAACATGGACTACAACTTTTAGGACTGCATGTGAGGGAGGCAGTTTTGGAATGCTGTTCTGTAGAAGATGATCCACGCAAGCAGAAAACTATCTCTTCAGGGGAAGAAGCTTACCCTGGCCAGTGCTAGTTTTCTTATTGTTGAGAAGATTTCTTCTGGGGTTTTTGGTTTGTTGCTTTTACATAGAGGAGCACTTAAGAAATTCACTCTGCTATTTCATAGCCACAAGGTTAGGCCAGAGCAGGGGTCTGCAAACTGTGTCTCTACAGATGTTCATGGACTACAATTCCCATCAGCCCCTGCCAGCATGGCCAATTGTAGTCCATGAATATCTGGAGACCCATAGGTTGGCCACCCCTAGCCGGTCTTTGGAACCATTGTAACCTCTTAAGCAAAAGAACCTGCCTTTGGTAAACATCCACTACAGTAGTGGTGGCCAACCTATGGTGCTGCAAATGTTCATGGACTACAATTCCCATCAGCCCCTGCCAGCATGGCCAATTGTAGCCCATGAACATCTGGAGCACCATAGGTTGGCCACCCCTAGCCAGTCTTTGGAACCATTTTAACCTCTTAAGCAAAAGAACCTGCCTTTGGTAAACATCCACTACGGTATGGTGGCCAACCTATGGTGCTGCAGATGTTCATGGACTACAATTCCCATTCTGATGGGAATTGTAGTTCATGAACATCTGGAGAGCCACAAATTGCCGCTCCCTGGGCTAGAGGATGCAAGGATAGGTGACTTTGAAAAGCGTGCTTGAGAATTTCTGCATTGAGGAAAGCAAGCCTTGTCTGCATTCTCTAGTCAGCTGCTATATTAAGTTAGGAAAAGAATTTTCTCCGTGTCATCTGACCAGTCCTGCCACTGCGAGGTACGGTAGGTGCAGAACAGACGCCCATGAATAGCCAGAGAAGCCTGCCAGCCAGCGGATGTCTGCTCACTAGGGGGTGAACATGGGTTATAATGCGGAATGCATCATTGCAGCTCCTTAAGCTGATCATTTGACCTTCCTTTGGCACAAAAGAGAAATATTTTCCAGACCCTCCATGTGCTCTCCGCCATGACTCATGAAGCACTTTGCATGGGAATGTGCACATCTTCGGTGGTGGGAAGGGCCATCAAAATTGCAGCCGACTTATGGAAACCCTCTGGTCTTTTCGAGGCAAGAGGCATTCTGAGGTGGTTTGCCATTGTCTGCCTCTGCTTGGCCAACCTGGGTCTTTCTTGGTGGCCTCCCGTCCGAGGGAAAGTTGCGGCCAACACTGCTGACGTCTGACCTGATCAGGCTAGCCTGGCCCATCCAGGTGACGGCGTGCATGTCCTTAAACCCTGGTAAAATCGTTTGGGTGCTCTCCAGGCCCTGACACGGCGGCGTTTTAAACTCATTTTGTGTTTAACCTTGTTATTAGTGCACAGTGTTTCCAGGGAAGGAGGCCGGGACTGGCTGTGCACCCAGCGTTGGACCTCCTCACTAAATACTCTTTGCCTAACCTACCTCACGAGGTGGCAATGGGGGGACAAATAAAGAAGAGAACAACCCAACATAAGCTTTTGGGGGTCTTCACTGCTGTGAAATGTGGGATATAAATGAAATAAATGAATAAATATGCATTCATCAGAACCATTTGTTTTTGACAATTTATTGATAAAAATGTTACTAAGAATGCCTGTTTTATTCGTCTCTAGGTGGGGAAGGGAAGGAGTTGTAAGCTACTCTGAAACTCCTTACAATAGAGAAAAGTGTGGTATAAAACGAATTCTCCTTCCTTCCTTCCTTCCTTCCTTCCTTCCTTCCTTCCTTCCTTCCTTCCTTCCTTCCTTCCTTCCTTCCTTCCTTCCTTCCTTCCTTCCTTCCTTCCTTCCTTCCTTCCTTCCTTCCTTCCTTCCTTCCTTCCTTCCTTCCTTCCTTCCTTCCTTCCTTCCCTCCCTCCTTCCCTCCCTCCCTCCTTCCCTCCTTCCTTCTGTCCTGCCATCCTTCTGTCCTTCTGTCCTTCTGTCCTTCCTTCCTTCCATCCATCCTTCCATCCTTCCCTTCCGTCCTTCCGTCCTTCCGTCCTTCCGTCCTTCCTTCCTTCCTTCCTTCCTTCCTTCCTTCCTTCCTTCCTTCCTTCCTTCCTTCCTTCCTTCCTTCCTTCCTTCCTTCCTTCCTTCCTTCCTTCCTTCCTTCCTTCCTTCCTTCCTTCCTTCCTTCCTTCCTTCCTTCCTTCCTTCCTTCCTTCCTTCCTTCCTTCCTTCTTTTTCATGTAAGCTGTTATGGTTGCCTGTTAACACCCGTAATGTTCTCTTTAATGCTGTAGACCCTCTCATGGAGGAAAGTTCTGTGAAGGTTCCCCTCAGACGTTAAAACTCTGCAACCATCAGACGTGCCCAAGGAACAGTCTTGACTTCAGAGCAGTCCAATGTGCAGAATTCAACAGCAAGCACTTTAGGGGGTGGAATTACAAGTGGAGGCCTTACTCGCAAGTGGGAGGTGAGCTCAGATCTTTGATTCGACTCCCGGCATTCAAAGCAGTGAGCTCAGACCATCCTCTGCCTGTGTGTACGTCTCATCGGTGTGTGTGCCTGGGACGAATCCTCGAAGGGGTCAACAGAGCCCCCCCAGCCCCAGAGGTGTATTGGAGGGAGATGGCACCCAGGGACAACACATTCTCTGGGCGCTCCCCCGCCAGTCAGAAAGCCCCACCCCCCACATCCCTGCAGGCTGGCTCCTGCTCTCCCCAGGGCCTGGCGAAAGCAGAAGCCGGGCTTCAGGGAGCCCAGACTGCAGGAGACCTGCCCCCCCTACATTCCTGGAGGCTGGCTCCTGCTCTCCCCAGGGTGGCCAGAAGAGGTGTGGGGCATTGCAATGGGCAGCTTGGGCACCCACTGTTTCATCACCCGGAGGCGTCCAATGCCCCCCATGTGACCGAAAGGGGTGCGCACGGGGAACATGCGTGTCCCCATGTCCCGAAAGCTGTATGCCCCTGGTCAGCCACCTTCCCCAGCAGCTCACAACAATATTGCCTGGGGACCAGTTCAACTAATTTAACAACCGGTTCCGGTGGTGGAATTCAAATAATTTAACTGGCTGTTTACAAGCACCATTTTAACAACCGGTTCTGCCGAGGTGGTGCGAACCGGCTGAATCCCACCACTGGATACCGTCACCCAGTCTCCTCGCTAGGATCATACACCGCGCACCCTCTGCAGCGGCGGGATGATCTGTTAAAGGTGTAGGGTTGAATCCTGACGAAATGCACCTTGAGTTTCCTCTGCCTGCACAGCGACTTGCCGCTGTTGGTGGAGAATCCCCTGGGCACACTGGGACGTCATGGATCATTGTATGATGGAGAAGGCCTGTTTTACAAATGCTGTGAATCATACTGTATTTAATAATGTCATGTTTGGAATTCACATCATGCCTTTTGGCCCTAAAAATAGCAGGGGAGGTTTGGATCAGAGCTTCAGAGCTAGGGGAAGGGGCTGTTAAATTTTCTGTGCCCCCTCTGTGCCTTTCCCCTTCCTCAATTAAAAAGGGTCACCCTTGGTGAAGAAGAAGACTTTATTTACAGTCAATGACCAGATATATTACAAATCTCCAAAATATCTACAAATCTCCAGAATATCTACAACAAAACAAGAATGCAGATCTCTCTCCCGTATTCCAGCACCATCCATCTATATATCATTATACTTTGTAAACACACCAAACAGCATAAAAATACTAAACTAAACAAAAATATCTAAGGGGGATACCATATTCAGATCATTTTTTCTTTTTCATAATGAATAGACAGAATTTTGCTCACCCTTGGTGAGGGGGAGAAACATGACCTGTATCACACAGCTGCTTTCCAAACTTTGACTTCAGTTGGATTTTCTTCCAACACAGATGTCAGTTTTCCCCCCGTTGGGTTTTCTAACTATTTGGTTGCTAACGTGATCCCGTGCCTGAATGAGAACCAGCTGAATGAGAACTCCCGGGTTGGCCTTCCGCTGGTCACTGTCTCTCAGCCTACCTTGCAAGATTGGTGTGGTGATAAAATGAAGGAGTGACTATGTATGCTACCACGAGCTGTACAGGAATGGAGGGATAAAAAGATCAAATAAAAGAATAAAAATCCAATGTGTTCTATTATGATCCTTATTTTTTAAAATTAATTTCAAAGAAGAAGAGTTTGGATTTATACCTCTCTTTTCTCTCCTATAAGGAGTCTCAAAGGGGCTTACAAACTCCTTTCCCTTCCTCTCCCACAACAGACACGTTGTAAGGTAGGTGAGACTGAGAAAATTCTGAAAGAACTGTGACTAATTCAAAGTCAGCAGGAATGTAGGAGTGAGGAAACAAATTTGATTCCGTCACCAGATAAGAGTCTGCCATTCCTGTGGAGGAGTGGGGAATCAAACCCAGCTCTCCAAATTAAAGTCCACCTACTCTTAACTACTACATCAGGTTGTTTCTTAACCCCCCTACTGCTTCATTTAATTCAAGATACAGGTGCTGCCAGGCCGTAAAGCTTACCCTAAAAGATAGAGGAGGGAGTCTATTATCAGTGTGATAAATAAGTACCCTCTTAAATTCTAAAGTCATATTCAGTGTAGCTGCATTGGGCTGAATTAAGCCTATGGGATTATTTCTTTTCCGTATTTTAAAAAGTATTTTAAGGTTTCTTAAAAAACCCTAACTCCAGTACTTACCTATTTAGTCGTGGGTTCGTTCCTCCTTTTATTCTGGGCATCTTCTAGCTAAGTGAACAATGTCTAAGCCACATTGATTAAAATGGGGACACTAAACACGTTCTTGTCCTGACCTGGATAGTCCCAGGTAGGGTAGAACCCTAGAAATTTGGTAAAATTTAGATTCATATTTATTCAGGCATAAAATTATCTGTATGCTCGAATAAGACAAATAATATATTTGGGTATGCCCGAAAAATTTGGGTCCGTCTGATTTTTTTGTATTTTTTGGTGTTTTTTGCGTTTGTGCCTGCAGGGGGCACATTTTTAAAGTTAGCGGCACCAATACTTCTGGGTCTCATTTGGAGACTGTCTTGATGACACCAACTGAGTTTGGTGAAGTTTGGTTCAGGGGGTCCAAAGTTATGGACACTCAGAGGGAGTGCCTGTCAGGATGATGTTGGTGTATGCTCTGTCCTTGAGTCTTTCCCGCCTGCCAGCCTGGCTCTCTGCCTAGACGGGGGATTTTTGCTTTCATGTTATCTTGGCTTGACTGTGTGAAACTATTTGCTGTTGAATCTTCTGTGGGGGGAAAGAGGGTTGCTACTGCGTTAAAACTATTATCAAAGTTCTGAGGCTCTCAGAACTTGCATCGCCTGTATTCGACTATGACTGCCAGTACAATAAAGAACTGAGAACGGTTACTTTTGCCTGGACTTTACTAGTTTGTTACAGTGCCCCATCCCTGCTTTAAAAATGCACCCCCTGCAGGCACCAATGTGAAAAACACCCCAAACACCACCACCACCACCACCCCCAAAGCCCAAAGCCCTTGCATTCAGATTCGTTCATATTCAGGCAGAACATATTCCGCTGATTTTGGCCCGAATATGCCTGAATGCGTCCAGATTCGGGCCAAATCCGGGATTCGGTGCACCCGAATCTCCAAGCCTAGTCCCAGGTTAGCCTGATGTCATCTGAACTCAGAAGCTAAGTAGGGTTGTCTCTGGCAAGTATTTGGATGGGGGATCCACAAGCCATATCAGGGTCATGACACAGAGTCAGCCAATGGCAAACCCTCTCCAAACCCCTTTTTGCTTGAAAGCCTTAATGGGGTTGCCATTAGTCAGAAATTACTTGATGGCATACATTAAAAAATATGCTTAAATCTCTCCCATTTTTACACCTGACCTTTATTTTATACCCATCCTTTTCCATGTTCAGGGTGTAGCAGTTACAGTGACATAACTACCTGGGAAACCCAAGTTCGAATCTCCACTATGCCATCAAAGCTGCTGGGTGACCTTGAGCTGGTCACACGCTCTCAGCCTGACCTACCTCACAGGGTTGTTGTAAGAAGGGGAGAATGATGTAATCATCAGTCACCATCTCAGTTTAAAATATTTGTCATCTAAAATTTTAATAGCATAAACCCAGCAATAAATTTATCTCACTTGTTAAATTCACAACAAAGATGTAAAGATCCATCAAAGATATAAAGATCCCATAACATCTTCTCACTAACTTCAACTGCCATTCCATGTAGGAAGATTCCCTATCCCTTCATCTTCTAGCTGCAATATCATGGACAAAACTAAAGGAATATTCCTTGTATTGTCGAAGGCTTTTACGGCCGGGATCACTGGGGTGTTGTGTGATTTCCGGGCTGTATGGCTAGATTTTAGTAGCATTTTCTCCTGATGTTTCACCTGCATCTGTGGCTGGCATCTTCAGAGGATCCTCTAAAGATGCCAGCCACAGATGCAGGTGAAACGTCAGGAGAAAATGCTACTATAACATGGCCATATATGGCCCAGAAACCAAACAACACCCCAATATTCCTTGTTCTGGTTGTTGTGGGTTTTCTGCGCTGTGTGGCGGTGGTCTGGTAGACCTTGTTCCTAACGTTTCATCTGTATCTGTGGCTGGCATCTTCAGAGGTGTATCACAGAGAGAAGTCTGTTATTCACTGTGTCCAGTGAGAAGGGAATGCTTAGTGGGGTATATATAGTTCATGTCCCAGGTTGGGGAACCAATCAGTAAGTGTTTGGGTGGAACTTGCTATGTAAAGGTGTGGTTAACTGCATTGTGTTGCGGTTGGGGTTTTTAGTCCATTTACACTGGTATTTGCATTCCCTGCAAGTATTCCTTGTTCTGTTTGCATTTTAGATCAAGACTTGTGCAAGCTCTATTGTATTGCGGAGGGATTTGACTTCTTCCTTTCTCTATCAAACAAAGTAAAAGATGGCACACCATGTTCCGAGGGTAGCCGTAATGTTTGTATAGATGGAATCTGTGAGGTAATGATGCCATAAGGTGTTTTTTGGTTTTGCCATTAACTTGCATGCCAGTTTTATTTATTTAATTAACTGATTAAATACATTTCTGTACTGCCCCTCCCCTTTTTTGGACTTGGGGCAGTTCACAACTATTCATGAAAACAATACAAAAAGCTACAAAATGTTACATTCAATTTAAATTCAATTTAAGGAGCAGCAGTGGCGTAGGAGGCTAAGAGCTCATGTATCTAATCTGGAGGAACCGGGTTTGATTCCCCGCTCTGCCGCATGAGCTGTGGAGGCTTATCTGGGGAATTCAGATTCGTATGTGCACTCCAACACACGCCAGCTGGGTGACCTTGGGCTAGTCACAGCTTCTCGGAGCTCTCTCAGCCCCACCGACCTCACAGGGTGTTTGTTGTGAGGGGGGAAGGGCAAGGAGATTGTCAGCCCCTTGGAGTCTCCTGCAGGAGAGAAAGGGGGGATATAAATCCAAACTCTTCTTCTTAAAATCTAGATTTGCCCAACAGCTAAGATGGCGAAAATATCTCATTTCCAATGAGCTCAGAAAGATCTTACAATGAGGGGGAGGATGGAAAAAAGAAATGACCCCCTGATAGAGGGTGAGGCAGTGGGGATGGTGGGCGGGGAGACCAGAAAGGGTAGCTGCTGCTGCCCAACCACACGCCTGGTGGAGGCGCTCCATCTCGCAGGCCCTGTAGAATTGCATTAGATCCTGCGGGGCTCTGGTGTCGTCAGACAGAGTGTTCCACCAGGCCAGGGCCGTGGCTGAAAAATCCCTGGCCCAGGTTGAGGCCAGCTGGACTTCTCTTGGGTCAGGGGTCACAAGTCGATTATTAGTCGATGAATAGAGCATCAGTCAGGGACATCCTGGAACCTACCAAGTGTGGTGTCCCCTTTCGTTTGGGTCTATTTCTTGACAGTGATGTAATGTCAGGGTATCAAGGAGAAACAGTTGGGCAGTCTGCTCAAGGCGGAATAGAATGAAACGTTCAGAATTGTAAATGCAAAGAAATGCGGCTTGGAATGATGCACTTTTATTCCACGTCAGCGTGTAAAGGCAGCCGTGTTCTGAGAACTGTGGCGGACTGCCCGTAATACAGAATGCTAAACAGAGACCACCTGTATCATTTCTTTGTAGGGACTGTAAAACAAAGTGCAGGTGTTTAAAGAAGTTCTCAGAGACTGGGGGAAAAGGCCAAAGGGTCATTTTCGCAGAGTCTTTTGCTTCGCGCCGAAGGAGACCTGAAACAGAGGATTCCTGATCAGGAATCTTCGTGACCCCGGGAGAATTCATTTGCCGCTCTTTAAGGAGCTAAAGCTTGCTAATTCAGCACGACCGCATGGTGTTTCATTACTGCGAGCTACCGACAGGAGATGCTCTCCTGATTCCTGGAGTTTTTCGGGGTTTAAAAAGTTGATGTGCTCCAACTAGAGAATGGGTCAGCAACCTTTTACACTTAAAGAGCCGTTTGGACCCCTTTTCCACAGAAAAGAAAACTCATGGAGCCGCAAATATGTTTTGACATTTAAAATGAAGATAACACTGAGTATTTGGGTTTTTCACCTTTATGCTTTGTATAAAGGGCAACTCTCCTCTTTCCTCAACTTCTCCCTTCTTGTCAGGGTCCGCCTCAAACCCTCTGATTGTGACCTTTTCCCAGTCTGTTTCCTCCTTTCCCCCTTGTTCTGTCTCTAATATTTCTACCCAGCTTTTCAGCTCCCCCCTTCTCTACTACATTCAACCTCCTTCCCTGCTGTTCCTCCGCTCTCTGGGGCTTTCCCCCCTCTCTCTCCTGTCTCTCTCTCTCTCTCTCTCTCTATCTTCTCCTCTCTCCTAGGCACCTCCGCTCTCCTTTCCACCCTCCACCTATCCCAGCTTCTTCCTTCTCCTCAGAGCCTTGTTCAGCCGCCCCACCCCGCCTTAAATCCTTCTGGGGTGTTTCTCCCCTCATCCTGCAACGAGGCCGCAACGAGGCTGGGCCGGGGAGAGGCGCCCGGGAGAGACATCCTGCAACGAGACTGGGCCCGGGAGAGGCGTTGCCGCTGTGACTCGCTCACCAGCCTGCCCCCGCAGCGCTCGGCCCGTTGCCCCTCAGGCCGGGACCGGGCCCGTTGCCGCCGCCGCCGGGGCTCGGGGCTGCGTGGCCAGACCGAGGCCTGTCGCCACTGGGGCGCGCAGCTGGGCCGGCTTCCGCCACCGCCCTGTCAAGTCCAGGGAGGGGCATCCGGGCTCCCGCATGAATGGGGAGCGTGCAGCCAGCAGCTCGGCCTGAGCCGGGCGCTGCTTTTTTCTCCCCTCCTCTCAAGGGAGGGGGATTCTACATGCTTTCCAGGAAGGGGCAGCCATGCCGGGAGCCGCACCACAAGCGGGGAAGAGCTGTTTGCGGCTCACAAGCCGCGATTCCCGACCCTTGAACTAGAGGAAGGGGACAAAGAAACTGCATGGAGTTGGCATGCAGTCTCACATGGGTTGGGAGTTCTGGAAACTGTGTGAAGCTGGCACACGTTGGGGGTGCAGTGTTGGGTACTTTTGGTTAACATAGCAGAGTTTGCCCAGTCATGGAAATGTGATATTGCGTGCAGTAAAATCAGTCCTCCCAAGAAGTAAACGGCAGAAAGACAAAACATTTACTCAAGTTGATTCTGTTCATGTTCTTCTTGCAGTTGAAAGGAAGATAGAAATTCTAACCTAAATAATATATTTTCCTATACATGGCCAGCTAATCTGACATCCTGTGAGAGCTAGTGTGGAATACCTGATTCTATAGAAAAGACCTTTGGCTCACCAAGAGTTAACATTCATATGCGAAGAGGGATTTAGCACCCCACAATGTCCAGGCATGCTGAGTCGTTTTCACTCCAAATAGTAATTCATTTCCCTGGACATGTGATAGGGATCTGATATAATACTGATATAATACTACCACTAAGGAGCCTGTTTGCCTTCACCATAGTTAGTAAATATGACAAAGATGTCCTAAGTCTTCAGTGTTCTAAAGAAAATAAATGGTGCATTTCTGTCCCTGAAACTTGCTACTGGATGAAGAAGGTTGTTGTTGGTTGTAAAGTGTTCTCAACTTCAGATAATACCTGGAGATCTTAGTAGGGATTTGATGCCTCCACCCTCCAAAGCAACCATTTCCTCCTGGGGCATAGTTCTAGGACAGGGGTTGGCAACCTTTACCACCCAAAGAGCCATTTGGCCCCTCCACTCACCTTTCCTTCCAGCACTGCTCTGGAGACCTGGAGGGACACACCCACGCTACCATCCAACCTCCAGGCTGTCAGGCTCTCGAACGTGGAAATAACAGAGACCGTAGGAAAGACCTAAAGCAGTTTATTTCTACAACGCGTAGAGTAACAGAGAAAGCTGAATCTAAGCTCTCCCGCTTAGATCCAGAGATTATATCCTTCAATCCCCCCCCCCATTTGATTCCCACCAAATGTGTTTCACAAAGTGCATAACATTTGCACTAAAGAGCTTCAAGAAACCTGGGAACGTTCGCACCTTCCCGCAGGAGGGCTGGCTCCAGGGAATTGCCAGGGAGGGGAGAGGGGGACAGGAAAGCATTTACAGGAAACATTTGCAATTCTTACACAGCAAGACATCTGGGCATTGACAGGCTCGGTCCTGACACAGGCCACGCGGAGCCGCAGTATAAGGCTGAAAGAGCCGCAGGTTGCAGTCCCCTGTAGAATGACACCTGAACTTCAGACGACAAAGATTGGTTCCCCTGGAGATGATGGCTGCTTCAGAGAGTGGGTTCTGTGGCATTAGACCCAGCTGAGGTCATTCCCCTCCCCACACTACACTTGCAAAATCTCCAGGTATTTCCAAACCCAGAGCTGGGAACTCTAGGATGTGACTGGGTAACGATACTAAAGTTGATTATCCCTTATCCCCCCCCCCCCCAGTCACTGAGCAAGGTCCCTTTCTGATTTTAACTTTTCCATTTTTAATCCAACTTTCCTCCCAGGAGGAATTTAGTCACACAAAGAGGCAGATGGACACTTTATGGAGAAACACAATATGTTTGGGTTAGGAGGAGAGAAGAAATGGGAATTCACCAGTCCTCTAGAGAATTCAACACTGATGTTGAGAACGATAGTAAGGAAGCGGTGAACTGGTTCTCTCCCCACCTCCCTGTCTCTGAACGTTAAGATTTCTCTGTATGGTATCCTCATTTCAAGCAGAGGCATAGCTAGGGAAAATGGAGCCCAGGGCAAAATCTGAGTTTTGTGCCCCCCCGTATGGGCGGCCGCCCTCCCCCGCGACGACAGAACAAAGGTTTTTTTGCACCAGGTCATCTCAAAGTCACCACCACGTTATAGAACATCCCCCAACTCACAAATCTGGGCAAAAGCCGGATCCAGATGATTTTAAACTTCCTAATTAATTCATATGATTTTTGCATTGGAATGAAATGAAACCTTTACGGCACGGCGAGGGTCTTGGGCAGCCTCCGTCCCCCCTTGGCCCTCCTTGGCTCTGCCAGTTAAAGAAGCAGTCTGGCCAGGTCAGGCCAGGCTGAGGGGGGGAGGGGGAAGGGTGTGGGGATGACTTTTCACCCCCTCCCATGACTCAGTGGGGGTGCCCAGGGCAAATGTCCCCGGATGTCCCCATCATAGCTACGCCACGGGTTTCAAGCTAACCAAAACATTTTCACAATACTTATCTTTCTGAAGCCCCACTCTGAAAGGCTTTCATACGTGCCTGCTTTCTGACAATGCCCTCCGTCTATTTATAGGGCCGATATAATAAAATCCCTTTGGCTTTACAACCCCTGCCCCTGCACAGCCAGCCACACCAAGGATTTAGCCCACTCATTTTTCCATTGTTCAATACACACTACTGTTCTAACTGGACTGAACCAAGCTGCCCCTCCCTGTCTTGCACCAGATGAAGAATGCAGCAGATTCTTATTGGCAGACGTAAATCTGTCTGCTACATATTTTACAAAGCTTAAAGCTCTTAATGAAGTACCTTGACTAGTTTGTTTGTTTGTTTGTTTATATATTGTGTTGCCTCTTTCATGCTGCTATTGACCAAAGGAAGGAAGAGGTGCATGCAGTCCAAACTTTCTGAATAGATGTGGTTGTGATATTTGCTGTAAAGTGTTGTTGTTGTTTTCATTTTGTGTTTTAATTTCTATAATCTTACAACCATATATCATTGCATTTCACTGTATTTTAGTGGTGTTAAGGTCTGTAACTACAACATCTAATAAAACTACTACTACTACTACTACTACTACTACTACTACTACTACTACTACTACTACGCATTTTCCTGGTGATGTGAAGTTTCCCATAGCCTACCAATAAAATGGGAAAGTTTAATGGCTTTTTGTTAGCTTTTTAAAATGTCAGTCCTCACTGTTCTCTAAATGTAGAGCAAGCAGGTGGTCACGTGGTCCATATATTGCAGATGGTCGGCTGTGATTACATCTTAGGCTCCAGTGCGGTGGAAGATGCTTGTGGAGTGTGCAGAGGAGATAATTCCAGCTGCAGAATCTATAAAGGGCAGTACACTAAATACCATCCTGCAAATCGTAAGTAGTTTACAAAGCTTAAAGCTCTTAATGAAGTACCTTGACTAGTTTGTTTGTTTGTTTGTTATTTAGACTTTTATACTGTCCCATCCCCGAGGGGCTCCGGGCGGTGTACAACATAAAATCTCAAAATAAGTATAAATATAATTAAAACCATTAAAAACAGCAGCAACAATAACAAGAGGCGTCCGACAAACCCTAATTTTAAATCCTCCCCCAGGAGGGAGGGAGCGGCGAGTCCCATTAGATGGAAGGGCCCAGATATTAAGAGCCAACGGGGGGGGGGGGCACCTTCAGTGGCCGGTCCCTCCAAAGGCCCGGCGGAACAACTCTGTCTTACAGGCCCTGCGGAACTCGCCAAGGTCCCGCAGGGCCCGGACAGCGGGAGGAAGAGCGTTCCACCAGGCCGCTACAATTATCCCTTCCACATTGCTGGGGTTAGGGGCACAGTCAGTGCCGCAGGGGGGGAACTGGCGCCCAGGGCAAAATGGTGCCTGTGCCCCTACCCCCATGCCCCTCAACATGCCTCACCATGTTGAGGGACCAGTGTCTGGGTGCCTCACAGCTCTGTAGTTGGCCAAACCCAGATGTGAGCTTTAGAAAATAAAGAAAATATCTTTACAAAGATTTTGAACCAAACATTTCTTCCTGTTTCATCCAGAGTACTATACATTGGTCACTATCCCCACTGGTGCACGAAGCATTCATATTTATGAAATGAATATATCCAACTCCTATATTGCTGTTCGTAGTTCCAGTAAAAAATACCACCTCAATGGCTACTGGACCGTGGACTGGCCAGGGAGATACAAGTTTGCTGGAACTGTGTTCGACTACCGGAGGTCACACAATCAATTGGAGGTGCTAAGTGCATCAGGACCTACAAATGAAAGTGTGGTTATCGAGGTATGTAATTGTTGCGGTGGAGAAACAATCCAGAAGTCTAAGCTAACCCTCTGCTCAGCCAATGTTGAAGCCTTTCTCTGCAATTCTACAGTGACAAGGTTTCCCCCCAGCTCCTGGCCACTCCATTGGATCAACGGCATGACATCACTTCTGGGGAAAATCTGGAACTGATGCCATCTCTCTCTGGGTATCACTGGAAATTCTACAGTGAAAGGTTTTCCGTGATTTCAGGTTCTGCTGCCCCCCACTGAAGCTGCAATGGCAACGGAGGCTGCCGGTGTCCATCCTTCTCCATCTCGGTTGGGCCTGATTCTCTGATACCATCACAGGCCCTCCCGCTCCCTCCCTCCCTCTCTTTTTGGCCTCTAGACCAGGCGCCGATTTTAACTAACTGCCAAACAATTAATTTGCTGCTTAAATTTTAATTGGTTAATAGGTTAAGTTTTATATTGTGTGATGGCTGTTTGAATAACAGCCGTGTTGTGAGCCGCCTTGACGCCCTTCGGGGATGAGGCGGCTTATAAGTTGAATGAATAAATAAAATAACTAAATAAATTTCTAGTATGGTCTGACATAACTTCCATGGAAAAATACAGCCATGTTAAAAAAAGCGTTTTCCCAGCAGTAGCAGAAAGTCTTAGGCCCCTTCCACACACGCAAAATAATGCGTTTTCAAACCACTTTCACAACTGTTTGCAAGTGGATTTTGCCATTACGCACAGCTTCAAAGAGCACTGAAAGCAGTTTGAAAGTGCATTATTCTGCATGTGCGGAACGAGCTAGAGTGAAATATCCTCATCTCCCTCTGCAGTCCTAAATACTCCCCCCCCCCAATCCATTTCCTGAGGAACTTCTCAAGAGCATCATTTCCACGTATCTTTGGGGGCTGCAGAGGGAGTGGAGAGACAAGAAAGGTGGCTACAAAGACAAGAATTCTTTCATTCACAGAAATAACGGCACTAGAATCAACTGGGCCATAATTGCGACAGGGGGCAGGGGCACAGAGAGATCTCCGGAGTGGGGGGCGTGCGTGCCCTGGGCCGGTCTGGGCGGCTGAGCCACACCCGGCCCTGATCACGTGTTTCGCACAAGTTGGAAAGGGTGCAGCACGCTCCCTATCTATTAGACAGCACGCGGCTGCTCCGGCCTCTTTCAACGCCTGGAGCAAAACCGACGCGCCCTCCCTAAATTTTAAGGGTTGGGCTGGCTGCTTTATTTGTTGCAGCCCTGCAGGTTTGGGCGAGAAGCACATCCTTGTGGGGAGGTCTAGCTTATGCAACGGACCTACTCGTGGTTGGGGGCCTCCTTAAGAGGCTTGGGGTGGGGCAGACTCATGGGCATGCTGTGGAGGCCTCTGCAAGTTGAGCCTGACACCCCAGCAGTTAGGGGGCCACAAAGGGCGGGCGCCCCAGTGGCCATAAACCTCTCTGTCCTTCCCAATAGGGATTGGGGCTGGTGCCGGGGTCAGCCAGGGGTGCTGACCGGCTGCTGAATGGATGTGCTCCTCTTGATGCCCAGCTTCTGTTTAAGGATGTTATTCATAAAAAGGGCTGCGGCCCATTCAATTCCAAGACGTGTCCCGTGGTTATTCACCAGACAAGCATCTGCACATCTGGACGCAAATTCTCTAGTGCAATTGGCCATGCTGGCAGGGGCTGATGAGATGTGTAGTCCATGAACATCTGGAGAGCCGCAGGTTGCAGACCCCTGCCCTAGTGCAATAGTTCTTAACCTCTTTTTTGATCGCTGACCCCTTTGAGAAGCTAATGAAAGCTACAGGACCCCGCCCTCAGAAAAATGCACATAAATGCACATAATATTTTGCATATAATTTCTGTTATTTAATGTCTGCTTCCTGAAAACAAGTTGTGCAAATTCGTGCAAATAAAACTAAAAAAGTAAACTTTAATTCTGCTCGAAAATAAATTTCACCGCAAGGGTGTATCTGCCTAAAACGGCACCTGGAGTAAGCCCAAGCGCCATTCCCACCCCTAACAGTTGTACTGCACCCCTGCTGGGCTGGGTACAATTGAAGGTCAGCCAATGGGACTCACCCCATGTGGATTCTCCATGTGGAGATTGCAAACATAGGGAGCCAGCTTGCTCCACGCCCCTCCACATGGAGATTGGGCATGGGGCTAGCCCTATACCCAACCTCCATTTGGAGGGGAGCAAAGTGAATGGGGTGAGCTTTTGGCCCTCACCCCTCTCCACATGGAGGTCGAGTGTGGGGCTTGCCCTATGCCTGACCTCCACATAGAGTGAGGAGCAGCAGGGGCCCATTCAAGCCAGCCTGAGGCCAGGCTTGGACCCAGATCTAACTTGCAGGCTTAGAGTTGGATCCAAATCTGGCCCCAGACACAGTTGTTCTGAGCCTCTGTTGGCTCCGTGCCCAAGCTCCACCTCCGATTTAGCTCTAAGCTGCAACAGACCCTTGCTTCTCCCACCTCCAGGTGGAGATCAGGTGTGGCCCACCAAACAGCCAGGTGGAGATGGGGGCGGCGTGAGCCCGGCTTGCCCATATAGAGGTTGTGAATGGGGCTAGCCCTGCTCACTGGCCTTCAATTGCATCCCAGACGGGGAGTTCCTGACTGGGGCACAGTTGTGGGCAAGGCAGGGATTCAAAACCCCCAGAAGTGATGCCTGGCGCTTGAGACCTCCTTGCCACCCTCAGACACACGACTGTTTCAGTGACAAAGTTGCTGCTGTTTGGCTTGAATAAGAAGGTGAAATTACAGAGTGGTTTTTCACAGGACAATGTGCATGCAGGCCAGCTTTGACATCCAGTCAATTATGAGTTTTGTTTTTCATGACAACAAGTGCCCAAAACTCTGACTCACAAAGTATGTAGTAGCAAAAGAAGTCCAAGTCTCCTAGCTCAGGGGTCTGCAACTACAATTCCCATCAGCCCCTGCCAGCATGTCCAATTTTAATTCATGAACATCTGGAGAGCCGCAGGTTGCAGACCCCTGCCCTAGCTGACTTTGCCAGATGAGGGTGACCTTGTATTAAATGTTTACCTTAAAATTCACCGTGACCCAATGTAAACACATTTTTAATCACAGAGTACATTTCAATTCCTATCAATAGGAAATGATTCTAGACACTGTAATAAGGCAAGCGATGACAATTGTACATTACCTGACTATGTACCATGAGCATCCTGCGCCGCCCCTTAGGCATTCATGGCCCGCAGGTGAAGGACCTTCGGGCTCCTATGTCCTGATGATGAACAAAATCACAAGGGTGACCCAGAGCAGGGCGAGAGCAGGGGCCCTCAGAAAAACAACCGGAATATTCAGGAAGGTGAATATTTATTTGATAACCTTTTCAGTTAAGTTGAATGTTCTCCTTTTAAAATATTCCGTGTAGGCCCAATTAAAACAGGAAGATGGGTATAGAACATTTCTCAAAGGCTGATTCCGCATGGGCCAAAAACAGCGGTGTGAAAACGGTATAAATCCTTTTACCCCATTTTAAACCCTTTTACACCGTTTTCACACTGTTTCCACACTGCTGTTTTTGGCCCGTGCAGAATCAGCCTAAGAGAAAACCTCTCGCTTGCTGGTATCACTTTCTTGAGGTATTTTCCCTCTGTTTCTTATGTTGTTCCGTGGTGCTAAATCAGTTGTGGTGGAAAATGCCTTTTAACACCAGCTAAACCAGTCAGAGACTCGGTGTCCTTCTGTGAGTCGAGGAACTATTACAGCACAAAGGACTCTTCTGACCCCCTTGCCACTCATGCCCAGAACCCTAAATAGAGCCAGCCATGACATAAGAAGATATCTAAAAGAGGAAGTGAGCAGAGATAAAAAAGACTTTACGCTAGCTGGTCGCAACTATTTACCACCCCAGTTTCTAAATACAGGCCTTGGTATTTAAACCTGCTGAATCCTCAGCGGCTTCCAGGGAATTTCCTGGGAGCAGTAGGGTAACCAGCCTGCAAATAGCTTGCAACTGGATCCTTGTAGCTGGAGTGCCAACACAGTGGTCTCACATGATGGTGGAGCAGGGCTTCGGCACCATTTTGCCCTTGCTTTGTGCAGATACCTGCGTTCGAGTCTGTTGCTGGTTCAGTAAAGTCCAGAGCCAACGTCTATGTGAGAAGATGATAAAGCAAAAGCAGATTCGGTGATCTAAGGAATAGAATCTCTTAGTTAGCAAGATTGACTGGGAAGATTGTGTAGAGAATTAGGAGTACTATTCCATATTGTGGTCTGTTGGTTTAAGGAGACTTTCTTGCTGGCCTTCAGAAACTTTCTGCAGATTCTTCCTTTGGTCCTGCCTGATTCCCCTCCAAGTTGCCAACTCAAGAGCTGCTTAAGTCCAATACAGCTGCATTGACCGATCGCAAGTGGAAATGATTAGCCCCACTCCCTGAGCATCTACAGAGTGTGTCCATGTAAAGGAATTGGTTGTGTGCACACCCCCTCCCTCAGGTTAACAGTGTCCTGAAAGCATAGATTTGAGTCTACTTAAAACCTTTCAAGAGGTTTCAAGAGCCAACACTCCCTTCGTCCATCACCAATTGTGTACACACAGTCGCTTCCTCCCCACAGTCACATTCTTCAAACAACTTGGCAGTTGTGTGGAAGCAGGGGGTGTGGCCAGCGCACTCCTGTCCTCTCCCTCCCCCCGTGACGAGTCAATGTGTGGGGGAAATCATCTGTGCTGGGCTTGAGGGCTCCCACCCAACCAGCAATCTGTCC
Source organism: Sphaerodactylus townsendi (assembly GCF_021028975.2). Taxonomy (NCBI): domain Eukaryota; kingdom Metazoa; phylum Chordata; class Lepidosauria; order Squamata; family Sphaerodactylidae; genus Sphaerodactylus; species Sphaerodactylus townsendi. Next base: position 47,920,567 of record NC_059438.1, on the reverse strand, counting down.
TTGCTCTGTGCATCACAACTGTGTCATGCGAGTATCAGTTTTATCCCTGAAGGTACAACGTAGCCCTGGCTTTTTTGCTGCATCAAATAAGTCAGAACCCAGCCTGCTGTTTCTTTAGCACTGAAGATTTTGCGCTGGCCTGCGGATTACAAGTAGGGGGCCTCTTGATCCTTGAACAAAGACCAACCAAATACCAGGTGCAAATTTAATATGGATGCTGCATACTATAGAGAAAAACTAGTGAACATGGGGATTTTCCCCATGGCCAATAGATCCTGTGTTAAGAAAGTGAACCATCTCAGTTTGGCCATGGCTTCCTCATGGCTTCTGGGTCTCACTCGGGCCGGCCCTGTGAGATTTGCCATCCTGCGGCTTTCGAAAAATGATAAAATTGGCGATTCTTTTGAAAAAGCCTGCGCTGATCCGCTCCCACGCAAACACTGCAAGGGACGGGCCGGTTTATTTTTCAGGCTTCACCGCCCCTTAGCTGCAGCCAATCAGAACATCGGAAAAATGGAATCTATGTAAACATACGCAAATTACGCAAACTACGTAAATGACGTAAACGTAAACGTTCATGTGGAAAATGTAAATAAACCGGGGGCTCATGCATAATTCACTGGAGTTCTTCCTCCCAGCCTGAATGCGCTGATGGGCAGACGGGCAAAAGGAGAAACTGGGATAAAAACACCCTGGGATATACGATTCCGTGTCTATCCTGGGAAATTTTGTCCGTGGGGAAAATGCCATTGAATCAAACATAACATGACAAAGTAACAAACAAGATGCAAAAACAAACACAAATGGCAGGAAAAACCTGCTACACGAATGCATATGAGCAACAGTCCAGACCCACATTGTCATAACATGAGCAGGTAAGTCCAGTGGCATAGCGCCAAGGAGGCGGAGGGGTGAGAGATGCATCGGGCGCACACTGGTGTGGGGGCGTGGCAGGGGCGTGGGGGGCATGCATGCCCCAGGCGCAGTTCCCCCTTGCTCCAGCCCTGGGTAAGTCTTGATGTTTTCAAATCAAAATCAGACAGGAATTCAGGATATTGCACCCATTTTGCCACACAGAACAGCTTCTTCAGTGGTGCAATCCTCAATGATTTTAAATAAATCAGCTTGCCCAAGATGGGGATAATTATCTTCACATTCTTAATAATAAATAATGTAATATTACTAAAATTGGCATTATAATGTACAAGAAATCTAATGTGTATTCCAGCATAAATATGTTCATTACAAAAAATAATTGCAAGGTCAGCCGTGGTTAATACCGAAATGGGAGACTGAGCAAAAAACCTGGACAGGGTAGCAAAACTACCTGTTTGTTTTTGCATCTTGTTTGTTGCTCTGTCACTAACTTTTCACTATAGTAGGCTGTACACATATTAAATTTGCACCTGGTACTTGATTGGTCTTAGTTCATGAATTGTGCCTAGGCAGAGCAGGTAATTTTTTTTCTAGCTCTGGTTATTTGTATAATGCTAGTCTGTTCTTTGTTGATATATTTTGACCTCTTGATCCATGCCAGGTACAAGATGTGATGTCAGAATGTTTGCACCTGTGGAGTAAAAGTACATTGATCATATGGAACTGCCCACTACCCAGCTGAGTAATTTTGAGATCAATAGCTGTGTTTTTAGTGTCAGGTAATCAGTCTCACTGGATCACAGGCCTTAAATTCTGGAAGAATTTTCAAGTTTAAGACTGTAGCTTCTGTGTAAAAGAAAAGGGAGAATTCTAGTTCTACAGGCGTTTCTCCAGAGCAGGACGCTCCATGTTTACCTTGAATTCCTCATCAGGCTAAATCTGTTAAATTTTCTCTCCTCCTAAGAAATCTTACCATCCTAGGAAGAAAGAAAGACAATGGTTGTGTTTGTGCGTGTGGTGTTAGATAATGGGTGCTTAACACAGACTAATGGCCTCTGCCTTACAAGATTGTTGAGAGTATAAACTTAGCCAAACTTCTGGAAAAAGGAGTGAGATACCGAATATTTTGGGGAAAAAATTATCTTTCCTTGAAATTCCCAAAGATATTTTGTCTCTGACAGACTTTTCAAAGTCACCTCAACTGTTGCTACATCCTTGTCAAGATTTTTCATGCACATTTTTTCAGAGATTTCTCATTTAGGGAAATATTTTTCCTTCAAACCTTTGTCAGGCATTCATAATAAGTTGATAGATATAACTCCTCCTCCTTGGTTTCATTCCTCAGCTTCTCTCACAAGGTAAAAACCCAGGAATCGCTTGGGAATATTCCCTTCCTAAGGCAGAGAAGGAAAAGATGACCACGGTGAAGCATAACTATACGTGGACTGTCATCCATTCCGAATGCTCGGTCTCATGTGGAGGAGGTAATGTATCTCTGAAATGTTCAAAAATATAGTTTTATTGCAGACCACAGACTCTTTCCTGTCTAGGAATAGCATTCCCCCGGCTCTTCCAGGCAGCTCAGAAGGGTAACCTGTAGGAATAGAAAACTCCTTTATAGGCTATATAGCTATGTTGGTCCCAAAGCATTGCTTTAAAAATGGAAATCCCAGTCATTTACGTTCCCGAGAGCTTGTTATTGGAATTGACTGTCTGAAAAAGATCATGCAGCTAATGATATTTCTGGACCCCGGGTGCTTCATGCGCATCACTCCGATGGGGGAAATGAGATGGGTCAGATGAAGCATTTGAAGAAGTTGCTCTCTGGACAGACTGCATGTCCTAGGAGGGGTTGAGAATTGGGTTAACGTTGGTGGGAGCGCCATCTCACATGCCAATCCTGCCCCAACAGCTTCCGATTGTATGGCTGCAAGCAATAAGTGCTCTGTTTAACCTGAAAACAACTTTTACGTGCTTATTTTTACGGGGGTTGAATTTAGGCCTAAGTATTGGGATTTTGCTGGCCTATGAGAGGGCAGGAATGCTTTGCTTCTTTTCCCCTTATCCATTCTACCTCCTTGATCCCCCCCCCTCCCCGGATGGGCTGGTGACCTTCTCCTCTGACATCTGTAAACCATTTACAAAATTTCTATGGTTTTGACATAGAGCTTTCGTAAATGCTGGATATAGGCACTGTGTCACTTCCGCTTTTAACAGGAAATGAAGTCAGCACCCTGGCACAACGTGGCATGTGCTTCATTTGTCCCCTCCCATTTCCTTCCCCGGCAAAGAGCCAGGAGCTAGGACAGCTCCCACTCTTGCGGAAGGCTGGGCACCCTCAGGCTGGGAAAGAAGAAGAAGGATTTGAGAGAAAGATCGTGAAAACGGAGCTTCTGCCATCTTATTGGACCCTCTTAGCTGGACTCTCGCATGTCAAGAAAAGATATACACATTCACAGTGGGGTTTTCCCATAGTTTTTTTAAAACAAATTTCTCGCACTGCAGTCCAGCCAACCATCCATTTGGCCCACCCCTGCTTTCTTGAGCAGCAGTGGCCTAGTGGTTAAGAGCAGGTGTACTCTGATCTGGAGGAACCGGGTTTGATTCCCCGCTCTGCCGCTTGAGCTGTGGAGGCTTATCTGGGGAATTCAGATTAGCCTGTACACTCCCACACTCGCCAGCTGGGTGACCTTGGGCTAGTCACAGCTTCTCGAAGCTCTCTCAGCCCCACCTACCTCACACCTCACAGGGTATTTGTTGTTGGGGGGGGGAGGGAAAGGAGCTTATAAACCCCTTTGATTCTCCTGTAGGAGGGAAAGAGGGGATATAAATCCAACTCTTCTTGTTATTCAATCCTTGCAGAAGGAATTGCTGTTATGTGAGCAGGAAAAGCCAGCCAGCGGGAATGAATAAATCTAAAGAAAGTGAAATGCATGTTGATTCCCTTTGCTGTTCCTTAAAAGTTATCCTTTGAGAACTTTCAGAAACCACGGACGTTCTCAGATCTGATAATGCAATGAGTTCCAGAGGGGTGGAAACATGGGCATAACTTTAACTTTTAATGTAACTTTATTTTAGATTTTTATCCTTTAAAAAGGGCTTGGACAGATTTATGGAGGAGAAGTCGATTTATGGCTACCAATCTTGATCCTCCTTGATCTGAGATTGCAAATGCCTTAGCAGACCAGGTGATCAGGAGCGGGAGCAGCAGAAGGCCATTGCTTTCACCTCCTGCACGTGAGCTCCCAAAGGCACCTGGTGGGCCACTGCGAGTAGCAAAGAGCTGGACTAGATGGACTCTGGTCTGATCCAGCAGGCTCGTTCTTATGTTCTTATGTTCTTACCCTGGCCAAGTCAGGGCATAGGGCAGCAGAAAACACAGTAACAATAATACAATACAGTCGATAAAATCCAATGAAAATAATTTCTACTATAGTTAAAACACAACCAAATGAATACTTGCAATTTGACTAAGAAATTTTCCCAGCGGCTCAGGCAAAGCAAAGCAAATGTCCCTACCGGGACCCTATTTATTTGTTTGTTTGTTTGTTTGTTTGTTTGTTTGTTTGTTTGTTTGTTTGTTTGTTGGATTTATAGACCACCCTCCCCCGGAGGGCTCAGGGCGGTGAACAGCATATAAACTGAATAAACTGTGCACCTTAAAAACTTCCCCCAACCCCAGATCTTAAAACCTGTCTATTGCTTGTCAACAAGGGGGCGGGGAGAGAAGAGAAGAGTGGAGAAGAGAAGAGAAGAGAAAAGAAAAGAAAAGAAGGATAAGAATATGAAAGGATAAGGGAAAGAAAAGTGGGAAAGGGAGGGGAAGGGAGGAAGGGGCAAAGTGAGCAGGAGGGGATAAAAAAGAGGAGAGGGGAGGCCAAGTTAGATGTTAATTCATGGCTGCCTCAACCAAGGGCCTGGTGGAACATCTCTGTTTTCAGGGCCCTACATCCCACAGGGCCCTAATGTCAGATTGTAGAGTTCCACCATGTCTTGATCAGGGTCAAAAAAGCCCTAGCCCTGGTTGAGGCCAGTAGGGTGTCCTTCAGACCAGCGTTTCCAGGAGATTACTGTTTATGGGGTGTAATGTCCTCCAGGGGTGATATTGGCAGATGTGGTCCCATAGGTCCCAGACAGTGGCATATCTAGGCAAACTGGAGCCCTGGGCAAAACCTGAGTTTGTAGCCCCCATCTCCTATTAGCTCCCATTGGAAACAATGGGGGATGGGGGCACTTTCTTTGGGAGTCCATAACTTTGGACTCCCTAAACCAAACCTCACCAAACCTGTGTGATACTATCAGGAGAGTCTCCTGAAAAATACCTGAAATTTTGGTGCTGCTAGCCTAAAACCTGCGCCCTCTGCAGGCCAAAAACGAAAAAACACTGATAATACAAAAAAATCCCACAAACAAACCTGCAGTTCTTGCGCCCCCCACAAGGGAGTGCCCTGGGCAACTGCCCACTTTGCCCAATGGGAGGAACGCCTCTGGTCCCAGACCACTCAAGGCTTTAAAGGTCAATACCAACACCCTGAACTTGATCTGGAACTCAACCAGTAACCAGGGTAGCTGGCAAGGCACTGGAGATATGCACAATTGTACTGGGGTCCCAGTAAGGATCCTTGCCACTGCATTCTGGACCAGTTGTAATTTTCAGAGCAGCCTTAAGGGAAGTCCAGCATACAGCAAATTACAGTAATCCAGTCTGGAGGTGATCGTTGCAGGGATCACTGTGGCTATTCCGGGATGAGACCAGAAGCTGCTTTGCGAAGTGAAGACGGTAGAACATCCGCTTGGCTGTCTGTGTGACCCAGGCCTCCATGGACAGTGAGGCATCCCAGGTCACACCCAGACTCTGAAGGGGCCAACACTGCTCCATCCAATTTTGGCCACCAGTCCTTCCCGACCCAGCCACAGGACCCCCGTATTCGAAGGATTTAACTTCAGCCTGATCTGACACACACATTCCATCACAAAGTCCAAGCACCAAGCCAGATGTTCTGGGCTGGTCAGACTCCCATCAGTAGACGTAGTTGGGTATCATTGCCATAGTGATGACAACCCAAACCAAAACTCTGGACCAGACATGCGAGGGGTCGCATATAGATGTTAAATAACATTAAGGAAAGGATCGCCCCCTGTGGTACCCTGCAATCAACAGGGCTCCAAGAGGACAACTTCCCCCCAAATGCCACCCTCTGTCCTCAGTCACCTACTCTAATGCTTTTCCCCAAACCCCAGAAGTTGTGAGACGGTGGGTCAAGCAGTCATGGTCGATCATATCAAATGCTTCTGTGAGGTCAAGCAACAAAAGGATCCGATGATGACTTCTTCAAGAGCCTCCTTCATCCCCCCCACCCCTGGGAAAGTCCCCATCTGTCGGGATGAGCTGACCATCTCCCATAGGGACCACCACACTCTATCACTACTGGCCTTGACTAGCCAAAAAGGGCGTGGAGCCAAGTGGTTGGCTTCACAGTTGCCAGGGTCTTGTTGTCCACCTCAGCCTAGGAGAGAAGACGGGCTTTGTCCAAAATTGGACCCGAAGACCGCCAAGGAGCCTCCAGCTCACCCACTGTATCAATATTGATAGGAAGATCCCAGCAGAGCTACAAGATTCCATCGGCAAAAAAGCTCGCAAAAGCCTCTCAACCAAGATTCAAATCACTAATCAATTTGGGTCTGTCAGAGAGGGACGTAAAAGACTCAGATTAATCGAAAATCCAACTTTGTGGGAATGCAGGCACAATGCAAAGAGACCAAACTGGCATAAATGGCCATAGATTCCGAAAGCTCAATTTGAGACAAAGAGCAAGTGATAAGACGCAGAGTCAGCACTTCTGTCACCTCTCCTCTTACAGCACATCTGTCACAGGCGTAAAAATCTGAAACGCTGGCCAAAAAAACCTGAGGTGAAGTCATGAGAAAGGGGAAGGTCAGGAGCAAAGCTGGTCCTTGTCTCGGCAGCTTTCATACAAATTATTTTTGCCTTTGATCTCACAGTTACTACACTTGTCAAACCAGAGCGGAATTTTTAAAATGATCCCTTGAAAAAATACACCTGTTCCTTTCATCTCTTTTGGGCTTTCAATTTATCTGTGTACATGATGTTCACCTGGACAATTAGTATTAGTTACCTGTGGATTTTCTCAATTACGCTTTACAAAGCATGAAACAAAATGTCGGGCTGCTGTCAGGATCCTGGGAATCCCAGCTGGTTTTTAGTCTACAAAATAGGGTGTGTGGGGGAGGGTTGCCAACTCCTGGCTGGGAAATACCTGGAGATTTTGGGGGTGGAGCCTGGGGAGGGCGGAGTTTGGGAAGGGGAGGGACTTCAGTGAGGTTTGTTGCCAAAGAGTCCACCTTTCAAAGTGGCCATTTTCTCCAGGTGAACGGATCTCTGTCGTCTGGAGGTCAGTTGTAATCCCAATAGATCTCCAGCTACTACCTTTAAAGGGCCAGGCCCTCCTTTGTGCTGGCCATGTGCTTGGGCCGGCGAGCGATTTGCCCACCTCTCCCTATCTTTGCCTAGCTTTGTTAATGCATGCTACCTTCACATAAGAAAAGGGGGTGCAACAGTCAATATTAATAATAATAGAACTACCACTACTGTTGCACTCTGGCTATAACTAATATTTCAAATACGTATATCTATATACATGAGTTTATATCATTGTTCATATTTTTCTATATTTCATTAGTTGTAAATACAATCATTTCTTGTCGACTACATAGAACAATGGAAGCCGACTACAAATCATTTCTTATCCTGGAGCGCAAGGTAAAGGTTCAAAACTTAATTTTAACAAAATTATAACTCGCAAATAGAATTCAAGAGGTCTAAAAATACGTATTAATTCAGGTAAGTATTTAGTTCATACTCTCCCATCAATTCAGCATCCTTAAGGTAAATATTCAATCAATGCGAAAACATGTATATACATAAATATATTCAGTCCATCTTGGTTCATGCAGTAGTGGTAGTTCTATTATTATTAATATTGACTGTTGCACCCCCTTTTCTTAGTATTTACAACTAATGAAATATAAAAAAAATGAACAATGATATAAACTCATGTATATAGATATACGTATTTGAAAATAATATTAGTTATAGCCAGAGTGCAACAGTAGTGGTAGTTCTATTATTATTAATGCATGCTACCTTGTCATAGCCATCAGCAGTTTTGGCGCATGGGTATTGATTTGGAAGGGAATGGCAGACAGTGGCAAGGGGTAACCACCCTGCCGAACAGGGCATCTGGGGAGCACCTCTTGCCAGGAGCAACCGCCTGGCAGAGCCACACAGCGGAGCGGAGCTCCAGTACAGGGCAACCGCCCACGGGAGCTTCGCTGTGATGTTTATATGATGTTTTATATGATGTTTATAAGCTAGGCCTCACGCTTCTGCTTGATTAAAAAAATGGCCAATTGATTTACGCCAACCAAGAGTGTGGTGTGATTATGGGACAGGGAGTTCGTCCGGAATGAGTTCCACCCTCAGACGGCAACTGGTCTTTGAACTTTGACCCCATGGCTCCCAGGCAAAAGGGGAGTTTAGAGAATCCTCCTCTCTCCCTGTGCTCAGCTGTGGAGGGCAGGGGAGACTTATAGGCTCTTTTTATTTGCCCTGGGGATCCAAACCACACTGGTAATCAGATAAACAAGATTATTATTTGTGCAGGGTTGTGTAAGACATACACAGTGGATTTAGATAATCAAGAGGCTCAGTATCAGATGGATGCAGTTGCTCTTGACTTTGTGTTTGCCAGCTGTGTTCCTTTGTTTGCAGGTCAAATGGTTGCCAAAGAAAGCTGCTATAAAGATCTCCAGGTACAAGTGGATCCTTCTCTTTGCAATTCCCAGACTCGGCCCACGACTGGAATTGTTCCTTGCAAAAGGCCAGCCTGCCCTCCCAGGTAAAAAATGTCCTCCAGTAGAAACCAGTTTAGTGAGCTGTAGTCCATTTTGGACATAGCAACCCTTGTCAGAGGTCACTCAACAGCTGCTTTCCACTTAGACCTGACATATAATTCTTACAAAACAAAATGGAACACACCATAGCTCAAAGACCTCTGGTCACACATTCATTTCCAAATACCAAGAGGACCAGTGCTTTGTGGTTTCTTGATACCAGCGTCTCATTAACATTAAATACAAGTTATATGCACTCCACTTCCCCAAGTCCAGAGATGGACCAATCAAAATGTATATCCTTATTCTGCTAATTCTCTGGCCACACATCAAGCTTGTCAGGCAAAACCAAAGTGATTGGCTCATTCCTTCCCATCCACATATTGCTTTTAAGTTAAATTAGCTGTATTAGACACGATTCTGTGATCGAACATCCCAAAATGCCATGTGTTTGTTTTATGTATTTTCTAATTATTGGTCTCCGATTGTAAATAAAATTTTGATTTGAGTCCACACAGCCCAAGTCATGGTCCAAGTAGAATCCCGGTTCACAACTCAACTCTGCTACAAGCCCTTTACGGATACTTAAGCAAACCGCTTGTTCTCAGCTTCAGCCCTTGTCTGTATTAGGAGCATTATTGTTATTATGGTAGATTTCACAGCTGCCAGATCTTTAGCTGGTTGTTGGCCTTCATTACAATTCGAGCCTCACCCAGAGGCCTAGGAAGTTGTAATGTATCGGCGTAGTATTCGTGCAGATCCTAGCAGGGCTGCCTTCTGGATCTGACAGATGTTAATTTTGTCAATTCAAAGATGTTTCAAGTGCTGCCCTAGTGTTGTTGTTGTTGTTGTTGTTGTTGTTGTTGTTGTTGATGATGATGATGATGATGATGATGATGATGATGATGATGATGATGATGATGATGATGATGATGATGATGATGATGATTGGATTTGGTATACCGCCCGATCCCCAGAGGGGATAATACTGACTTTCTGTATGTATTGTCACAGTCGTTGCAACAGTCTTCTATGTAAATTACTTGGAACATTCTGCAATATTACATGAAGACAAAGAATTATTATTTTCATCTCCCCCAAGTGGGACCGGTAATTGGAGTCCAGGCTGTCCATTATCAGATATAGAAGGTGGTGTAGCTCTTTACTCTTCCCTAGATGAGTGAATTATTCCCATATTGGGACACTTTGTACTACTGGTTCAGTCTATATCTGCTCCTACCTAATACACATTTTTTTTCCTGGGGAAAATTAGATTTGCTCCTCCCTTAATCTTTTTGCCAATTACAGGCTGTTTATTTGCCCTGTAGAATTCAGTAGAAATTACCAATAGCTTGCCCATTCCTATCCAGAACTGTAGAAAGGTCACCCAAGTCCGTGGGCAAACTATTGTTCTAGGGCTCCCCTCTTACGCTTCCCCAAATGCTAGGAGCAAAGTAAGGGTTCCTGTTTTGAATAGCAAAATTGAGTGGAGTTTGAAGGGTTAATCCCCCTTCCCTGCATAGGACCAAGACAAACCAAGGCTGCACAAGCTTGTATTTTGTGGATGGACTCAAAATGTATCTTCTTCATCTTGCCTGTTTGCATTCTTCACCTTACTACAGTGGAGATGCCAGAATGTGCCAAAAGGCTGAGAATGCTGGGAACTCTGTATGTGTGGTTGTGCAGAGTCCTTCATAAATTCAATACCTACAGTGTGAGGTTCCATAAGAAATGATTCATTCAGAGCAAATATTCTGGTGTTTGTTGCCATTTGGGGGAAAAAACTTACTTCGAGCAGTTAAACGACAGGGTTTTTTTCTAAAGCATTCTGGTGAGTTTTTATGCGTACTCAAATTCTGAGTCCAGCTTTGAGGATGCTTTCGATTTCCCTGATCTTGACTCAGTATAGTTCAGTGCTTATTTAGTCCTTGCAAATACTAAAAACACGTAAGCAATTCAAGCACATATAGCATCTTACATCATGCCGTGTGCCCTCTCTCAAGTTAAAAGAGACATTGGAATACCATTTGAACTGTCCAGACATCATTTCTGTGTTCGATATGTGATCTTTTAGAATTCACGGTCTCAAGACCCACAGGGCTTGGCTGCGGTTCCAGTTTTGAAAGTGTAAACTGACGTGCAACAGTTATATTTAGTATATATAATCCTGTCAAGCAAAGTAACGAGCGGAAATGTGGATTGTGCGGCACGTCAAAGTAGAATAGTTCTCTCTCAAAAGACCAACCGGTTTACCTCAGAAGCTTATAAAAATATAAGCAGAACTTTACTTAAACTGAGAGAGAAAACATACAGTATGTACATTTAAAAATATCATGAATATATAGTTACATGCACGGCTCATAGTCTGTTACAGTTTGGTTGCGTTACAATATCTTTTAGTCAGAGCACATTTATATATCATTTGGTTTAAGCAATATACAGAGCACAGAGAAACATCTTTCCTCTTATTTAATCAGTCAGGCAGTCTCAGAGTGTGTGTGAGGGAACAGAACACTACCAACGGATTTTAACTGTCACCTTTAGAAAGTTTGTGCAGCTTCCCAGAATTCCCTGCTGCTTCTGCTGCATGCAAGCAAGGCTGGAAATTCCAACATAAACCAACTGAGCTACTGCAGGAAGTCTATAAATGCCAGGTTGACACCAGAACAAAGCTTCAGCTAGTGACTGAAGTTGCTGGGCCTATCCAAAATTTATCTGACATTAAAAATGTGTGTTATGTTCTCTCTCATGGGTGATACAAACTGACTAGAGAACTCCAATTATGTCAGTTTAATCACCTTACTTTAGGATTATTATTTTACTTTGGAAATCCAAGGAAATCACTTCCTTTTTAGGTCCAGCGTTTCTTCCTTGAAACTGAAGGCAAACTGAAAATCTTTCTCAGCGCACTCCTGAGTTGTAACTTGCTCATTGCGTTTGCATCCTGTCCTATATGTGCAAAACCCCCAAGCCTTTTGTTAAGATCTCCCCCTTAGTAACATACAATAAAACTCCTCCCTCCCAGTCAACAACCTTCCTCCCTCTGGTGTCCCTTGCGCAAGCTAAGGGCCCTCCGTCCTTGTGTAAAAGTCAAACCATTCCCTCTTCCCATCCCTCCCTTCCTGTGCTCTGTGCCTCGGTGCATGCTATTGGGAAGGGTTCGCTCAACCTTCAGGGGTTTCTTGGAGGTGGAGAGGGGACTGTGGGTGGAAAAGCCATGTGCTTCTCGGAGTCTCAGCCAGTGGTTCTCATCCTTACTGTCTACCAAGTATGCAGTTTTCTCAATGACTGTCCCCCTCCCAAGTCACAGGTTAAAAAAAAAGATGGTCACTCCAGAAAGGACAACTAAATGCACACATTCATATTTATGGTGCATGTGATACAACAGAGACCTTCCTTGAAACTTCCTTGTGCCTAATATCCATTGACCAGTTCCGTAATACCAGGTTTGACTCGTGTTTTCTGTATGCCATCTTTTTAGAGCGCCTAAAGGAATGGGGCAGGAGATGGGGGGGGGGGGGTTATCCTAAAGCCAGATGAACATTTCTGCTGACTATCAGGAGACGAGGGACTCCTGATCATCCCTGTTGCCCTCGAAGTTCAAAATGACCACCAAGATGTGTTTGAAAACAAACATCTCACATACGTAACTTGAGTGGCAGTGGCAGACACCCGAGGCATAGCTGGGGAAAATGGAGCCTGGGGCAGACTTTGAGTTTTCTGCCCCCCATGGGCCACCGTGCCACCCCCATGCCCCTTGTGTGCCCCCAATGCCCTACTTATCTTAGCCAGCAGCAGGGCCTGGTGGGGCAGGGGCACATGCAGTGGCCTCCACCAATCCTGGCGGGGCGGGGCTGGCTTAGCAGCAGCCTCTGCTGGGCCTGGCGGGACGAGGCGAGGGTAGAAGGAGGAGGGGTGTGGGGGCGATTTTCTGCACCCCACCTGACCCCAACGGCATCTGCCCAGGGCGTCTGTCCCTGCCCCGCCCCATCCCGTGGAAGCTACGCCACTGCAGACACCCCATCCTTCCACCATTGCCTAGTGCTGAGGCTCTAACCACTTCACACTGCCTCTGGTGTGTAGCTGCAGTTTGCCTTTGCATGCTGCATGAGATACAGACTGTCCCTGAAGATCAAAAGCAGAAAATGCATGCGCCTCTTGTGCATGTGATACCCCGTCGCCTGGTGGTCTGCAAGCCCAGGGAAGCGTTGGGGGGTTAAATCCTCAGGCAACAAACCAAAAAAAAAAGAAAAAAGAAAAAAGAAGAATCCACGGAGCAGAACATGCAGAAGTGTGGATGGGAATGTTTTAGGTCACTTGCAGAGGACTTGGGTTACTGCTCCAGGTTTCCCTCTTTCCGTGCTCTTTGCCAAACACCTGTCATCATCCTCAGGGCTTTTTCATGCCAGTGTCTGATATCAGGCGGTCATCTTTGGGGAAGAGAGAAAAGTATGAGCAGATGCCCGGGGCGGCCTGAAATGTGCTCCTGAGGTCAGCCGGGAGAACATCTGTTCAAACAGCCCAGCAAGGGAAAATGTGACCACATTGCGTCCTGCCGCTTCGGCTGGATCTCCTCGCAGGTTTCTAGATCCAACTGCAGGGGCAGAGCGTGTGCAGGGCCTTTAAACGGAGAGCAACACAAGGACAGAGAGAACGTAAACAAGCTGTCCTTACCCATTCCAGGTGAGAGACCGATGGGAAATCCCCCCATGCACGGAATCCTTTCCCTTTGCGGCAGCTCCAGGATACAGGACGCGATCCTCTAATGTGGTGGTTTGAAATTTGCATTGAAATCTAACAAACTGACCATTTAAAAAGTACCTTGCAGGTGCATGCAGAGGGACTGAAAAGAAAACTAAGATAAAATAAGATTTGGTTGGCGATAACCTGTCCCACAACACAGGCTGTTATCCTCTGTACCTCTCCACCAGTTCCTCCAGGAAACTTTTTCTTATTTGGTTTGCCTTGCCAGATTACGTAGAAGGCTTGCCAAATCTGAAACGTTACTGTTCAATAAATATTGCTCTTGCTTACTCAAGAATGGGAAAGGATGGTGCATTCCGCACAGCTCATTCATAACAAGTGTAACTTGTTATGAATGAACCCATTTCCTTCTCTTCTCTTCCTACATGAGGGGCTTATCCATTCAGGAAGCAGCACCAAATACTGTAGCTCCTTCACACAGGAACTCCCCCCCCCTTTCCAGGATGCATGTGTAGCTAAGGAGACCTCTTGGGGACCTCTGTGGCCCCACAGTACCCAGGCAAGAAAAGAAAGTATCCCTCCCCCTGCCCCCCGGCTGGGTGCTTAGGACCGTTGAATGGTCAGCAGCAAGAGATTCCCCGCCCACGGCCAAGAATCTCCCCCCTGCAACTGAGAATCTCCCCGCATCGGAACATGCTGGCCCCCAATTCAGTAGATTTCCCCAGTGTTTTTCCCAGTGTTTCAGAATTTCCTTGTATCCACTGGGTTTCCTGAGAGGCATTCATCATTTTCTAATGAGGGTGAAATGTGAGGTTCCTGAAGTTAGCTTCCCTGAACTTTCTGGAGGGAAACTTGGGCAGATTTTGCACGCCAAAATTGCCCCTCTGTTGGCACGGGGAATGCCCAATGCAATCGGGAGTTTTGGACTGCCCCAGGTGCTGCAGTGTGGTCACCACATTTCTGCCCCAGAGCCACCCCATGGCATTGCCTTTGCTCCATGAATTTCCTGAACCGCAAAGGTTGAGGTCCTTTTGAAATGCCCCTTTGTTGCTCCAGAGGCTTCCACCGCCGTGCAAAACTCCCCCGTAGCAGAAACGGGGCCAGTTTTCCCACCTCACTTCTCTGGCCGGCCCCACCAATGGTCAGGCACGGAGAAGCAGCGCCCTCCCCCCTCCCTGCAGTGAAAAAAATGGAGGGAGAAACCTTGGTTTTTAGAAGGGAGGGAGAAACCTTGGGCAGAAAAGCGGCGTGTGCGGGCGCCACAAACTGGAGGGTGGCGATTCTCTCGCACACGGAAGGATTTTTTGATTTGTATTTTAGGCGGAGGGGGTGGAGGACGGCAATCCCATCGCACACGCAAGGATTTTAGATCGGGGGCGAGGGCACTGATTCTCAGCGCCTGTTTTGTGTTCAGCGTCATTTAAAACTAAAATAGTGAAAGTGGGTGGGGGGAATGGGGCAAGATTAATCCACTTCGGACGCAGGAAACGGAGGCTGCTCACGCATGCATGAAAGAGACAACGGAAGAGCTCGCAGTGCTTAAGCGATGCTTATGGGAAAGCTTCGGGCTTATGGGGACCCATTCGGGGCTTCCCTCACCGGCACAGACTTGAGTGAAGGAAAGAGCCAGGCAGCCGTGGGGAACTACAAGCAGGGTGAAAAGCCCCGCGGCAGGTACGCTCCCCGGCTAAGCCACGGAGGAATTTCGGCATGCAAAATCAGCCTAAGATACAAATGTGATCAAATGTGTGTGTATGTGCGTGTGTAGTAGTAGTAGACTTTATTTACAGTCAATGATCAAATATATGCGTGTGTGTCACACTGACTTATATCCTAAGGCTCTGTCCCTCAGAAGAAACCTCCTCAAATTCCTCCTGAGTTAAGAAGAATGAAACCATACAAGTCTTGGTGCTTAGACAAAGCAAGATGTCACAGAAACGTCACCCCTTTTCTCCGATCCTTTCTTTAGCTGGTCGGTCGGCAACTGGAGTGAGTGCAGTTTGACTTGTGGAGGAGGAGAGCGATATCGGTCTGTTCGCTGCACACAGAGAATCCAGTACAAGCTGGAATGGGTACTGCACACTGTGTGCCGTTTCCCTGTTCCTGTCGCCAGGGAGCGTTGCAACACCCAAATCTGTCCACCTACCTGGAGCACTGGGTCCTGGTCTGAGGTAAATTCAGTTGAGAGACGTGTTCTTTAGCCAGTAGAATGTTCTGACCAGGTGTTTGGACTAGGTAGGATCTCCTTGTTCGTTTATCTTAGCCCGCATTTCGAAACGGTGCCATCCATTAGGCTTGGGTTTTAATTTCTAAAAAAACAACCCCGGAGCTCAGCAGCAATCCTTGAGGTGTCCATGGCTGATGGAAACTTGATGCCCAACCACAAAGGGGCAAAACCCACTTCTCCACAGAACAGCCTTCCTGGGACCAAACTTCTTCAGAACACTGCAAGTTTGAATGGGCTTCTTCATTGCAAAACTATCTTTTTTTAGAAAATTCATGTATCGCACTGAAGGGTTGGAACCCTGCCTTCTACTTGGCCTGCAGCTGCCAGGTCTTCTGCTATAGTGGGAGACTTTGATCCAGCAGCCCCTGACCCCTGCTGCCATTCAGTAGAGCAGTGGGGGGATTGTGGTGTTGTAGCAACAGCATGATGCCACTTCCTTTGGGATGAAGCTCTAGAATCCACCAGAATCTCTACTGTAAAACCATAGAGTTTCTGGTCACTCCTAGACCTTCACATTGACATCACTTCTGAGTTTGCCCCCCCCCCCAGGTTCCTGCCCCTTCCCCCATCTCCAGCCAGGTGGGTGACCCTAATGTGACATGCTTTTTTTCCCTATGTGCACAGAGGAAACATTCAAACTGTAATTTTATCTCTGCCCCATAGGAGCTCACCATATTTCTAAGCATGCAGGTTGACTTTAATAGCCAATTCACACATGTGTTAAATTTGTAAACATGCATCCTGCTAGCTGAATCTTTCATTTTTTTTCCAACTTCTGGAAAACATTAACTGCCAAATGTTTTACTTTTCCTGCTTCCACAGTGCTCTCGGACATGTGGGAAAGGGTGGAGAAAGAGAGTAGTCCTCTGCAAAAGCTCCGGCTCCTCTTTCTGGCCTCAGATCTTGCCTGACTCGGCCTGCGTAGCGGAACTAAAACCAAAAATGCAAGAAACCTGCCTCCTGAAGCGATGCCACAGAGCCAAGAAGCTGCACTGGCTGGCGTCTGCGTGGTCCCAGGTGAGTCAACACGACTGCAGATGAATTTCAGTATGTCTCTTAGAAGAGTCACATTTACACGCCTGTACAATAAAATCCATCATGGGAGGAGAGAGAGAGAGAGAGAGCATTCTTGGACCAGTGGGATTGCTCTGGCAGCAACCTCTTTGCAATTCATTCAGATGCGCCCCTTCCTCTAAATATTTTGTGCAAAAATATTGTCCTGTGTTTGTCTTCTTTTCCCTCTTCCTTCTCTTTTAGTGTTCAGTCACATGTGGAAAAGGAGTGCAGAGAAGAACACTGAACTGTGCGGAGAAATATGTCTCTGGGAAGTCCAGAGAGCTGACTGCTAGAAAGTGCTCTCACCTTCAGAAGCCCAGTCTGGACTTGGAAAGAGCCTGCGCCCTCAGCCCCTGCCCCAGGCCCCCGGCGTCTTCGCCCACAAGTCAGAGCAGCTGGTTCTCTTCTCCCTGGTCTCAAGTAAGGAGCACTGTTCATTTTGACCTGGGGGTTCTGTGGGCCTCGCTATGTCCTTATGTTTGTTGGTGGCCCATGCAAATGTGACAGGGAGGAATAGTTGATGCAGACTTTATGTTTGGTAGTTCATGTACGATTGCTCCTTTAAGACTGGACAATGAGACATTCTAGGTAATGAAAAGGGCAGTTGGCCAGGTTCAGTGCTGAAGTGGATTTGTTTGCTTCATTGTGGATTTTCTGGACTGTGTGGCCATAGTCTGGTAGTTTTTGCTCCTCCCGTTTTCCCTGCATCTATGGCTGGCAATTTCAGAGCCTCTGAAGATGCCAGCCATGGATGCAGGCAGAACGTTAAGATCTAATCTACCAGACAACAGCCTGGAAAACCCACAACAGCCAGTTGATTGCAGCCGTGAAAGCCTTCGACAAGGCATCATTTTGGTTCATGTTTCGTGTATTCTTAGAAAATAGAAATCAACAGTTTCTACACATCCTGACTTTTTCCTGGCCACGCACCATACAAGGACCTTGTGCCAGAAGTACAATATGAATGTTGGGTTTTCCAGATGCACTTTGACCCTTTTCAGCTCGTGATTACAGCGTGCATGGAGACCTTTGCCTGCCTGTTTTCACATCCTGACGGTGCCCAGGGGCAACCACTGGGAGGCAGCAGTGTCGAGGGGAGGGGGAGGACTTATAACATTACTGACATCACTGTGTCACCCAGTGGTATGCTGTTGCAAAACAGTGCCCCCCATGCCCAGTCCCCTGAACTCCCCCAACCCTCCGCCACTGGAGTAGTATGGTCAGGGGCTGGGCACGGGGCGGGGGGGAGAGAATGGTCAGGGAGTGGGCTGGGTAAGCTGGAACCTCACAAGGTGGCAGGTGGCACAAGGTAGAGAGGCAGCAGGCAGTGAACCATTCCTCCCATTCTATCCCCCGCCGCCAGGCACCATTTTGCATGACCGTGAGCTTTGAGCTTGGATTGTCCTGCCCCGCCTCTCAGCATGACAGCTCAGGATTAACCAGGGAAATTGGTTCGGCACAAGCAAAAGGAAACACTTCTTCACAGAAAACATTGCTGACTTGACAGCAATTAGTGGCTATAAGCTGTAAGGATCTATAGACATTCATGGAGGTCTATCAGGAGCTGTTGGTCAAGGTAACTAAATAGACCCTTGATCTTCAAGGGCAGTTCTAGATGTTCTAGAGACAAAGAAGGAAAGTTCATTGCTTTCATGGCCTGTGTATGAGCTTTGGGACATCACCTGATTGATCACGGATGAAAATAGGAATGCAGGACTTAATATGAGAGAAGCCCAGCTGAATCAGTCCAGTGTTCCCCATCCAGATTCCCAGCGTCATGCCAGTTGGCCCCAGAAGTCAAGGTTACAGAAGCCCAAGTGTTTTGGGTTTTGTTTTTGTTTTTTAAACTTCTGTATTAGGGTTGCCAGTCCACTAGTGGGGGTGGGAATACCCATTTACTGGGATGGTCACCAGCCCTGTGGCATGATATCATTTCCAAGGGAAACCTCAGAAGTGATGTCACACCTCCCTAGAAATTATACTCCATTGAGGGCCTTTCCCAAACCTTGCCCTCCCCGGGTTCTAATGCTCAAATCTTCAGAAATGTTCCATCCTAGAGTTGCCATGCCTTCATGCAGGCTGTGGTTTTGGAGGAAGGTAATTTGATCTGGGAGCTAATGACAGAAGTGAACATTGTGAGAGCTCTCCGTCATATTAACTTCATCATCATCATTATCAAACCTTTATTGGCTTATCAGCAATAAAAAGTCAGAGGGGAAAATATAGTCCAGCCTTCCCATTCATTTAGAAGATCAGCTTAACAACATGGCAAAGGTACTTAGCAACTGGTTCTGTTATAGCACCAATGTTATTGTTCAGAAGAAAAAGTATTTTCTGTTGGTCAGAAAGACCCTCTCTTTTGCCTAATTGCATCATAGAAAGGGCAATAAAGTAATATATGACCAACAGACTCTACAGATTTCAGACTGCATGCACAAAATCTTTGATGATAGGGGTTTTCTAGATGTCTCCTCACTGTTATTGGCGAAGGTAGAACATCTAACAAGTGAAATGGATCTTTGAAGGCTAGGCAAAGTTGCAGGGTAATCATATTTACTTAATAAAGCACTGTTTTTGGCTTGTTAAAGTTTTGTAGGGGATGCTTAAGACTGATTGAGTATGTTGTAGATCAGGGGTGGGCAATTATTTTTTCCATGGAACCACATAAGAAACAGAAAATATTGTGGAGGGCCGGGCCACAAGGCAGGGGGGCGAGGTGCTTTTGAAAGCCCCCCAGAAGCTGGCAGCCAAGGCAACCCGCTTCTGCGGGGCTTTCAAAGATGCCTCGCTCTCCAGCACAGCAGAGGGGCCAGTCAGGGTCATCCGGCGGGCTGAATGTGGCCCGCGGGCCGTATCATGCCCAGGTCTGTTGTAGATTAATGAACCACTTAACATTCAACAGGGGGAAAAACGGTTGCAGATACTTATAACCCAGCAGTTCTTGAGGAAATTGCTCATGACAGAGCAGTGAGCAAGCAGAGAGTCTTAAGTTCACATTAACAAGTTGCTTGTGATCATTTTCATGCCCTGTGCCAGACTATGCACTTGAGAAGCTACTAAAGACACAGTGGCTTGATGCCCACAGAGGTTTATCTTTGGGCTGGCCTCACCATTTGATCATCCTATTTGTCTGTCTGTCTGTCTGTCTGTCTGTCTGTCTGTCTGTCTGTCTGTCTGTCTGTCTGTCTGTCTGTCTGTCTGTCTGTCTGAGACAGACAGATGCTCATCTTTCTCCTGAGCATCTCAGGACTCTGACCCTGACCTGGGTTGCTGAGGCTTCTTATTATCTGTCATCCATTGGTTCTAAATGTGAAAGAGTTGAATAGAGGTGGCCACAGACTCACACAGTGGTTTGAAAAATGAACCCAGGTAGGGGAGCCAAGCTAGTCTAGTAGCAATGGAGAAGAGGAGTGGGCCAGAAGGGGCCAGATGATACCAAATTATGTAGGGTGGTGAGAACCACAAAGAATTGCGAAGAGCTCCAAGCGGACCTTGGTAAATTAGGTGAGTGGGCTAAAAATGGCAAATGCAGTTCAATGTAGCAAAATGCAAAGTGATGCACAGAGAGGCAAAAAAATCCAAACTTCACATACACGCTACAGGGGTCAGTGCTATCAGTCACAGACCAGGAAAGGGATTTGGGCGTCTTAGTTGATAGTTCCATGATGGAAATGTCAACTCAATGCATGGCAGCTGTGAAAAAGGCAAACTCTATGCTGGGGATAATTAGGAAAGGAGCTGATAATAAAACTGCAAGGATTGTCATGCCCTTATATAAAGCAGTGGTGCGACCGCACTTGGAGTCCCTTGTGTTCAGTCTCTGAGGTCGCCACATGTGTCAAAAAAGGATATCGAAGAGATAGAAAAAGTGCAGAGAAGGGGCAAACGTATGGATGATTGAGGGACTGGGAGCACCTTCCTTATGAGGAGAGAGGACTGCAGCGTTTGGGACTCTTTAGTTTGGAGAGAGAAGACGCCTGAGGGGGGGGGATAAGGATTAGAAAGTCTATAAAATTATGCATGGGGTAGAAAATGTGGACAGAGAGAAATTTTTCTCTCTTTCTCACAATACTAGAACCAGGGGGCATTCATTGAAAATGCTGGGGGGAAGAATTAGGACTAATAAAAGGAAACACATCTCTCACGCAACGTGCTTGGATTGGTGTTTGGAATATGCTGCCACAGGAGGTGGTGGGACAATGGCCACTAACCTGGATAGCTTTAAAAGGGGCTTGGACAGATTTATGGAGGAGAAGTCGATTTATGGCTACCAATCTTGATCCTCCTTGATCTCAGATTGCAAATGCCTTAGCAGACCAGGTGCTCAGGAGCAGCAGCTGCAGAAGGCCATTGCTTTCACCTCCTGCAGGTGAGCTCCCAAAGGCACCTGGTGGGCCACTGCGAGTAGCAAAGAGCTGGACTAGATGGACTCTGGTCTAATCCAGCAGGCTAGTTCTTATGTTCTTATGCCACCCTTAGGGTCTGTGCCACAGCTGCCACTCGGGGGGAGGAATGGCATGGAGTGACACCGTGACATAACTTCTGGTTTCCCATCCAGAATCGCCACCATGGTCTAGAAATCTCTTTTGTTAAGAACGACAGAAATTTGGGGGAATCCTAGAGTATCACTGATGTCATGAAGTCACTTCCAGATCCCAAACCAGAAGTGACATCACGTCATTGTGCGAAGGTGATTTTTAATGTCTCCACGCCCCGCTTCTTCCTGAGAGTTTCCAGTCTAGTCGTTAAGAACCCTAGACTACACACAGAGAAACCAGCTGACTCCCTTCCCACAAGGTTCTCTGGCCCACAGTAAGTAGACAAGCACGGGGGGGGGGGGGGAAGGGTGCCTTCATGACTAAAATTGTATCTATTTATTTTCATGAAATTTAGATGCTGTTACTCCAATTAAGAAACATTTCAGGAGCTGTTCATATTCTGGCTTAATCCCCTGTGCCAAAATGGCTCTCATTCACGCCTGTGAAGAAAAGCCAAACCCTGAGATCAAAACATCTTTGCAGGGGGGGAAGGAATAACACAGGGAAACTGGATGCCCCTTGCTCCCCCACCTCCAACCCTGGGGTTCCAAGAAAGCCCAGTTTCCCAGGATCGGAGAGACATGTCCCAAAAGTAACCCGGTGTTACTTGTGACCTGCGTTTTATATGACAGTTTAAAGCCCAATTATCTGTTTTTCCCAACCCACTAAGGGCACTTTCACACATGTAGAAAAAATGTACTTTCAATCCACTTTCACGATTGTTTGCAAGCTGCTATTTTGCACAGTAAAATCCAGCTGCAAAGTGCATTGAAAGTGGATTGAAAGTGCACTAATCTGCATGTGCGAAAGTGCCTTTAAGTTCAATAGGACTTGCTGCTATGTATAAAGGCACAAGATTGCAACTCTTTGATCCAGAAGCCCTTAAACCACATGTAACCTCTATCTGTGGGTTCTGTGGGGCAGAACGTGGAGTGAGTTTGCAACAACAAATTTTTAAAACAACATGGTTTACTTTCTTAACATGTAACATATAACATCAACATTTAACATCACACTTCAAGGTCCTGTTCAGGTTGCATTTTCAAGTCCTTCTATTTACAGTCTACTGATGCTGCCAAGTCCAATTCTTCTTTGCAAGTGGGTTGGCTCCTGAAGACTCCAAGGGCTTGATGAACAGGATTCAACATGATGAAGGTTTCCAGGAGAACTCTCACCCATTACAAACACAAAAAGAAACCCTGAAACAATAAACTCCAACATTTACAACCTAGCAAAAAATAAACAACTACCTTCCCAGTAGTTCCCAACAACATTGCAGTTACCTTAACAAGGTGTTAAGGGCTTATACAAACCAAGGTCCGAGTCTGGTAGCCTCGTCTCCTCCAAACTACCTGAGCTCTGCAGCCTCCTCCTGCTTTGGGTCTCTCTCCACCCCTTTCTGGGTCAACCCCTTCTGAGCAGGGGGGTGACACACACAAGTGTTGATGAGGAAAAACTTCTGTTGGTCACTTGGCTGGGAGTTCAGTTCCGTTGCCTGCAGCCGGACTTTGTTCACATTGAGCTGCATGTGGAAGGGCTTTATATCTTATTTGAGGTTTGTCATCCACGGTGTAGAGGCTGCTGGGAATCACCCGGGCTTAGCAGGCCTCCTTGGGGAAGGGGCATGGCTACAGGCATCAGAGATGGTGGCCTGACATACAGGCCAATGTTTCCCAGAGGTTTGTGTTCTCTTCAATGGGGAGTTGGAGGTAACTCACGGAGTCTCCCCTTTCCACCAGTGCACAGCAACCTGTGGAGGAGGCACACAAGTGCGGTCTGTTCAGTGCCTGGCCAGCGGGAGATCGGCCACAGGATGCCTCTTGCACCAGAGACCTGTTGCCTCACAAGCCTGCAACACCAACTTTTGCCCTCTTCTGGAAGCAGCCGGTAAAATCCAA
This sequence comes from Sphaerodactylus townsendi, assembly GCF_021028975.2. NCBI lineage: Eukaryota > Metazoa > Chordata > Lepidosauria > Squamata > Sphaerodactylidae > Sphaerodactylus > Sphaerodactylus townsendi. The sequence goes on along the minus strand of NC_059438.1, from coordinate 47,897,354 downwards.
ATCATTTTCCTTTCCTGACATTTGCAGTGTAGCTACAGGTGACTCTTCTTTTGGGAACCCCCCAAAGTTAATAAAACTTGGTTCCGGGGGGGGGGGGGGGTCTGATTTCATGGGCTGCCAAAGGCAGTGCTCCCGTCTGCCCTCTACAGGAAACTTAGGAGGAAAATTGGAGGATCCATTTTTATTGGCCCAGTCTTCGCCAAATTCACAGATTCTTGTAACGAGTTATTCTACCTTTAAAAACAGGAGCAGCAGTGGCGTAGGAGGTTAAGAGCTCGTGTATCTAATCTGGAGGAACCGGGGTTGATTCCCAGCTCTGCCACCTGAGCTGTGGAGGCTTATCTGGGGAATTCAGATTAGCCTGGGCACTCCCACACACGCCAGCTGGGTGACCTTGGGCTAGTCACAGCTTCTCGGAACTCTCTCAGCCCCACCTACCTCACAGGGTGTTTGTTGTGAGGGGGGAAGGGCAAGGAGATTGTAAGCCCCTTTGAGTCTCCTACAGGAGAGAAAGGGGGAATATAAATCCAAACTCTTTTCTTCTTCTCCCCCAGAGCCCTGCAAAGTTTTCCCATTAGCTACCATCGGAGCCATTCCCTTTCATTTTTAAAAGTAATGGCTGCACGTTACTCTTTGGCAAATCTTTCCAGAGCTCCCGGGCAGAGGCACCGGATTTTCAGTGAATCTGCAGGTGCCTTTTCTTATGAGATGCCCCAAGCTTTGGCAAAGATTGGTTTGAGAGTCCAATTTGATGGGTCCCTCAATGGAAGAAAATGACAGATACCCCAGCCATGTTGCTGCCTGGCAAAAATGATTGGAATTTTTTTTTCTCAGCTCGATTCTCTGGCCTAAAATTGCAAGCTGGTCTAAATTGAAAAAAAAATCAGACCTGAGATTTTGAAGCAATTATAGACCAGAGAATTCAGCTGAGAAAAATTTCCCCTCCATTCTCACAATGGTAGGAATTTTTTTCAGCAGCATAGCACTGTTTGGAGAGTCTTTGTGGGCCTGCAGGATGGTCGTGGTGGAGGCACCACATTTGGCAGGGCTCTTCTGAAGAAGAGGCACTACATTGTCAGCAAAGTGGCAGGTGCCTCTCCTTACAAGGTCCCCCAAGTTTAATTAAGTTTGGGTCAGGGGGTCTAATTTGATAGGCACCCAGTTTTCACTCACTCACTCACTCACTCACTCACTCACTCACTCACTCACTCACTCACTCACTCACTCACTCACTCACTCACTCACTCACTCACTCACTCACTCACTCACTCACTCACTCACTCACTCACTCACTCACTCACTCACTCACTCGATTTCCAAAACAGCAGCTGAATCAAATGTTCAAACGTTCCAATATTGAAAAAGTGCTGCAGTGCTGAATTATGTTAGCAACATCACCAGCTCCATGCCAACTGGTGCTTGTACATAACGGCTTCTTCTGCAGGCAGGAATGGGAATGCACATTGGACCAGAACACAGTGAATATGGCTCTATAGGAAGCACGCTAGTACAATATTTATGTCTGCATGTATCTGGGGTTGCCACCCAGCAGATGTTTGGGAGGGCAGGAACAGGGGAAGGCACAATTGTGAATGGTTTGATGTCATTTCCAGGTTCAACCTAGAAATGTGATCAGGAAGCTTTTGCTTCATTTTTTCCCCCCAGCAGCTTACAGAGGGGTCAGGGGCTGCCAGCAGGCGACCCTCCCTCTATAGCGGGAGACCAAGCAACCCTGGACGCACTGCGCTGCTTTGAAGCAGCATGAACCCCTCAATATTTGCTCTTTCTTTCCCTTTTCTTCTTTTTCAGATGTCTTCTGCAAGGATTACTTTAATTGGTGCCATTTGGTTCCCCTGCACGGCGTTTGTAACCACAGTTTCTATGGCAAACAGTGCTGCAGGTCTTGTGTCAACTCAAATTTGTGAGACTTGGATCTAAACTATAAGCGCATCCCTCTGAATGCAAGATGGGCTGCATGTTCTAATTCAGAGCCCTGCCCCAGGAAGATGGAAGTCTCATGCGTTGATGCACTTTGCTCCCAAAGCATAGGTTAAAATAATCCATCGAGCCTGAACTCAAGGACTTCTGAAGTGTCCCATGCACTTCGATCCTGTTGGGTATTCTCCTGGGACCCGCAGTGCTGCTTTATGATGGGTGCCTTGTTCTGAAGACCTGCGGAGAGAAAGGCCTCGCAGTGCGCAGTGGACAGTGTTCAGAGTTTAAAGCTCTCAGGAAAATGTGGTTCCTTCTTTCAGGAAGATGTTGAAGAGCTGCCTAAGCCAGCCATGTGGAGATCAGCTGAGCCTGCAAGAAGACTCTTGGTTTGCTTTTGACCTCAGTGACCATGTTAATGTTAACAAGCCCTTTGAGCACAACCTACCCAGTAGTGCTCCAGCGCATGCCCTGGTACAACCAAGGGAACTGCCCCAGAGCGCCTCAGTGGGGCTCATGCAAGAGAACCTCTCAAAACGTAAAATATTTATTTTCGTGGGCGTTCTCTTGCACAGCTGAAGATGGCCCAAGTACTGCAATATCCCAAACAAGCTCCATTGGCAGGAATGGGGGTGGGGCAGAGCGCTCCCTGCTCTCCAGAAGTACCATCTGTTTCAAAGGGATCTTGCAAGGAAATCCCCAGCGGATTGTTCACCTGCTGTTGCATGCCAGACACCTGACTCAAGCAATTCCTAAATGCCTGGTGGAAATGAATACTGTAATTTAGTAAAGTGGCTGAAACATGCTTGAGGTTCATTTGCTTTAGTTAGGTCTATTTGCTTTTAATGAAGATGAGAGAGGGGAAAAACCAACCTCAAGATGCCCTTCTTAACTTCTCCATCAAAGCTCAGAGACACCTGCACACTTCTCGTTTTCCAACAAGGAATCCCCATTTTATGCTTTCAGCTGTTAAGTATAAAAAGTATGTCCCACCATCAATGGCTGGTAATACCCAAATGATGTTTTGCTTCCATTTACATATAAGGAACTTTCCCAATAGATTCCAGAGCTGTAGTTGCATTAATAAACCTATGAATGTTTGTCCACATTTCAGTAGCTATTCAGAACAATGATAAAAGCTGTACAAAAAGCCAACTTCAGGGGCTCTGACTGTTTTACAGTTCAGAAAACAAGAAGGCTGTGGTGTTGGGCAGAGAAGGCCCAGTTTCCTAGACTCTCCCAGTCTTCATTAAATAAAGCAAATCTGCAGTCCTGCAAAGATGTAGTCAGAAAGCAGACAGGTAGCAAAGCAGGTGATGAACGAGGTTCCCAAGGGTTGGGGTTGAGTTTCAGCACCCAGCATAGCCATTGGCACAGCCAACGGCCAAACCAGAATATAGCTGTAATAATGTTTTAGTCGTGAGAAAATAGCAATGGACATGTTACAAAAGGGAAGGAAGGCATGCAAAGTGCAAACATGTATTATTTGTTTGATGTTCACAGTCACATGAATTTTCTTTTCTGGGTGCAGATTTTTTTCCCAGCTCAAAAGCATGCCCAGCCCTAACTGCAATATGCTCTGCAATTTCAGCAGTGGTGCTACTTTAAGATTCTCTGGTGCTGTTGCTCCAAATGGAAATGCAACCCTTTATGTTAACAGAAGTATAATAAATTGTTATTTGTTTCTCGGTTGTCTTATCAATTATTTTGGCAATACTCAAAGACCATATTAAAGTCCGTGCTTTCTGCTCTTGATCCTGAACGTCAACTGCTGGTTGTTCAATGTTGCTATTTATTGCCACGTTTACTCCCTCTTGTCCATCTAATCGGCAAAAAGTCTTATATAAGCTCATTGCCCAGTTTCTGTCACACTGTAGCACGGCCAGCAAAGAAAAACTGTGGCCTGGTTTCAAAGGCTAATAGAAGAGGCCTCGTTTTCAGTGGTTCCATTAAATACAAAATACACAGGATTGAAGGAAAAACCTGTTTCCTCTCAGAAACTTCCCTAACTCTCCCCCCTCCGCACACACACACACCAATGAGATCCTTGAATGTATGTAATGTAATGCCAAGTCTCCCATATAAATGCACAGCTGCTGTTCGCTTCTCCAGGAATGTGAAAAGTGCTGCTGCTGTTGGATATATTATTGCAATACGAAGATTGGAAGAAGGGTCTGCTTTCATTCCAGAGTGGCAACAGCAAATGCAATTTCTTTCCCAATGAAACGCATCCAGCTAGCATTTTTCCACAGCCGTGCTGAGAAAATGTTTGTCACTGGAGATCGTGAAACCTGTTTTCAGAATGGAAAAGGCCCCAGTGTGCCTTGAAGAGTGCTTTTTGAGAAGATGGCAAAGACACGTTCCAGCTTCCTCTAGCAGCTCCCGATGGTCTGGTGTGAAGGTTATAATAGGCAGCATGTGTAGGTTTCCAAAGCTTTTCAAGATGTGAAAATATGCTGTCCTAAAAACTGCAAATCCCAAAGGATCTCCCCACATTACATCATATCTCACAATTAGCTGGTCAATATATGAAGAAATATGTTCCAAGTTGGCCACTTGGCCTCCGAGGGACAGATACTACTTGTGGAGCACTCTGACTAGGCCAGCTTCTGAGGAAGGTGGGATTAGTTGAGGCCTGGTCCCAAGACAGATACCTGGCTGAGGTTTTATATGCTGCAGTTCAATTCAGCAGCCTGATAGCCTTTGCTCGCTGATGTGGACTCTAGACTTTACAGACAAGGCAGGTAGACAGTGGCCTCTAGGTAAAGCAAGACTGTTCTTTGCACATTCTTAGCCGGCAGGGATGATGGGAATTGTAGTCCATAACATCTGGAGGGCCGCGAGTTAGACACCTGTGATCTATACACAGGTATCAAACTTGTTGCCCTCCAGATGTTCATGAACTACAATTCCCATCAGCCCTTGCCAGTATAGCCAATGCTCATGTTGGGAGGGACTGATGGGAACTGTAGTTCATAAACATCTGGAGGGCCGCGAGCTTGACACCCCTGGTCTATACCATTGTGTTGCAATGGGGCATTGTCCTGAGTTGATGGCCAAGGTAGCATTCTTGGCAATGACTGGCTGAGTTGATCTGATGTCACATAAAAGCAGAGTGGAGTAAATGGGCCGTTGTCCTGCCACTGGCTGAGGTGCTGCTTCCAGAGAGAAAGAAAAAGGCAAGCAGAAAAAGGCCTTGGGAAGCGGGGTGGGGGGGCACATGGGAGCTGAGGCAGAGGCAGGCCCAAGACTGGAATCACTACCCCAGGGGGAAGGGACTCCTCCTTCAAGGGGTACCAGAAAGTGATTTCTACAGCACAGCCAAATTCCATTGATACATGCTCTAAGCTAAAGTGACCAGATGGTCACCTTTGTGACCCGGGACGGGCGGGTAGACGGGCAGCCAGGTGCGCGTGTGCGCACAGCCGCAGGAGTGCACAGCCTTCTGGGGCGCTCCCGTTTCCTGCCCTGTGACAGGGCAGGAAACGGGAGCACCCCAGAAGGCCGTGCGCTCCTGCGGATGCGCGCGCGGGAGGCTGCCGCACTGCCTTGCGCCCCAGAAGGCAGTGCGGCAGCCTTCCAAAAATCGGGGCACTTGAAAAAACCCGTGGGACGCGGGACAGATTGTTTTGAGGCGGGACTGTCCCACCAAAAGCGGGAAGTCTGGTCAGCCTACTCTAAGCTCACTGTTGGTTAAACAAGCAGAAAAATTGGCAGCACGCTATGGAAAGCAAGCTTCACTCCCTCCCCTCAGCGAAATGCCCCGAGGCAGCTTCGAGGAAGAGACAAGTGGTTCCAAACCCTCACCCCAACAGTCACAAGGACTGAGCGAAATGTCCCAATACTGTTAAATTTAGCAGTCTCCCCTCCCTCTGTCTGTCTGGTTTTATAAAAGTCCGAAGGAGACTCTGTTTTCAGAAGTGATGTCAATGGGGCTGGAGCACCTTTTCTGGCCCCCACATTGGCAGGACAGAGGATTTTACTGAAGGCCGGGGCCTTGCTGGGTGGTAACCTTAGACCTCCCCGGGTCCCAGTTTCTTTTTTCTCTCCCAGACAGTTACGCCAGACCACACGACTTCTGCTCGTGGAAGATCACCTTTCATCCTGGAAGACATGCAGGCTGAGTTCCTGGTCCTTCTTGCACACCATTTAAATTATATTTTATTACGCACTTCGTGAAGGAGGGGGACATGGCCTGCCCTGCCTTTGCAATTTCCAGAAGGGACACCGACTCTAGTTGTAAATATATATCAAGCTGAACAGACACGTGGGCTTCATGGGTTTTTGTCCCCCTTCATGGCTGTCCAGACATCGTTCTCATAGCACAACTCCCCCCACCCACCCACCCCACCCCACCCCACAAATGCTCCTTCTGGAATTTAATTCCAGGTCACCGCCAGACAAAAATTATGCCCCATCATTTCATTCACAGACTATTAAGCATTATTTTTAGTTGCAGAAGCAAATATTAATGTTAACGTCAGTGTGGAAGCATTTGTGTTTTAGGATCCAAGTTTAATTTTACCTTTGAGCACACAAGCCCATTTTCATAGTGCACGTGGTTTTCTTGAAGGAAACGATGGAAAGCCCACTGGTCATCAGGGACATGATTCCCAAATGAAACATTCTGGGCTTCAACCCATCTCTACTTTGCTGGCACTGTGATGAAGGGATGGTGTGGGGCCCCACCAAAGCACGGCCTTCCAGGAGCAGGAGGAACAGAAACTGAACTCACCACTCATCTGCGACAGTGGGATCTGCGTGGCATCGTCCTCCGGAGAATTGCTGATTTCAGAGGTGGACACTGCAGGAGCAAAGCATAAAAGTTCAAAAGCTGCCAGCAAAACATTGAGCAAAGAGGAGCAATTGTGCTGAAATAACAACCCCCCCCCCCACTGCAACTGTGTAGATCACAGCAACTGAGGACATGAGCGGGGACCACAGTCAGACCACCCCAAAAGTGCAGTTTGAGGAGTTTGGAGTGCTCCCTCACACGACAGGGGCCCCAGAGCATACGCTGCAGTCGGGGATATAAGGTAGAAATAGAAATACTCACCCTGGGATGTAGGGGATGGGGTGGAAACTTGCAGGGGTCTCGTGTCTATGGTCTCCAAGTCTCTGTGCCCCATGCTGGTGGATTCCCTCACGGCTGTGTTTGCAGAAGCGGCCACCACGCACTCTGTCGCCCTGAGCTGATGTGGGGGGTTGATGGTCCTGTCCTCCCCAACATCTGCTCCAGCTCTTCATAGAATGGCATCATCCGAGGCCCATTCCCTGAAGTTTTGTTATGCTGGTTTATCCATTTAAAGTCCCTTTTCAAAGTCTTCGCCTTGGTCCTGCACTCAACGGATGTCCTATTGTGCCCCCTCAGGCGTATTTCCGCTGCCACCCTCTCAAACACGTCCAAGTTGTGGTAGGTAGACTTCAGCGAGCGCTGATCTTTCTCCTCTCCCCACACGGCAATGAGGTCCTTCATCTCCTCCGCCTGCCATGATACGCTCCTACCTGGAGCCTTCCCCGAAATGGCGGCCGACGGTTTGCGCGCCTCGAAGTTTTCTCCCATCCTGTTTCTGAGGACAGACTCTCGACGTAATGTGTTAACGGGGCAGGAAACGAGCTGACGAGTCACCGTGCCGCAAATCTCCCGGTGCAATGGGGCCACGAGGCCTCGGTGGATTGAGCTATCAGGCGCACACAACCGAACGCGACGAGGGGGGGAAGTAGAGTGAGACACAAACGGAACAATGGGATGTGCGCGCGCAACCAGAACGCCCAATCGCATTCCCATTGGATGGATCAAATTGCGTCACACGGTGGGCGTAAACCCTGGCTGCCGCTTACTCCAGTTTTGTTTCACACCCTGGCACCAGATTGTGGGGGGAAACCAGTTTTTCCCAGAAAGTTGCACAAGTATCGAGCGACAGGAACAATGTGGAACAACGGCTGGAATGTGGTACAGATGGGGGGTCGGGACACATTTCGGCTTAAGTGTGTGCAAAAAAATGTGTGAAACAGCAACGACCTCACATGTTAGATCTGCAACAAACAGTGTGTGTGAAAAAGCCCAGAGAGAGGCCCTCCAGCCCTGACTTCAATCAAAGAAGCTTGTTCAGTGGATACACCAGAGCCTTTTCTGTGGCATCTTGATAATTATGTAACAGCTTCCAAAGGGAAGTGGACTTGGCTCCCTCACTTCCCATGTTTGAGAGGCAGTTGAAGTCAGTTTTGTTGAGGAGTGCATTTGGTTACATTTATTAGCAGTCCTGAATTGTGATTTTCAATCTTGGTTCTTATTTTTTTAATGCATTTTATGAGTTTTGCAGTCCAGGGCAGCTGGATTCCATTGCGCACATCCTCCTCCACTGCCCACTTTACCAGAATCCAAGATCCAGCTTATTATTACAAGTCATTGACTCTATGAAAAAAACCCTGACAGAGCGTGATAAAGTAAATATGCTCTTAAACTGTAATGACCTTGACTGTTGTTTCACAGTGGCAAAGTTTCTGGCTGAGATTTGCGAACTGAACTTATGATCCAGTGTGAAGTTTTATCTAGTAATTTTAACTGTATTTATATTGTATGTTCTGTATGCCAATAAAGGCTTATTGAAATTGAAATTATGAGTTTTGCCTATGTTGTAAGCCATCTTGAGCTCCAAAAGGAAGAAAAGTGACCAATAAATGTTTTAAAGAAATGACAAAAAAAACAAGCAAACAAATAAATAAAGCAGTGCTGGGAAATGGTTTTTAGTGAACGAACAGCAGGAAGAGGGGAAAAACAGAACCACAGCTTTACAAGGTTGTTTTTTCCTGCAAACCCCCCAAAGAGATGGGGAATTCACTTTGGTCCTCAATATCTTTAATAATTTTTCAAGACTGAGCTCTAACTTGGCATAATAACATTGATGAAGAGCAGCAGTGGCGTAGGAGGTTAAGAGCTCATGTATCTAATCTGGAGGAACCGGGTTTGATTCCTCGCTCTGCTGCCTGAGCTGTGGAGGCTTACCTGGGGAATTCAGATTGGCCTGTACACTCCCACACATGCCAGCTGGGTGACCTTGGGCTAGTCACAGCTTCTCAGAGCTCTTTCAGCCCCACCTACCTCACAGGGTGTTTGTTGTGAGGGGGGAAGGGCAAGGAGATTGTCAGCCCCTTTGAGTTTCCTGCAGGAGAGAAAGGGGGGATATAAATCCAAACTCCTCCTCCTCCTCCTCCTCCTCCTCCTCTTCTTCTTCGTCCTCGTCTTCGTCTTCGTCTTCTGTATCAAGAGTGTTAAAATATCAATCAAAAATAAATTTGCAAGAAAACTTTCGGTAGCATCAGGCACTGACTTCTCTTAGAGCCAAGATACTGAGTTAGATGAATGTATTCTATGTCCCAGAGGCGTGCTGATATCTGAAACCGCCCCCGACTATTTCTATTTCACTAATCTTTTTGACTATCTCACAGCCCTGTCCAAAGGGGGTTCCAAAACTGCCCCTGGGAGCAGAGCGAGGCCAAACGGCCAGTTTTGCGGTCTCGCTCTCCAGGGCCCTGGCCCCAGCAGAGGGGCGGATGCACCAGTGGGCAGCCCTCCAGGGTTGGGGAATGTGGCACTAAATGCAATGCCTGCGTGCCTGTGCCCCTGTCCCCACTGGCATAGTGTGGGAAGTCAAGGGGAATTGCCCCTGTTACCCTGATAACTGGGGCTGTGGACTTATGCCACCTTTTGGTGGTGTATGTTCATTAAGCCCAGTGGGCGCTTTCCAGTGGGTGGGAGGGTTTTTTTGTGTGTTTTTGGCCTCCCCCTGCTGCTGGAAAGCCCCCTTGCAGAGGTGGGATCCAGCCGGTTCTCACAGGTTCCCGAGAGTAGGTTACTCATGATTTGTGTGTGCCGAGAGGGGGTTACTAATGGGTGATTTTCCCACGTGATTTTTGCCTTAGTTACGCCCCTCCTCTCAGCAGTAGCGTGCAGGACTTGAAGCAGTGGCAGCCTGCGCCTGCGTGCATTCGTTTCCCGCCCAAGGACCGGCGCAGCGGCTGCGTCCTTGCCACAGCCCCGCCCAGGAATGCCCCACCACGCCCCCGTCATGCCCCGCCCAGCCCCATTGGCGCTACGCCACAGTTTGAATCCCACCACCATGCAAACCTGTTACTAAAATGTTTGGATCCCACCACTGCCCCCTTGGGTATGGCGGGGCTGTCAATTTCCTTCCTCAGACCTCTTTCCCAACCCAAAACCTCAACATTTCCTTTGGAGCCTTATCCCATTCCTCATCAACTTTACATGCTCTTTTCCTCTCACCTGATCCAGGTTCACAACGGGGCTTCCTGGGAGCCCCAACCTCAGTCACTGTTTGGAGACTTTCTTCACAGTTTGGGGAGAACAGACCAGTACAGGTACATGGCAGGTGACTTATGCAGCCCATTTCACAGTTTTCTATGCTGGAGGGCGGCGGGGTGGGGGTGGGGGAACATGCAGAATGTTGCTCATCTAGATTCCCTCATGTCCCTGATGGTTTACTTCAATCTGCTTCTCCATATTTGTTTGTTTGGTTGGTTGGTTGGTTTTTACCCTGCCCATCCCCAAAGGGCTCAGGGTGGCTGACACACAAAACACAATTAAAACAACAATAAAATCCTTAAAACATTATAGGTAAGGTGATTTCATGGAAAATCCACTAAATCCCTTCATGACTATCTCTTTAAAAATATATCAATTCTGGGGTGCTGTGTGGTTTCCGGGCTGTCTGGCCGTGTTCTAGCAGCATTCTCTCCTGATGTTTCGCCTGCATCTGTGGCTGGCATCTTCAGAGGATGATCCTCTGAAGATGCCAGCCACAGGCTCTGGCTTATCTTGAAGAAGAACTCTTAGAATACTGTCCAGGCTCTAAAACCAATGATCGACGATGAAAGCCTTCGACAATACATATATCAAGTCTGCATTTCTTCACCCAGCATAAAGCCATGGTGGTTTACAACAACACAGTATAGTTTAGTTTATTCAATTTATATCCCACCCTCCCGTGAAGGGCTCAGGGCGGTGCACAACAATAGTATAAGTAACAATATTAATTAGATTTTACTTTATACATTTCATGACCTCCTGACCCTGTTGTTTATTTCAGCCCTCCTATATAAAATGAATGCAAACATCCATTCATAGCAGTTGCCATTCTCCAGGTGGGATCCGGGCAGAGGCGTATTGGGGGGGAATGGCGCCCGGGGACAACCCCTGCTCCAGGTGCCCTCTGCCCCCCATGCCCCCCCGTGCTCAGTATAGACCCCAATACAGCCACACAGGAATATTTCATGTACCTTTCTTATAAACAAATGTGCTTAGCACCCTACAATATGGTCTTGTTATGTTTTCCTCTGTCCTGGCATGGCCAAACTAGTGAACACTTCATGAGTAATTATTTTGATAGATGACTGATAGTAAGTCCAGTTTAGAATAGAAATCATTTGCTGCCACCTAGTGATACTGTTCCAAAATACCACAAAAGGTTTGTGAACCATTTCACCATAGTTAGGCCTTGAATATTTTAATTTCACTCTGATTGAGAACATTACCAAATATGACTTACAATTCTGTGTATTCCAGAAAACAAAGGGGTGGGGGAGAAGTAGAAAAACCACTAGTAAGCAAAGGGCATTAAACAGTTAAGGTAGGAGTTTTTACATAGTGTCTCCCCAGGTATGCAGAAAAATATGGCATTGTAAATTTAGCCAAACAGGGTTGCCAACTTTGGGTTGGGAAATTCCTGGGGATTTGGGGTGAAGCCTCTGGACGGAGGAAAGGGACCTCAGTGGAGTATAACACCATAGAGTCCACCTTCCAAAGCTGCCAAAGCTTCCAAAGTTTGCTCACAGGGGGTGCCGCCACAGACCATGTTTTACCTGTGTTGCGCCGCCTGCACTGGCTCCCAGTTGAATTCCGAATCATTTTCAAGGTGTTGGTATTGACCTTTAAGGCCTTGCGCGGCCTGGGACCTCTGTACCTCTCTTGGGTTGATCTTTGCCCCATATGTCCCAACTTCGGCCTCTACGTTCAGCAGAGGCCAACCTACCTGGTGATCCCTGGTCCCTCAGCTGATGCTGGCTGGCCTCCCACCCGGGCCAGAGCTTTACAGCTCTGGCCCTGCCTGGTGGGCAGCTCTGTCTCCAGCCTCTTGGCAGACTCTTGGGATCTAAATGATTTCTGCAGGGCCTGCAGAACAAACTGTTCCACGAGACCTGAGGAATCCCGGCTGATGGTTCCCCCCCTCCTCCGCTTCTCTCTATAACATCCTGGGCTAGCGCCTGTACTTTTCCTTTTAGGGGATTGATTAGAGAGACGCCATCGATATATTTGATGTCAGAATGCTGCTTTTAATGGGGTTGGGGTTTTAATATATAGAGCTATTCCTAATGATTTTATAGTTTGATACTATTGATTTTATTGTGCTCTATTGTCTGTTGTTCGCCGCCCTGAGCCCTCCGGGGGAGGGCTTATTATTATTATTATTATTATTATTATTATTATTATTATTATTATTATTATTATTATTAGTAGTAGTAGTAGTAGTAGTAGTAGTAGTAGTAGTAGTAGTAGTAGTAGTAGTAGTAGTATTAGTATAATAATAATAATAATAATAATAATAATAATAATTAATAATAATAATAATAATAATAATAATAATTATTATTATTATTAATAATAATAATAATAATAATAATAATAATAATAATAATAATAATAATAATAATAATAATAATAATAATAATAATAATAATAATAATAATAATAATAATAATAATAATGGTCTCTAAAGGAACTGATCTCTATGGTTTGAAGATTAATTGTAATTCTGGAACCCACCTAGAGGTTGGCAACCCTAAACCAAAAGATACACCTAAATAAGAACAGAATGTCTGTTAGGAGGCATGATTGAGAGGAATTGAGAGAAATTGAGCGGAATTGAGAGGAATATTGAGATAATGGGAAAAGGTGGACAGGATACTGAATATTGAAGGGGGAATATTTAGAGCAGTGATTCCCAAAGTGGGCGCCACTGCCCCCTGGTGGGTGCTGCAGCGATCCAGGGGGGCGGTGATGGCCACAGGTAGAAACATTAATACATATATCTTTCTGTTTAATTGCTATTAAAATTAAAAAAAATTCCAGGGGGCACTAAATAATATTGACAAAGCCGCTGTGGCCCGCTGACTTGGCGACATGACAACCCGCCAGCACCTTGGTGCGCACGTTGGCTGGAACGTAGACCCTGTCCCCCCTCCACCAGAGCCCCCCCCACTGCAAGAGGTCTCCCACCTCCCGCTCCCCCTCAGGCATGGAAGACACAATGCTGTAAAGTTCTGCCTCCAGAAGCAGCAGAGTGGGCTGCTGCGCCCGGCTACGAGTCACCGCCTGGAGGCCAAGGTGGGCAGGGAGAAGACCATGCCGACAGGTTGCAGCTTGACCGGTGTGGAGTCCAGGAGCCGGGATAGGGCGTCTGCCAGACAGTTGCTCCTCCCTGGGAAGAAGTTAAGGGTGAAATTAAACCTAGCAAAGAAGTCAGCTCGTTGTCCACAGCCTTCTCTGGCGTCCGGAGCGGCTGGTGTTGGGCACGGTTCCACCGTTGTTCCGACTGTTCAACTTGCCAGAACCGCATCTCAGCGTCCCCTGCCCGCCTGATTTATTCCATTAACATCTCAGGGGGTACAGCTGTGGATCCAGAACCCCATTAGTAAAAGTACAGCTTTAGGGTGAAGAGAGTCCTTGAAGAGCTGGAGCAGGACCAACTCAGGCCACCCATGCAAGTGGCTGGCCTAGCCCTCACCCGGATGCTTCAGCGGCAAACTTCGCTGAACCCAAAGCAGTTCCACCCTTGCCGCAGAGTGTTGTAGTTAAGCCCTGAAGCTTTTCTCTTCCGCCAGGAGGTCCTCGAACCTCCTGTCAGCTTAAGTCCCTTAGGAACCGTTCGAGGTTGTAGATTTCCGGCACATCTTCCTCTACTAGTCTCAATAGCCAATTAGCAGCCTCCTCCTGGAGCCGGGTCCCGATCTCGAACACTCTCTCCCAGTCCGAGTAGAAGCTGCTACCATGGACCCCCATGTACGAACCCACTTGGATCAAGAAAAAGACAAGTTTGTCTGGCTTCCCATCAAAGTCCACCTTAAAACTTTTCTGAGGCCCTCCCTGGGAAAACAGGGCCTCGTTGGTAGGTCAGACCGCTCCTCCCTGTGGCAACCGACCAGTCGCTCTGGTGGTAGGGGCTGCAGTCGGCTAGCTGCCCCCATAGGGAGCCCAGCTCAGCTCTCAGTTTGCTTTCCGCATCGTCCCCCGTGACCCCCTCCGCAATTGTGGAGGGCTTGAGAGCTGTTCTCTCCCTTTCCTGTTCAGCCATCAGGAATGCCACTTGCTGCCAATCGTCCGAAAGGTCCCAGGTGACCTCTTCTGTCTGGAGTCGCAGTGCCTCGTAAGTGCGCAGCTGCTTGTCCTCCTCATGGCTTGATTCTCTCCCAAGTGCTTGGGAATGTTGGCCTAGTGCACAGCGGAAGGACTAGGTGCCAACTCACCCTTGCTAGAACAGGAGGTAACTGCTTGCAGTATAAGAAAAAGAAACACTCAGACAGTAGATTTAGTTCCAACAGGAATACTTTATCTCTTGTTTCTCAAAGGAACAAAAATAACAATAACTATCCACTCTCTACTCTGACAACAATCTGAGCCCGAACCTGAAGGTGAAGGAGAGGTACTGAATTGGGTATGCAGTCTTCTTATATAGTTTTGTCCAGCAAATCATTAGCTAGATGATCTAATCATCCTGGCCTGTGACCTTTTCACTTCTGCTGACTGTTACATGCCAATCACTGCAGACCCAGACAGAGAGGCTCCGACCTTTACAATTCTGCTGACTGTTACATGCCAATCACTGCAGACCCAGACAGAGAGGCTCCGACCTTTACAATTCTGCTGACTGTTTACATTCCAGTCATTCTCTAGAATTCAGCATATGACCACCTTGCAATTTTCAATATCCTTGACACCCCCCTTCTCATATCTGGATTTGGAATGTTGCCTCATTACATAATAATATTTACAAAACAAAATAATTACAAAACAAAAAGTCATTCACATTATTTTACACTCATTACATAGTTGAGTACATAGTCAGTAACACAGAGTTACTTCTATTTCACTCACTTTGTATACAGAGTCCTTGCCAAATTGTACATCTCTGCTAAAGCCAAACCAAACACCAAGTCATTATAAGTTTTTGTATTGGTAATGGCTTTGTTAAGATGTATTTATGTTTGCAGATGATTCTACAAGTACTGCAACTTAATCATATTTGACTGTATCAGTTGTTTTACATTTTGGAATTTCCACAGCTACATGTTTAGATAGGCTTTTAAGGTTTTCGTTCTCTGCCATGGCTATACATGTCTGTGAGTCTCTCAAAAAAACTGTTATAGGTTGTTCTACATTTCTCACCCAGGTCTTTTAGCAGCAACTGCACGCCGACCCATTAGTAGCTCATTACGCATGCCTCGGTAAGTGAGCCGCGATACTCTGCCTCCTCAGCAGTTGGAAGTGGCAACCTGTTGTTTTGTTTCCTGAGATCTCCAACAAATCGGATGGCTGCCATATTGCATATATGTCAACCACTCCCACTGACTTACATCCTGGAGTCCCTCTGCAAATGAGCTGTCCAAGCATACACCACTAAGTCCTTGTTGTTTTGGGTTGAAAAGTGTACAAACCATAGGTTGTAGTTCCCTTCAAATGTAATCCACTACTCTTTTTAGCCCCTGCCAGTCTTTTCTCAGTAGGTTTTGCAACTGTTCTACTTAAATAAACCTACAGCAAAAGCTATGTCTTGGTCTTGTCCAGTTAGGCAATGTACTTGCTTAGGCTTGCCAATTAAGGAACGATATAAGGTCTCTGCCTTTCAAATGCTTTGCTTTGTTATCTCTTGCCTTACAAAAAATCAGCCACCATTGGGGTTTTCTGTGCCACTTTGGCATCTTGCAGACCAGCTTTTGTATGACACCCCTCTATCTTTTTGTTTTTTGTGTCAGAAACACATCCCCTTCTTCAGATTTACTGACTTGAATACCCAGGTATTGCTTTAGATACCCCAAGTCTTTCAGCTTAAAGTGTTTACTCAACTCAGTGTAAAGAGTTGTTTGATTTGGTTGTCTGTTTTTACGCAACCACACAGAGATCATCAACATAAATCATCAAAATGATACATTCATCACCAGTACCTCTGGTATATATACAGGCATCGGCCTTTGGTCAAATTCATTTCACGCAATGCTTGGCGCACCTGTTATTCCAACATCTGGCTGACTGTTTCCAGCCCGTGCAAAGCTTTGTTGAGCTTATAAACTTTATCCAACTTGTTCATGCTCATAACCTGGTGCTTGCTTCATGTATATGGTCTCTTGCAAATCTGCATTTAAATAAGCTGTTTCAAAATCAAAGTGCCTCATTTTAAAGTCTCTTTGCTCAGCCAGAGCAATCACTAATCTCATGGATTCTGCCTTTGCAGTGGGTGCATAAGTCTGATCATAACTGTCAAACTTTGTTTGAGAGAAGCCTTGTCTGACTAATCTTGCTTTATATTTGCAAGTCCCATCGAATAGGTTTACACCTGTATACCCATCTTGCACACCTATGATCGGCTTATCAGTAGGTTTATCAACAATGTTAAACACTTTTAAGTTCACCAAGGATTCAAACTCATTGTCCATAGCCTGATTCCATTTTCCTGTTCCTCAGGTGGACATTTCAACATATCATGGAAACCTTGTGGTTCTGTCCCTAATTAGCACCTCTCCTTCTTGTACCATAAACCTTTTTGGTGGTATGCCTTTATTTGCTCTTTCTGATCTGCGTGGTATAGCTATTTCTCCAGTTTGCTCCAGCCCCTCCTCTCCCTGGCTTCCTTCCTGGTCACTATCACTGTTCTGTTGTTGCTTAAGGCTCGGAGCAGATGTGTGACCTTGAAGAGGGAGTGGGGGTTGTGTGCTGTCACTAGGGTACTGTGTCATGGCTTACTGGTGGTAAGAACACTTCAAGTTTTGATGCACATGTTCCCAACCTGTATGCTTTTCAAAGTTGGCACTTTTCATTGAGATAGCAATTCTTCCATGACCCAATGAAAATCTATAGCCTTTGGTATTCTGCGATATCCTACAAAGCAGTCTCTGCCATTTCTTTTGTCCTTTTCCGTTAAGCTGTCTGGGAATGAGGACGTTAGCAAAACTCCCAAATATTCTAAGGTGTTTCAGGGAAGGCCTTTTTGCCAAACATTCTGAAAAATGGTGTTTCATTGATACTTGAACTCCACAACCTGTTTATTACATGTGTGGCAGCTAAGACAGCCTCTCCCCAGAAATGGAATGGAACCTTGGCATCATTTATCATGCAATCCATTGTTTGAAGAATGCCTAGTCTCCTCTCCAGCCGCATGCATTTTCAGCCGGGCTGAAGCGGTTGTTCTCCTGTGGCTAATACCTTTCTGTGTCAGCCATGTTTGGAATTTGTTCCCATGAACTCACCGTCTCTGTCAGATTGCAGGCAAGCCACCTTGTGAGGAACTCTCCGTTCAATCATTGAGACCCATTCCTTAAACCTTGTAAAGGCTTCATCCTTACATTTCAACAGCAAGCAGTAATAATATCTGCTATAATCGCCAATCAGCAGAAATATATATCATCGTAAGTAACCCCTTGGCTTGATTGGAAAGGACCAGCTAAGTCTGCATGGACTAGTTCAAATGGTCTTTCCATTTGTCTGTAACTCTTTTGGGGATTGGATAGGATTTCACCTTAACCCCACTACAGACTGAACAGTCTAGGAATGCTGCAAGGCTTTACACTCAAATCACATACTTTTGCCAACTGCTTGATGGTGGCAAAACTTGCATGTCCTAGGACTCTGTGAAGATAGTGCACACAATCATCATGCATAGGCTTATTAGCTAGACTTGAAACATTCATTACATTTTCATTTTGCCCTTTATCAGTCATAACATACATTTGTGCATAGAGTGTACCTTTTGCACACTCTATGTCATTCTGCCATACTGTACAACCCTGTCTATCAAATATAGTTTTGTACCCTTGTTCAGCTAAACTTGGGACGCTCAACAAACAAAAATCCAGTCCAGGAACACACAACACATTTTGCAACTTTTACCTAGGCATGGTATGTAGGCAGTTCCTTGCAGCGTAACAGCAGCTGGTGATCGGCCAAGCTGACATGCTTCACACTTGCCTTGGACTCCTCAGTCAATAGGTGATGAGCATTTACTTACATGCTCTGAGCAGGCAGAGTCCAAGAGCCAGATGGGTTGGTTTCTCTGGACATCGGTTCTCAGCAATGCCGTCAAGTAGTGCTCCTTCTTTCCTCTTGGGTGTCCTTTAGCTGGCCTTCTTCTCCCCTTCTGTGGGCATTCGGAGAAGATGATTAGTAGAGCCACAGCGAGGAAACAACGAACTGCATATGACCTTGGACAGTTCAGGGAAAGCTGGGTTTCACTTTTGCCTCTGGAAACAGCAGCAGGCTTCTCTCTGGCTGTGGCTTCAAGGCAAAACTCTCTTTGTTTCTGGAGCTCCAGAAGCCGTGCAGTCACATAGTCTAGAGTCAAATCATCTTCCTTTATGCTCTGCATACTATAGACAAAATTGTCCCAGCTGTCATCTAGGGAAGATAGTACAATATAGGCCCTATGCTGTTCAGTGAAAGTCATGCCTCTGTCTCCCAGCTCAAGCCGAATAGTGTAATGTAGCTGTTGTTGGACATGGTTGGCCACATTTTCACCTCCTTTCAGCTTCAAATTGTATAAACGTCTGGTCAAGATTACCTTGGGCCAGCAGTCTGCGTCTGGTACAGGCCCTTCAACAACTTCCAGCAGTCAGAAGCCTTCTCAGCAGCCAGTAGATAGATGAGCTGGGAGTTTTCCACAGCCAACATTATGGACGCCTTGGCTCTGGCGTCTGCCCTCTGCTCTGCTGCTGTGCCTGGGTTCGGTGGGGTCTCGACTACAGCCCATAAATCCTTCATTATGAAAGCTCTGCATTTTCACACTCCATGCTGAGTAGTTCCCTGCAGTCAGCCGTTCAAAAGGCAAATTGCACGCAGACAGATGTCATGCGTGTCACACTGCTCTCGACACTCTCTAGCTTCAGTGGTTGGGATACTGGGCCCATAACCAAATTGTTGGCCTAGTGCACGGAAGGACTAGAGTGCCAACTCACCCTTGCTAGAACAGGAGGTAACTGCTTGCAGTATAAGAAAAAACACTCAGACAGTAGATTTAGTTCCAACAGGAATACTTTATCTCTTGTTTCTCAAAGGAACAAAAATAACAATAACTATCCACTCTCTACTCTGACAACAATCTGAGCCCGAACCTGAAGGTGAAGGAGAGGTACTGAATTGGGTATGCAGTCTTCTTATATAGTTTTGTCCAGCAAATCATTAGCTAGATGATCTAATCATCCTGGCCTGTGACCTTTTCACTTCTGCTGACTGTTACATGCCAATCACTGCAGACCCAGACAGAGAGGCTCCGACCTTTACAATTCTGCTGACTGTTACATGCCAATCACTGCAGACCCAGACAGAGAGGCTCCGACCTTTACAATTCTGCTGACTGTTACATTCCAGTCATTCTAGACCAGCATATGACCACCTTGCAATTTTCAATATCCTGACAGGGAATTGGCTAGGAATGTCACCAGGTGCGCTCATTCCCCATCCACATCTTCACGGAGGGTGCAGATCTTCACGGAGGGTGCAGTCCAGGACGAACAGCAGGGGGGTGTCATGCCTGCTCATTCGGGTGTAGGCCGCCTCACCGGGGTCCCTCATCCTGCTGGGGAGAGTCCGGGATAACGCGCATAGATTCGTTCTTCTGACCCAGCCATGCCTATAGGAGGTCTGGGCACGTAGTAGAACAATAAGAGTGAGTTCCAGCCCAATGTCAGGCTGAACACTCTCAGACAAAGCTAGCTTTAGAAAAGAAAATTTATTGATTTATGTCGCCTGAACTACAGGGTGCTGGAACTGAGGATTCGTGCTCTCAGTTCCAGTATTTATTTTATTTCTGAACTCAACCACAACCAATCAGCTTTCTCCCCCCGCCCAGCCTCTGGCCTCTCATTGGCTGTGAAGCTCCAGTGGGATTTAGCTTCTCAGTTTGCTTTCCCGCTCTTTATGCATGCTGGGAGTTTATGCATGCTGGGAGTTGCAGTCCTGACATTATTGGAGGGGGGATTTAAACTTTAAAGGGAGCTTGATGTCAGGCTGAAGAATCCCCCAGCGAATCCCCCCAATCCTTACTTCATGTGGCTGCCTGTGTTCTGGAGGGCTCTCTGGTGTGATCTTGGGTAGCCAGCCTGACCCTGGAAAGGGGTCTGTGGTGGGAAGAGGGAAGGAATATTTTTCTAAGCCCATCTGAGTCTCTTAATAGGAAAGCCAGAATAGTAAAACCCAAGCTCCTTTTCCTGTCCGATTGTGTAAGCTGGTTGCCGACCTCACCCTGTATTGCCTTTAAAATTTGCTACCAGGGAAACAAAATGGACAGATTGATTGGTTGCTGCAGAGACCTTTTTGACCTGCAGAGGCACAGGAGGACAGGCAGAGCGACTCCCCAAGACTTGGATATAAGAACATAAGAACATAAGAACTAGCCAGCTGGATCAGACCAGAATCCATCTAGTCCAGCTCTCTGCTACTTGCAGTGGCCCACCAGGTGCCTTTGGGAGCTCACATGCAGGAGGTGAAAGCAATGGCCTTCTGCTGCTGCTGCTGCTCCCGAGC
Organism: Sphaerodactylus townsendi; assembly: GCF_021028975.2. Taxonomy (NCBI): domain Eukaryota; kingdom Metazoa; phylum Chordata; class Lepidosauria; order Squamata; family Sphaerodactylidae; genus Sphaerodactylus; species Sphaerodactylus townsendi. The sequence continues at coordinate 47,876,620 of NC_059438.1, read as the reverse complement.
ACCTGGTCTGCTAAGGCATTTGCAATCTGAGATCAAGGCAGATCAAGATTGGTAGCCATAGATCGACTTCTCCTCCATAAATCTGCCCAAGCCCCTTTTAAAGCTATCCAGGTTAGTGGCCATCACCACCTCCTGTGGCAGCATATTCCAAACACCAATCACACGTTGCGTGAAGAAGTGTTTCCTTTTATTAGTCCTAATTCTTCCCCTCAGCATTTTCAATGAATTCCCCCTGGTTCTAGGATGTTTTTAAAATTCCATCTGGGTTGTTTGGCTGTCCAAAAGCACGAATTGCAGTGGTGCTGGTTCTTCCCAGCCCATTCTGTGCCAGAGAGGTAGAGAGACAATTCAAGACAGCCTTGAAATTGTCATCCCTGAATCCGGTGACTGTTCAAAGCCTGCCTTTGTGGGACACACCAGACCTGCAGAGGAGACCGCCTGGAGAGGAGAAGACGGCGAAGGGTTGGATTTCAGTTTAACCAACCAACTTTTACTTTTAAAAACCATTTGCTTTTACTAACAGTTGAAGTGTATAGCTTTCCAGTCACTGTTTGGCATTGGGGTGGGGTGGGGTGGGATGGTGGGGAGGGGTGGGGGAATTATTTATTTATTTATTTATTTATTTATTTATTTATTTATTTGTTTGTTTGTTTGTTTGTTTAGTTTTATATACTGCCCTATCCCCGAAGGGCTCTGGGATAAGGCCCCAAAGGCTCAAGGTTCTTGGAGTTTAACTCAGGGGTCCCCAAACTACGGCCCGGGGGCCAAATGTGGCCCCCTGAAGGCATTTATCTGACCCGCCAGGCATGGCGGCGATGGCTCCATTCATGTGCAGTGGGGGCTCGAGGGAGAGGAGGAACTGGCCCCAACGGCTGTTGATTGCAATTACATGATGGCACCCCCAAATCTCCATGAATTTTCTGACCCAGAGTTGGAAACCTTACACGTGGCAACTCCTGCTCTGCCCTTCCCTCTCGGCTACTCCATGTGTTGCTCTCAGGCTTTCTGTTCCGCCTCACTCCCATTGGCATCAGCCAGGCTGGTGAATCGCTCGCTGGCTGCTAGGGAGGAAGAACCCAGGAAGATACCTGATCCTGGGTTAGATGGAATGCTTCATTGGGAAAGTTCTGCTTTTTTTTTTACAGGGGAAGGTATTCCACAGCCTCCCCAACAATATTTGGAGCCCACCCTGTACGTGACATACTTTGGTCACTGTTCTAAAAACAGACCATGACAGAAAGGCTGAAAGGTGAAATCAAACATTTTACAATCATTTGTGCATAGGAATTTGTTCATAGGTTTTTTTAGTCCGGCGCTCCAACAGTCTGAGGGTCAGTGAACTGGCCCCCTGTTTAAAAAGTTTGGGGACCCCTGGGTTAACTTGTGATTTGTTGAATTGTTCTACTGTTGTGAAATGGGCGCTAGCAGCATTTTGAGTGTTTCACTTCAGTTGTCTGGATTTTGGGGGGGGGGTGTTGTGGGGGGGGGGGTTGGCCCTTGGGCCAGTGCCACTCATGCCTGCATTACTTAAGCAAAGACTGTGGTTCTCTGATTTTTCCTGGTGTTACTGTAACTGTTGTTAAATTGCTCTTATTCCAAACTGTTTCCAGTAGAGGAATTTGGATTTATCCCCTGCCTTTCTCTCCTGTAAGGAAACTGAAGGTGACTGACAAGCTCCCTTCCCCTCCTCTCCCAACAACAAACACCTTGTGAGCTAGGTGGGTTTGAGAGATTTCTGAGACAACTGTGACTAGGCCAAGGTCATCCAGCATGTAGGAGTTAATCTTGTAGTTTTATATTTTCCTTAGAAGTTGTTTCTGTTTGTGGGTTCTTTCTGTTTGTTTCCCTGATTGGTGTTGCTGTTTAGAGGGGTGGGGAGGGTGCTGTGTTTCTGTTGCTGTGGTGTAGTGCTGTGGATAGTTTGGTAGGAGTCAGGGTTGGCAAACGCACCCCCCCCCCGGCTTGAGGTGCATAGTTCATTAGGTGTTGTTGTTGTACAGTGGCTTCTTTTTAAGAGGTGGAGGTTTTGCTGAGGGTGTAGAAGGCATTAGGGAAAGGAGAGCACGACACCTCTGTTCTTCTGGAGGGAAAAATGCCGCTTTCCCCTCTCGATTTCAAGCAGTGGGAGGTGTGGGTTGGGGTGAGGCTTGCTGTTATGCTCAGCTGGCTCTGTGGTAGAGGTTTCAATTGGGAGAGGGGCTCTGGTGGGGATAGTGTCCTACCCGGATAGTATCTTGGAAGCCTCCCTCAAATTAGTCACCTGATCAACGTTATCCCTCTTGTCTGAGTTATGTTCTGTTGCTGAAGGAAAACATAATATTACAAGTGGAGGCCTATAAAGCTTTCTGTGGGGAAATCCCTCCCTTAAATACTGAGCCCACCATGGTCATGTCCCCTGTCCTGATTTCTAGGAGGCTGACAGTGAACTTATTGGTCTGGAGCAGATGCCTCTAGGTTGGAGGGGGATGCTGGCAGCTGCCAGCGGTAGGTGAGTTCTCTGTGCATGCTCACAGAATGCTGTCTTTACTTTTGCTCTTTGGAGTCTTAGGAGCTTAATACGGTGGATGCCCGAGTGGACTCTAGTGACTCCAGAAGAAGTTCAACTTCTTATTGATCAGTTAAAGCCATGGAAAGCAATGGGCCCTGATGTAATTCCCCTGGAGCTATTTAAAGCTGCCCCGGAATGGTGGGCTCCTCTCTTAGGGGCTTTCCGCACTGACAGAGTTGTACTGGTTTCTATCTAGGTTCACCTCAGTGTATCCGCACTGCAACTGAGCTCAAAATTGTTTTGTCTCAGTTCCCCCCCTCTCAGAACTGCGACATCCCTGTCGCAGTTATGAACTGCACCTTTCTGCTGGAACAAGGTCAATACCGCTTCGAAGCTTCGAAATGCGGATGCATCGAAACGACACCTCATCCGTTCAACCAATCAGGAGCCGCTTTTGTGGCATGCACAGAACGGGAGAGTCATGGTGGGCATGTAACTGTAAACTGTAAACTGTAAAAACTGTAAAAAAAAAGAACGCTCCCATTTCCCGTGGTAACATAAGCTCCAATCATGATCGAGGAGTGAAACAGGCACCAAGATGATCCCGCCCACTTAGCTCAGTTCCAGAGGGCCAAGTAAGTTGCTGTGCGGACAGCCTGCGGACAGCTCGCCCCCCACTGAAGGGAATCGAGTCGACCTTAGCTCCCTTCTGTAGTGCGGAAAGCTCCTTAGTGGCTTTTTTGAACGTTACCTGATAAAAATGGCTCAGTTTTTTATTTGTGGACAAATGCGATATTTGTAACAATATTTAAGAAGGCTGACCATTCACATTCATCTATCAACCTATCAGCCTTCTTTCTTTTGCTGGAAAACTTTATGCCAGACACATGGTAAACAAACCTAAAACTGCGGATGGATGAGCAGAATACTAGAGCAGATAGAATTTTGAAAAGGGAAATCAGTTGTTTTAACACATTTTGTTTCAGTTTTAGAGCCTTTATTGGCATGTCATATTATGAAATAAAATGTTAAAATAAAAATAAAAATGATAGGGAAAGGGGAAAAAAGGGGAATACATCTTGTTCATAAATATGGTAGAAAAAATATCTTAGCTATTTGTAACTTGTTTAGACCTTAGTGAAACATTTGACTCAATACCTAGAGACTTGCTTCTGAAGAAACTTTAAGAATGAGGATGGATAAAAGACTGTTTTATCTTAACTGTAATAAAAGGCTAAGGGATGGAATGTCCCGACAACGAACTCTCCACTAATAGGAGAGCAGAACTCTCCCATTGGTGGCAGACATTCCATCCCTTCCCTGAAGCAGCGGTACCTTGGTGCCGCTACTCCAGGACTCACAGAGGGTCTCCAGCTTCCCACTCCCATGAGCCAGGCTGGGCCTGCAGATCAACTGATCCATGGGCCTACAGAAGCCCTCCCACTTCCCATCCCCACCAGTCAGGGTGGGTCCATAGAGCAGCTGATCTACAGGCCTGCCTCTGCCCCAATCCCAACAGTCAGACCGGGCCTTGGAACAGCTTCTCCACAGACCAGCAAAGCCCTCCTGCCTCCCCCCACCCCAACACTCAGGCTGGGCCCACAGTGCAGCTACTCCATTGGCAGGCAAAGTCTTCCCACCTCTTCACCCACCTCCAACACCCATTCCGCACCTGTGACACAGCTGCTTTATGAACTGCTTTATGAACTGGCAAAGCCCTTCTGTATTGCCACCCACCCACCCACCCCCAACACCCAGACCAGGCTGCTCTGTGGGCCAACAAAGATCTCCCCCTCTCTCTGACTCCCAACACCCAGGCTGGGCCCATGGAGCAGCTGTTTCATGGACTGGCAAAACCCTCCTGCCTCCCTACCCACCCACTGTCAGGTCCATGCCTGTCAGTGCTTAGATGTCTTGCTGTGTGGGGATTGCAAATGTTTCCTGTAAATGCTTTCCTGTTTCCCTCTCCCCTCCCTGGCAATTCCCTGGCGCCAGCCCTCCTGCGGGAAGGTGCGAACGTTCCCAGGTTTCTTGAAGCTCTGTAGTGCAAATGTTATACACTTTGTGAAACACATTTGGTGGGAATCAAATGAAGGGGGATTGAAGGATATATTCACTGGATCTAAGCGGGAGAGCTTAGATTCAGCTTTCTCTGTTACTCTACGCATTGTAGAAATAAACTGCTTTAGGACTTTCCTACGGTCTCTGTTATATCCACGTTTGAGAGCCTGACACCCACCCTGATCCTCCCAATTCCACCCTCCCCACTCTAAGTCATTCCTTCTAACCCTCCCCCATCCTAATCCTCACATTGCTACCACTCTCACCCCAATACTCACTTTGTTACCCTCCCCCACCCTATGCCGCACCTCCAACCTTCCCAATACCCCAACTACATCTTCTAACCCTCCCCACACCCAACTTCACTTTTTCATCCTCCCACCCTCCCAGGCCTCACCTTGCCACTTCCCCCCACCCCAAGCCACACCTCCCAACCCTCCCGGACCCTAACACTCACCATACAACCCTTTTCCATCCTCCCTGAGCTTAATAAACAAAGCATTAGAAGACCTGTTATTCAAAGGGGTGATGGCGCATTTGGATGACGTGCTGGTTTATTCGAACAGTATGGAAGAACATATGCCATTGGTGAGAGACGTGTTGAAAAGATTCCTCCAAAATGACCTGTATGTAAAACTCTCTAAATGTGCCTTTCACAAAGATAAGCTGGACTTTTTGGATTACTGAGTCTCTAGAGGGGGCAATGAGATGGATCCATCAAGCGTTAAAGACGTTTTGGGCTGGCAAGCCCCCCAGACTCGTAAACAATTACAATACTTCTTGGGCTTTGCTAACTTTTACCATGGCTTCATTCCTGACTTTGCTGAACTTGCATTGCCCCTTACAAACCTTCTGCGAATAAAAGATAAGGGCCCAGGGGCTGCTTGCCCTGGTGCGCCCCCTAAATTGGGATTCCTCCTGCGAGGAGGTGGTCACTGAAGGAGGCATTCACCTCTGAACCCATTTCATGTCATGCCAGTCCTACAAAGCTTTTTGTAGTTCATGTGGATCCTTCAGATCGAGCAATGGGCACTGCACAACTCCAGAGGGAGGAGGAGAAACTGCATTTTTGTGCATACCTATCAAAAAAGTTTACTGGCTCAAAGGTTAGTTGGACAGTGGTTGATAAAGAAACCGGTGCTATAAAATGGTGCTGATTGCTTGGCGCCACTGGTTGGAGGGGACAGAGCAGCCATTTGAAGCGTGGACTGATCGTAAGCATCTGGCTGCCCTCCGTGCACCTGGAAAACTCTCTGCAAAGCAACTGTGGTGGGCGGACTGCTTCACCATATTCAATTTTACCCTCCATTTTTTTTCTGGGCAAAACTGTATTAAATTAATTACGGTATTAAAACCTTTACTAGAACATATGTTAAAATCAGATGGCAATGGAAACCTCTCTCTACTCCCCCCCATCCCCCCCCCCGGAGGCTGAAAGATGGTGACATCTCTTCATTCAATCCAGCTGGCTGGGTGGAAAAGGCCTGGCGGAACAGCCACGTTTTACAGGCCCTGCGAAATTGGGATCACTCCCACAGGGCCCTGATGTCGTTTGGCAGTTTGTTCCACCAGGCCGGGGCCAGGGGCACGAAGGCCTTGGCTCTAGTTGAAGCCAGCTGGATATCCTTTGGGCTGGGGATCATTAAGAGGTTCCCCTCCATTGAACGGAGAGACCTTTTGGGGCAATAAGAAGAAGAAGAAGAAGAAGAAGAAGAAGAAGAAGAAGAAGAAGAAGAAGAAGAAGAAGAAGAAGAAGAAGAAGAAGAAGAAGAAGAAGAAGAAGAAGAAGAAGAAGAAGAAGAAGAAGAAGAAGAAGAAGAAGAAGAGTTTGGATTTATATCCCCCCTTTCTCTCCTGCAGGAAACTCAAAGGGGCTCACAATCTCCTTTCCCTTCCCCCCTCACAACAAACACCCTGTGAGGTAGGTGGGGCTGAGAGAGCTCCAAGAAGCTGTGACTAGCCCAAGGTCACCCAGCTGGCGTGTGTGGGAGTGCACAGGCTAATCTGAATTCCCCAGATAAGCCTCCACACCAAAGGTGGCAGAGCTGGGAATCAAACCCGGTTCCTCCAGATTAGATACACAAGCTCTTAACCTCCTACGCCACTGCTGCTCCTAAGGTTGCTGTGGCCAGGAAAGTCAGGTTGGTTTTTGGTGTGGGGGAGTGTAGCTGGTGGAACGGGAGGGTGGGTGGGAGGCCTGGCAGGAGGGTAGCTTGGTGCCACTTCTCTGCCAGGTCCGGGTTGATTTTGGGGGCAGGGGAAGGTGGTATTGGGACCAATGGAGCAGTGGGCAGCAAGGTGCACTGCTCTGCCAGGCTGTATTGTTTTTGGGGGGCATCGGGGGAACAGGGCGGGTGGTCTCAGATCTGTTGAAGCAGCAAGCAACAAGGCGCTACTGATCCACCAGGCTGGGGTGGTTTGTGGGAGTGGTGGGTGGGAGGGGGAGCAGGAGGGTTGTCTTGTGTAGGGAAAGTGATGGTGGACCTGGAGGAAGGGCAGCTTCCTGGTGCTTTGGCCACCCGGCTGGGCTTGCTGCTGGATCAGGAGGAAGGTGGGCAGGGTGTGGCTGGAATGGGCAGGCAAGACTGAGTTCTGTGCGCCAATTGGTGGAGGCTTTGTCATCGGAAGGCGGCGATTGGTAGCTGCTTGGGAAATTATCTGTGGTAGATGGTGCTTGTGTAACCCCCATGCTCAGAATGGGTTGACCCAGAAAGGGGTGGAGACCCAAAGCAGCAGAAGGCTGCAGAGCTCATGTAGTTTGGAGGAGACGAGGCTACCAGACTCGGGCCTTGATTTGTATAAGCCCTTAACCCTAACCCTAACCCTACCCTAACCCTTAACACCTTGTTAAGGTAACTGCAATATTGTTGGGAACTACTGGGAAGGTAGTTGTTTATTTTTGCTATGTTGTAAATGTTGGAGTTTATTGTTTCAGGGATTTTTTGTGGTTGTAATGGGTGAGAGTTCTCCTGGAAACCTTCATCATTTTGAATCCTGTTCATCTAGCCCTTGGAGTCTTCAGGAGCCAACCCACTTGCAAAGAAGAATTGGACTTGGCAGTATCAGTAGACTGTAAATATAAGGACTTGACAATGCAACCTGAACAGGACCTTGAAGTGTGATGTTAAATGTTGATTTGATGTTAATATGTTAAGAAAGTAAAGCATTTGTTTTTAAAATTTGTTGTTGCAAACTCATTCCACGTTCTGCCCCACAGAACCCACAGATAGAGGTTACACTTGGTTGAATCAAAGCTTAGAAATTCCCCCACCCTCTATCCTAAAATTCAATATAACTAAAAACTGAAAGGAAAAGATAGGGAGGCCAGATAAGATGGAAACGAACCCATTGCTGCCCTGATGGAACACTCCATCCTGCCAGCCTTGCAGAATTGCGCTAAATCACGCAGGTCCAAGAAAGGCCTGGCTCTAGTTGAGGACAGCCAGGCACTCCTTGGGCCCAAGACAATCAGCAGGTTGTTACTAGCAGGTTGTAATGCTCTCTGGGGAACATATTGGCAGAGGCTGTCCCGCAGATGCTCTGGTCCCAGACTGTTTAGGGCTTTAAATGTCAGAATTGAAACACTGAACTGAATTCAGCGCATTCCCTGGAGACAATACAGTTGATGGAGCATAGGTCAAATAGGTTTCCTCCATGGTGTCCCCATAAGGATCCGTGCAGATGTTTTTAGAACCAACTGGACCTTCCAGATCAGCCTGGCATACAGTGAGTGACAGTAATCCAATCTAGAGCGGACCATTGCATGGGCCTCTCTTCACTTAATTCTCACCGCTTTCCCGTAGGGGAAAGAAAAGTACTTTGAAGTGTTTGTAACCTGCAAGAGATCCTGCAGTTTTAACTTGCCATTAAAAATCAGTGTCGTATTCAGTTTCCAGAAATTTCCTTTATGACCGGACTTTTGCCACTGCCTATCATTGTTGGTTTCTCACGCCATTTGATAACACTTGTAATTGTTCAAATTTGCTGGCACCAGTTAGAAACATTAATGTCCCCTCCACAAAAACTGCAAGCAATATACTGAAGTGTTATCTGAGATGGACAGAGGAGCAAATGGGGATGCTTTAATTGCTCATATGTTGGTGTTTCCTGATGTATCCCAAATATTTTCATTCCAAAGTAATTTTAACCACTAGGGGGGGCTCTGAACTAAATTTTGGGATTTAGTAAAATCACCTCTATCTTCAACAGCTTTCAATGATATATTCAAAGCAAAAGACCTAAATAACCATGAAGGAAATTTATATTCCTCTCCTCCGCCCTTTTCACTGTTGTCTAGTCAGAAGGAAAGGATGCTTATCGCTGGCGTAAAGATATATAAAATCAACTTTTTTTGTTTCTTCTAAGAGAAAAAAAGTTATAAAGCTGTCAATTTTAAGGCTTACTAAAATCAAGGACTGCTGTGCTTGTCACAGAATGTGAGATATTCCCTGAGATTACAAAGTGACTTTTTTTAGAGAAGAGAATAGGAACTGTCCAAACTGTTCAGGTTTAAAAGAACCATTCATGGTTATAGATCTGGACCCGGCAGTTAGGTAGAAGTAAAATCTTGACTTATTTACATCATTTATGGTGCAGACGATCCTCACAAACTACATGTGCTGGTTGGAATATCCATTCTGTGCTCTGCAAACACATTCTGAGAACTTGAGGTTACAGACATTCTTTATGTGCAGATTGAAGGCCAACCAGTCAATAGCTTAAGGTACAATCTGAGACCTTTTCCAACATAACTTTAGAACATAAAAAAGAGCCTGCTGGATCAAACTAAAGTCCATCTAGTCCAGCACTCTGCTACTCGCAGTGGCCCACCAGGTGCCTTTGGGAACTCACAGGAAGGATGTGAAAGCAAGGGCCTTCTGCTGCTGCTGCTTCTGAGCATCTGGCCTGCTAAGTCATTTGCAATCTCAGATAAAAGAGGATCAAGATTGGTAGCCATTGATCGATTTCTCCTCCATAAATCTGTCCAAGCCCCTTTTAAAGCTATCCAGGTTAGTGGCCATCACCACCTCCTGTGGCAGCATATTCCAAACACCAATCACACGTTGCGTGAAGAAGTGTTTCCTTTTATTAGTCCTAATTCTTCCCCCCAGCATTTTCAATGAATGCCCCCTGGTTCTAGTATTGTGAGAAAGAGAGAAAAATTTCTCTCTGTCCACATTTTCTCCCATAATTTTATAGACTTCAATCATATCCCCCCTCAGACGTCTCCTCTCCAAACCAAAGCGTCCCAAACCCTGCAGCCTCTCCTCATAAGGAAGGTGCTCCAGTCCCTCAATCATCCTCGTTGCCCTTCTCTGCACTTTTTCTATCTCTTCAATATCCTTTTTGAGATGTGGCGACCAGAACTGAACACAGTACTCCAAGTGTGGTCGCACCACTGCTTTGTATAAGGGCATGACAATCTTTGCAGTTTTACTATCAATTCCTAATTATCCCCAGCATAGAGTTTGCCTTTTTCACAGCTGCCATGCATTGAGTTGACATTCCCATGGAACTATCAACTAAGACGCCCAAATCCCTTTCCTGGTCTGTGACTGATAGCAATGACCCCTGTAGCATGTATGTGAAGTTTGGATTTTTTGCCCATATGTGCATCACTTTACATTTTGCTACATTGAACTGCATAGCCATTTTTTAACCCACTCGCCTAATTTATAAAGGTCTACGCAATCCTTTGTGGTTCTCACCACCCTACATAATTTGGTATCATCGGCAAACCTGGCCACCACGCTACCCACCCCTACTTCCAGGTCATTTGTGAATAGGTTAAAAAGCACCTGTGCCAAAATGGATCCTTGGGGGATTCCACTCCCTACATCTCTCCCTACATCTCCCACCCTTTGCTTCCTGTTTCTCAACCAGTTTCTAATCCATAGGAGGACTTCCCCTCTTATTCCTTGATCGCTGAGTTTTCTCAATAGTTTCTGGTGAGGAACTTTGTCAAAAGCCTTTTGGAAATCCAAGTAGACAATGTCCACTGGTTCCCCTTTATCCACATGCCTGCTTACACCATCAAAGAACTGTAGTAAGTTTGTAAGGCAGGACTTGCCTCTGCAAAAGCCATGCTGACTCTTCCTCAGCAGGTCTTGCTTTTCTACATGTTTTATAATTTTATCTTTAATGATAGATTCTACTAATTTACGAGGAACAGATGTCAAACTCCCCCCCTCCCCGATCCTTTCTTAAAGATTGGTGTGACATTGGCCATCTTCCAGTCTTCAGGGATGGAGGCTGATTTCAGGGATAAGTTAAAGTATTAAACTTTGCTGGTGTAACACTCTGCTAGCATGGCACTTTTGTGTAGACAGGTGTCAGCAGGAGCACACTGCCATCCAAAGATGGCAAAAAAGAGGACAATTACCACCCAGTCAGTATGACATCAATACCAGGAAAGATTCTAGAACTGATAATCATACAAACAGTTTGTAAGCATTTAGAAGGGAATGCTGTGATCACTAAGGCCCCTTATGCACAGTCGAGATAGTCACTTGTTTTCTCGTTCACATGCATCCATATAGGCAATGATTGGAGCCCACAGAAACAATCCAGGTTGCTGTTGCACCTTTGCACGGAGGTGCATCTATTTTTTAAATTTTATTTCCCACTTGTCAGGACTGTAACTCCCAGCATGCACCAGCTCCCACCTTTTCCCCAAAAGAGTGGGAAAACAAGCTGAGAAGCTACATCCGACTGGATCTTCAGAACCAATAAGAGGCCAGGAGCTGGGGAGAGGGGAAAAGTTCATTGGTTGCTGCCTGGTTTTGTAAATAGAATAAATACTGGAACTGAGGACAATAATTCTCAGTTCCAGCACCCTGCAACATAGTTCAATAAAGTTTGTTTTTTATTATGCCGACTTTGTTTGAATGTGTTCAGCCTTACACCCACCAATGCGTAGCTATGCAGGCATGCAAAAATGAAACCCCCCCGCCCCCCACAGCCATGCTGATGTCTCATGATATGACCATCTGTACCTGCGTAGCTACACAGATGCTAGCCACGAAATTTTAAAAAAGGAAAATGGAAACAAATAAAGCCCCTCCTGCCTGGTGGTTCGCTCTCTAAAAAAAATGGTTTTGGGAAAATAACATGGGGCAGACTTGTTTTAGGGGTGGGATCTGTGCAACGATCCTCCGAAAACGGGTTTTTGACAGTCCTACACCTGTGTTTATTGGCCCGTGCGGAAGGAGCCTAAAAGTCAACATGGCTTTTTCAAAAACAAGCCATGCCAGATGAATCTCATCTCTCTTTTTTTTGATAGAGTGACAAGTTTGGCAGACGAAGGGAATGCCGCGGATGTAAGAACATAAGAACATAGGAACAAGCCAGCTGGATCAGACCAGAGTCCATCTAGTCCAGCTCTCTGCTACTCGCAGTGGCCCACCAGGTGCCTTTGGGAGCTCACATGCAGGATGGGAAAGCAATGGCCTTCTGCTGCTGCTGCTCCTGAGCACCTTGTCTGTTAAGGCATTTGCAATCTCAGATAAAAGAGGATCAAGATTGGTAGCCATAGATTGACTTCTCCTCCATAAATCTGTCCAAGCCCTTTTAAAGCTATTCAGGTTAGTGGCCATCACCACCTCCTGTGGCAGCATATTCCAAACACCAATCACACGTTGCGTGAAGAAGTGTTTCCTTTTATTAGTCCTAATTCTTCCCCCCAGCATTTTCAATGAATGCCCCCTGGTTCTAGTATTGTGAGAAAGAGAGAAAAATTTCTCTCTGTCCACATTTTCTACCCCATGCATAATTTTGTAGACTTCAATCCTATCCCCGCTCATACCTTGTAGCATACCTTGACTTCAGTGAGACCTCTGACAAGGTCCCCCATTATGTTCTTGCAAGGAAGCTGGTAAAATGTGGACCAGACAATGCTACTGTTAGATGGATTTGTAATTGGTTGATTGACTGAGCCCAAAGGATGCTAATGAATGGCTCATCTTCACTCGGGAGAGAAGTGACTAGTGGGGTGCCACAGGGTTCTGTCCTGGGCCCAGTGCTATTCAATATTTTAATCAATGGCTTGGAGGATGGAATAGCGGATATGCTAATCAAATTGGCAGATGTCACCAAATTAGGAGGGGTAGCTCATTCCCCAGAGGACAGGGTCAGAAGTCAAATTGACCCGGATAGATTACAGAGCCGGGCCAAAATTAACAAAATGAATTTCAACAGAAATAAATGCAAAATACTGCACATGCAAAAAAAGAAAGAAAGAAAGAACAGCACAGATGTAAGATGGGTGACACCTGGCTTGACAGCAGTGCATGCAAAAGGGATCTCGGAGTCTTAGTTGATCACAAACTGAACATGAATCAGCAATAGGAAGCAGCGGCCAAAAAAACCAATGCAATCCTAGACTGCCTCAATAGGAGTATAGTGTTTAGAGTGAGGAACGTAATAGTGCCACTCTCTTCGGCATTGGCCAGATCTCACCTGGAATATTGTGTCCAGTTCTGGGCATCACAGTTCAAGAAGGACATTGACAAACTGAAACAGGTCCAGAGGACAGTGACCAAAATGGTAAAAGGTCTGGATTCCATACTGTGTGAGGAGCAGCTTAGGGAGCTAGGTACGTTTAGTCTGGAGAAGAGAAGGTTAATGGAAGACGAGGTTTCAGTGTTTGAAGGGATGTCATGTTAAAGATGGAGCAAGCTTGTTTTCTGCTGCTCCAGAGGCTAGAACAAGGAGTAAAGGATTCAAGGTAGAGGAAAGAAGATTCCACCTAAACATTAGGAAGCACTTCCCGACAGTGAGGGTTGTTTGACAGTGGAATTTGTTGTCTTGGGGCAGTGATAGCGAACCTTTTCGAGACTGAGTGCCCAAATTGCAACCCCAAACCCACTTATTTATCGCAAAGTGCCAACATGGCAATTTAACCTGAATACTGAGGTTTTAATTTAGAAAAAACAGTTGGCTCCGAGGCGTGCGTTACTCAGGAGCAAGCTTGGTGGTAGTCGGTGGCTTTGCTTTGAAGCAACCGTGTAACTCTTCCAACTGGTGAATAACGACCCTAGTAGGGCTTACTCAGAAGCAAGCCCCATTGCCAGCAACTGAGCTTACTTCCAGGTAAAGGATCGCGCTTTAGTTCTTTGCATGAAAATCAGTGGAGTTTAACAGCGCTTAACAGGGTAACCTACACTGCTTCCCCAAAACTAGGTCTTAGGTTTAATGCTAATAATCGAGCCCAGCGGCCCAGGCCAGCCTAGATTTGTAGGGAGGGACTCTGTTTGTGCGTGCCCACAGAGAAGGCTCTGAGTGCCACCTCTGGCACGCGCGCCATAGGTTCGCCACCACTGCCTTGGGGAGTGGTGGACTCTCCTTCTTTGGAGGTATTTAAACAGAGACTGGATGACAGAGACTGGAGTGCTTTGATTGTGTGTTCCTACCTGGCAGGGGTTTGGAACTGACGATCCTTGTGGTCTCTTCCAACTTTGTGATTCTGATTTTATGATTCTAAGATGTCATTCTTGGTGCAGGTGGGGGATTCCTGCACTGACTCTCGTTTCTTGACACCTCTGAGACCAGTGTTATGAGAAAAATTTAAAAATTGCTGTGGGGTTGACAACATCGCATCACTTCCAGAGCAAGCTACCCATCTCTAGGAATCACCGGAAACTCTATTGTTTTATGGTAGAGTTTCAGTTATTGTAGAATTTCAACTAGTGGGGTGTAGTGGTTAAGAGCACCAGGTTTGATCCCCCACTCCTCCATAAGACATCTGCTTGGTGACCTTGGACCAGTCACTGTTCTTTCAAAACTCTCTCTGCCCCACCAGCCTCACAAAGTGTTTGTTATGGGGAGAGAAAGAAAAAGGAGTTTGTAGGCTACTTCAAGATATCTTAAAAGTAGAGAATTCTTCTTCTATAATTTGACATCACTTCCATGATTTTTTCTTTTTTTTTAAATTTAATTTTATTGGCAAATCAACATAGTTCAAACATACATTATTTAAGTACTTTTAAAATATTACAAATACATTTCAAATAAACAATATCTACTTCCTCATCTTATCCATAATTCCTTTTTGCATCAACATCATTACAACATCATCTTATAAAACTTATATAACATATCTTCCTTACTATTCTGCTAAATTTCTTTTTACTTCCTCTATTTTATATTATTTAAGCAGTATCTTATTTTGACTTCCTACTAGCTTCATTCTTAGAATATGAAATTTATACTTTACTTGAGTCTTCTTCTTTTCTAACTTAGTCATATTTCTGCACATAATCCAACTCAAATGAATTTGAGTCCTTCTTGCCTTATGTTTCAAATAGTACAACTCATAATATCCTTACATTCTTTTCTAGTATTCATATATTTCAAAAACGGAGACCAGTTTTCAATAAAGTCTTCCATGGTTTTTTCCCTGGAAGTGTCATTATGCAGCCAATGTCCCATGTTTCTCCTCAGACGCCTGCTGATATCTGAGGTCGTGGGATCACCCTGCCCGTGTGGTGGAAATGGACCCAACAGCCGTTGTGCCACAGGATGTAGCGCATGGGTGGTAGAATCATTTTATCAGCTATGAACTGAAGAATGTCTGTCTTTCCCCACAAAAGATACTCTGGGATGTGTGTTCAAGTTAATTCCATCGCTGTACAGCAAGAGCCAGTCAACTTTGCCTGATGATGCTGGTGACGGGTATCGGTTCGATGCTGGTGACGGGTATCGGTTCACCTGCAGTTTCCTTCTCTGCTGCAGGAGTTTGAATGAAGGCAACATGTGAATTGACTTTGACCATCACTGATAGCGGCAGTCAAGCTGAGGAGCTCTTGTGGCACAACAAACACCTCACGGGTTGCTTGTTTGGCTTCTCCTGGGCTGTTTTAATTTAGCAATCTTTCCTTAATTTTAAATGTGCAGCAGGACTTGTAATCTGCAAAGCTGAATGCAGCCACCTGACAGTCGTGAAGCTACCAGGGGGCGAGGGGGTGCGCCACACACCAGGTGCACGGTTTTGGGTCACGTTGGGGGCAGAAAATCCCCCCCGACCCCCCCTTCCCCCCACAGCGCTTCCCCCCATGGCACTTCTCCTACACATTTACTTTAGCAACCTGAGCAGGCTGGAGAACAGGCCTGCCTGTTCTGGTGGGAACTACATTTCCCAGGGGCCCCTGGGAAATGCAGTTCCCACACAGGCAGGCCTGTTCTCCAGCCTGCTCAGGTTGCTAAGCAAGAGAGTAGGGAGTGGGGGGGGGTGATGTTACAGGGGTGTGATCTCTCTTCGGGCGCCCCCCCCCCCCCCCCCCCCTACACATTTCTCTGCTTTAGGCAATGGGAGCAGGCTGGAGAACAGGCCTGCCTGTCACCTTCCAGGCTGCAAAGGACCTGGTGGGAACTACATTTCCCAGGAGCCCCTGGGAAATGTAGTTCCCACCAGAACAGGCAGGGCTGTTCTCCAGCCTGCTCGGTTTGCTAAAGTGGGGGGGGGGCGGGGGGGCGCCACGGGCCCCCCCGAAAAAGTCAGAGTGTGCACTGGGCGCACTCTGGCCCAGCATCGCCTCTGTCACCTGATATAGACTACCTTCTAGTCTTGCTGCCTTCCTGGGCCCACAAAAATACAGGGATTGTTAAACTCCAGGCAGGTCATAATATGGGTCTAATGAGCTACATGTCATTTTTTCCTGGGTCACAAGCTGGACAAGCAGTGATGCCCTCTTTCCAGGCATCACCTCCAAATATCCAGAAATTTCCTAAGCCAGAGTTGGCAAAAAGAAACAGAAAGCTTCTCTGGTTATTCTTCACTGAGGAGCAGCAGTGGCGTAGGAGGTTAAGAGCTCGTGTATCTAATCTGAAGGAACCGGGTTTGATTCCCAGCTCTGCCGCCTGAGCTGTGGAGGCTTATCTGGGGAATTCAGATTAGCCTGTACACTCCCACACACACCAGCTGGGTGACCTTGGGCTAGTCCCAGCTTCTCGGAGCTCTCTCAGCCCCACCTACCTCACAGGGTGTTTGTTGTGAGGGGGGAAGGGCAAGGAGATTGTCAGCCCCTTTGAGTCTCCTACAGGAGAGAAAGGGGGGATATAAATCCAAAAAAACTCTTCTCTTCTATGGCACTCCAGATGTTCATGGACTACAATTCCCATCAGCCCCTGCTAGCATGGCCGATTGGAACACCATAGGTTGGCCACCCCCGCATTAGTAGAATGCATAGCTGAAAAATTTAACTTCATATGTACCCCATCTCTCTCGTCAAAGTAGCTGACACCATTCTCCTCTGTTTAATCATCATGACAACCTGGTGAGGTAGATTAGGCTAAGAGTGCGTGCTAGGCCCAAGATCACCCAGCAAGCTTCCATGGTAGAATAGGGACTTGAAACCTGAGTCTTCAGGTCATAGTATGACATTCTAACCACTACCCCAAATTGGTTCTCCACATCACACTGTCTGAAAAAGACCATCGTCTCAAAGATTGTGCATATCTTTGTTTTCACTTTGCTGCAACCAGAGTTTCAAGAGCTGTTTGTGATGCTGCTGCTGCTGCTGAATATCTTCAAGCTGACCCAAGCGTCGAGGTTTCAGTGCACATTTACAGATTGCTGGTGCTTCTCCCCGTAGCTCAACTTGTTCTATATTAATTAACAGCCTGGCAGCTCTCTGAGAAACTAGACTGACTTAATGTATTGTCGAAGGCTTTCACGGCCAGAATCACTGGGGTGCTGTGTGGTTTCCGGGCTGCCTGGCTGTGTTCTAGCAGCATTCTCTCCTGACGTTTCGCCTGCATCTGTGGCTGGCATCAGATCCTCTGAAGAGGCCAGCCACAGGTGCAGGCGAAACGTCAGGAGAGAACGCTGCTAGAACACGGCCACACAGCCCGGAAACCACACAGCACCCTAGACTGACTTATTTGACATCCTTTAAGGTAGGTTTTTGGAGTCCCGCGCTTCCCACTCTCCAAATGCTCACCAGGAGCAGAGACAGGAGTGACACTGAAACACATAATTGTAAATTGGATACTCAACTATTCATAGTTTTTTAGTCAGAAAATCATTCAGGCTGATTTGAAAACTCATTGATTTTTGTCATATTCAGCTGTGAGGAACAGATGCCATTAAAATGCATTGTGGCTGAAGCCCTCTGCAGGTGTTATGCAGGTGTTCAGTTCCTGTTGATGGAGACCATCAGCCGTGCGTTTCAGGAGCATCATTTGCACAATTGAGCAAAGTGTGAATTAGGCAATGCATGGGTTTTCCATTCAGGTACAGCTTCTATTCATGTGAAGAAGAAGAAGAGGAAGAAGAAGAAGAGGAGGAGGAGTTTGGATTTATATCCCCCCTTTCTCTCCTGCAGGAGACTCAAAGGGTCTTACAATCTCCTTGCCCTTCCCCCCTCACAACAAACACCCTGTGAGGTAGGTGGGGCTGAGAGAGCTCCGAGAAGCTGGGACTAGCCCAAGGTCACCCAGCTGGCGTGTGTGGGAGTGCCCAGGCTAACCTGAATTCCCCAGATAAGCCTCCACAGCTCAGGCGGCAGAGCTGGGAATCAGACCCGGTTCCTCCAGATTAGAGACACGAGCTCTTCACCTCCGACGCCACTGATCCAGAGCTTTGGTTTTCCTGGGTTCTGGTCCCTGCGATAGAAGCTGAACCCTCCTGTAAAATCTGTGCATTTCCCAATTCACATGTTGTGTGATTGTGCAAACTGCAATCCTGAAATGTCTGGTGGGTTCCCACATCACTTGAGTGGAGTGTTAGTGTCATGTCTTCAGGTGATATTAGATGAAAGGAGAGGATTGCCCTGCAGCCATCTTTGATGAGCATTAAAATGACCACATGACCTTCCAGTCATCCAAAGATAAAGCAAATTTGAGCCAGCCTCTGAAAGACAGATTTTCATCAATCTGCTTCTTGCTTTCCTGTTCTTATTTGGCTGCGTTGTCTCTGGATTGCTTGTGATTGCATTCACAGGCTATGGTGGTCTACGCCGAGCTGACATCATTTCACCTAATGAAACATTGGCAGTGAAACTGATGCTAGTAAAGTATGATACAGTATATTCTGCAGTTCTCTGTTTTGATTAGCATCTCTCCTGCAAATTCTAAATTCAGCTCTTGAGAACACCAAGGGAAAACTGAACACTCTTGAAAGAATTGCCATCACAGAATAGGCACAGTTGGCAGGTGACTCCTGGTATAAGACGTGTATCAGATATTCATAACATGAAATGGGAAAGGGGGTATTTTACCTATTATATATGAAAGATTGGACAGTATAGATTTTAGCCCTGGGCATAGTTTCAAGGGAATGTATGGAATTCACCTCTGTTCAGTGGATCATTAGTATCTTACATGGGTGTTTTTTTAATGAGTCAAAACGCTAAGTTTTGAAAACTAATTTGAACAAATATGCTGTCTTATTCACAGCAGGAGACGGCAAACATCAATCTGCGCATGAAATTTTGGTTGCAAGCGATTCCTGTACGAAAATTTCATCTTTAAAAAAAAAAGATGCTAAGGAATTTGGAATAAATTTGGACAAGGTTCTCGTGCGTGTGAATGCTCCAGAGAAAACGGAAGCCTTGTTTTGCTGTGTTGAGGCAGTAAAAAATATATCCCCTTTCTAAAGCCAAGACTTAAAAAAAACAGAGTCTACCTGCTCATTAAAGAACAAGGCAACCTGACTGTTTTACATAATGTTTTGTGTATTAAGCTTCACTTGTAGATGCTTTTATTTCCAAGCCTCGACTGAACCCCTCCCCAGAGAGAGGCTGGTTTCAGTCTGAAAAAAAATGGGAGATTTTATAAACTTCCGTGAATTGGCAAGCTTCTTCAGAAGTCCTCTGCGACAGGAAGATTCCCGGCCCCCGCCAATTCCATCCTCCCCTTTCATTCTCTCTCTGCGTTATGTTAAATCTGCCTGAAGCCTCAGAGGAGGTCTCAGTGTGGTGCTCCTTGACTCTGTGAAAAAGCATACAAATCAGAACTGGCACTTTCCTCCAAAGGAGACTTTGAAGAATAGCTGTCCACTTGGAAAGAATGAGCAGCCTTCAAGTGCGAGGGGAGGCGAGCGTTAGGCTACCTTCAAGGTTCTCAATCCCCTCCAGCACTTCAGGGGGGGGGGGGAAAGAGTATTCAGCCGCCTAAAACCACGGAGGCTCTGAACCTTTTAAAATCCGAAAGAATTTACACTAGAGAGAAGGACAGTGGGTGGGGGGGAGAGACGAAGCTTGGAGCAAAATGATCATTATTTGGTGAGAAGAATTCTTAACGTGCTGGATGTCATCTATGGCGCTTGAGGTGCGAGGCCATTTGTCAGCTACATTTAAATGTCCTTTATCTAACTGTATTCTTGTGACTTTTGAATTGCACAAGCAGATAACTTTTAAGCCCCACTGAGTCCAGTGCATGACTGAATGATAGTTGTGCTTAATTCTCACTTTTTAAAAAGGAACGGATGTGCTTAATTTTGGCCAGACAGCGCTTAACAGGAAAGCTGTGCTTTTGTTCTGAGGGGTATAAGGCACATTTCCAAGCATGAGTTGAATTTATTTATTTGCACCACTGATGCAGTGCTTCCCCGGATACCATCTAGAGGTGTCTAGTCAGACACTGAGAAAACTAAAACATTAAATATAGCAAAATCAAAATAACAGATCATTAAAACAGTAAAAGCAGCTCAGTAAAACAGACTTCTCCAGCAAAAACTCCATCCCAGTCTGCATATAAAACCAGTGATATAACACAGGAGAATTAAAGCAAATCATAAAAATTTCAAACAGATGGGGTTTATAGAAAAAGGACAACTTAACTTAAACGTCTGCGTTAATAGACATTTTATGTTATTTACTTGTTAGAAAGATTTGTATCTTGTGTGCTCCAAAATTTACCTGAAAAGGCTAACAAAATAAAATTGAAAATCATCATCATCATCATCATCATCATCATCATCATCATCATCATCATCATCATCATCATCATCATCATCATCATCATCATCATCATCATCATCATCATCATCATCATCATCATCAGTTCCAGGGTAGAACTCGAAGCAGAAAGAAGGCCAACACTAACCAGTGATCTGGCAGTTGTGATAAAACGTGTTTGTTGTTTTTGTCAATAATAATAATAATAATAATAATAATAATAATAATAATAATAATAATAATTTAAAAACAGCAGCTATGAAACTCATTGTCTGGCATTTCATGCAGTGACCCATTAAATCAATAATATAATGTCAACTTAAAAGCAGTCAAAAAAGAAACAGAATAAAAGCAGAGAGGAAAAACAGTGGGGAGATTAAATTCAATTAAAAGTGTCAGCTGGGTCTCAAGGGAGGGGGTGGCTTAGCTCCAATATTTAAGAGGCAGTCTCCTTTTTCAGCCTTCAGATTTTGTATTTTAACAACTGGGTTTTCAAATTATTGCGACCATAAAGTCTCATTGGTCCCTATGACAAGTGTTGTATACAAATAAATACAGGGATAGCCATGGCTTGTCATGACCACCACCACAAGCCTAGCTTATATGCTCAGCTATTTCTGACCTTTCCCTTATTGCTTAAAACAATCTCAATTTAACCAAATATTTAACTCTGTTTGAAAAACCACATGCTCTGACCCAGGCTAGCCTCATCTTGTCATCTCGCAAAAGCTCAGCAGGGTTGGCCTTGGTTATTTGGATGGGAGGCCACCAAGGAACACAAGAGTTATTATGCAGAATAAGGCAACAGCAAACCACCTCTGTTAGTCTCTTTGCTTTGAAAACCCTATCAGGTTGCTGTCTGTGACTTGACGGCACTTCACACACATACAGAAAACAACTGGTTACAAAAGGAACTTGTCTTCCACCATTGAATGGTATAAGGTTAATTAATGTATGACAAATACACACACACACTATATATATATATATATTGCAAAACTTAAAATGATACAAAATGTTGAGCTTTTCTTTCCTTTTTAAAATTGCCGCTGAGACATGACAGACTGGTCTGAAAGCATCAGTGCCACGAGGCAATTTCTAGGGGCCCTGGCAACCTGGCACCTGGGATGTGTCCAGCTCGGTTGTACAGAGACCTTTATAGTGATGTCCAAGAATATTTTTGCATTGCTGAATTAGGACAGTTTATTGTACAATATGCGGGAATATGATGAGCCATTTTTGGTGAGGGTAGAATGTTTCAGTTTTTATTTCTCCTGATGATTTAGAGTCTGTCAATATTATACATCGTTCCCCATTTTGAAGCACAGGAATGGGATGTGTGACTACAATTTCAGGCACAAAGGCGCACAACTTGGCTGGCTGGCTCTTGCATGACCACCCACTCTTCTTGTGTTCCATTCAAATGATAACCGGGAGGCTATTTCCAAGCTTCCTTGTTTTGAGAAATTGCATTACATCTTGCACAAGGCATCACCGTTTTCTTCTTTTTCTACAAATCTGTCTATGGAAGCTGTTGAGGAAATGTCTTCACAGCAATGAATACAGGATTTTTGTGGTAATGGTCATGTTAAGCACTTCGTTAAGAATAGGGTTGGTCAATACCAGCCAGATTCGTTCCAATTAGGATTCGGCCCAGATTCGGATCAATGGGTTTGGATTGGCCGAATTCCAAACCTTGCAGATTTGGACTGGCCCGAGTTAAGAATGATGAATTAGTGAGTTCATGCCCCCAGCCCTCTTATAAAGCAACCCCCACCACAAAGTTTGGACGTGGCTCATAGTGGATTTGGGTTTACATCACCCAAATGGACTTTTACATTGGGATGTCTTGAGACAGAGATGGCCTCAATCTTGTGTTTGAAAACTAGAGTATTCCTCTGAACTCAAGGAATTCACCTAAGAGGGAAGAAAAACTGGATGCTTCTCAGCATATTTGAGAGCCTCAATTGGGGTTGCGATTGGGAACTTAAAGATGAATCCTCGTGGTTGCCAACCTCCAGGTGAGACCTGGAACTCTTCCAGAATTACAGCTGATCTCCACACTACAGAGATCAGTTTCTCTGGAGATGGACTCTAGGGCAATAAACAGTCAACAAAAAATGTTTGCAGAAAAACTAAACCCTTTCTACACCTGCCTAGAAACGGGTTATTGGGTGCATTAAGTAAGTTTACCTTCTCTTCTCCCTATTCCATAAAAATGAAAAGGTTAGATCTGCCCTCTACCCATTTTGCTCGTGAATTGTAGCTTTTTCCTCCTTTAACTGCTGATTTTTGATTGTAGTAAAATGATGGTGTGTATGTCTTCATTTCCAGTACATTTACAATAGGAATACTTTGATAGGAAAAATTAAAAGTTAAGGTGTATGCCTTTTTTAAAGAACCTGGAAAGAATAAAATTATTTCACATATGCATAGCAGCCCTGGTTTCACATTTGGCTGATGTCTGAATCGGCCAACACCAACTTAGCAAGCCTTTATTGGCATAGACAACAGTACAACAATAATAAAAAATGGATTAAAAAGCATATACAATACAGGAAATAAATGTTAGGTCGAAGGAAATCTACTGGCGTTTAGTAATTTCCAGGAGAAAGTCTGCCACTATCAGACAGAGAGAAGCCAACACCAACTTAGATTTCTGCATTTTCTATTTTTTTTAAAGAGGGAAATGCTCTGTTTCCTAAATCTTATATTGTTCTTATGGTAGTATTAAATAGTCCTTTGGCTTAAAGAAAAGGCAGAAGCCAGTCAAGGTACTAAATTGAAGTGTGTGTGTGTGTGGAGGGGGGATCTACCAAGTGTGTGTGTGTAGGGGGGGGGGAAATCTACCAAGCCACTTAAGCACTCTCATTATTATGGCCCTTGCCTACCTCGGGCCACTGGAGAACTTATAATTTAGTCTGCATTATGCAGTTTGAAGTGTTTTATGTTCTGCATGGGAGCAAGCTGCAATTCAAATATCATTGGCCATGAAAAATATGCACATACATTTAGCATGGAAAATCTCCAAGGGCATGACAGAAAAGACGGGCACATGTTGCCGCAGCGTGATGGAGAATTTCTCTGAATTAATCATTTGGACATAGTTTATCACCATTTTAGAGTTTTTTGCCAGAGACATTTCCTCCCCATTTGTCGGAGGAGCTTATTATACATGCACATCTCCAGAAGATAATAAGGCCAAAGCCTTTGATGCTGAAAGGCAACCAGCTCTGTTAGATTCCGTTATGACACAGACAACTTCTCCACTGACAGAGCCGTTCAGATAACAGGAGTAATTGCTTATTTTATTGAGTTTAGGGAATTGTGTTCCATTCTCCCTCCTTGCCTATTACATCAGTTATTATGACCTGTCTTCTGTCATAATTTAGGAGCAGGGGGGAGTACAGAATATGCATTCTGAAAGCATTTACTGAAAGAAAAGAGCTCTCCATTTAAATCTTTCTTCCAAATTCCCAAAGTGCAAAGAGTATAATTTTATAGGGCTTTGCTGAAGCTATTCTAAAGATGACTTTGCCTTCATTTTCTTGGAGTTGCTTGTGAAAATATTTTTGATGTTTCTTTCTGAATGGCTGTAATTTGCCTTTCCGACACCATCACATTGCCAAGATTGTGCCACCGGGCCAGTAAAACTGTCCAGTCACTTTGCCACTAGTTCGTGATTGAGGTTAACATCAGTTATCCAAAGTGGAACAAGAAGCAATTATGAGAAATATTTTTCTGCACACAGTAAACAATCATGTCAGGAAACAGGGTTCTAGCCAATCTTTCTGCCTTGAGCACCATCCGTTCACGAGAGGGAAGAAGAAGAAGAAGAAGAAGAAGAAGAAGAAGAAGAAGAAGAAGAAGAAGAAGAGGAGGAGGAGGAGGAGGAGGAGGAGAAGGAAAAAGAGGAGGAGGAGGAGGAGGAAGAAGAAGAAGACGATGACGACAACTGGATCCAGCTCCCAGGTCACATGTTTGAGACCCATGTATTAGATTCTGCTATAAATATATGTGCTAGGTCCTTAGTAATATGGTACAAATTGATGCCATAGTTATTTTTAAAAGGAGGTTTTTAACAATATAATTAAATGAATGCCTGGTCGCTGCCAGGTTGTGTTAAGAATTCTTCTGCCGTGATTTCCCAGCGTTTGTCCTCCATGCTGGCTGAGTCGGGGTACTGGACTGGATGGACCATTGGTCTGATCCAGCAGGAATCTTATGTTCTTATGGGATGCATGGCTTATTTATTTGGTCTTCTTCCAGGAAAAGCAAGAAATGAAGATATGAGATATGAGATATTTTGCAGCACTGCAGGGGCAAACATTTCCAAACAAATGCATAATGCATAGTCAGAGTGTAACCTCTGTCTCTGGGTTCTGTGGGGCAGAACTTGGAATGAGTTTGCAACAACAAATTTTAAAAACAAAATGGTTTACTTTCTTAACATATAACATCAAACATCAACATTTAACATCACTCTTCAAGGTCCTGCTCAGGTTGCATTTCAAGTCCTTCTAGTTACAGTCTTCTGATATTGCTAAGTCCAATTCTTCTTTGCAAGTGGGTTGGCTCCTGAAGACTCCAAGGGCTTGGTGAACAGGATTCAACATGATGAAGGTTTCCAGGAGAACTCTCACCCATTGCAAACATAAAAAACCCTGAAACAATAAACTCCAACATTTACAACATAGCAAAAAATAAAAAACTCCCTTCCCAGTAGTTCCCAACAACATTGCAGTTACCTTAACAAGGTGTTAAGGGCTTATACCAATCAAGGTCCAAGTCTGGTAGCCTTGTCTCCTCCAAACTACATGAGCTCTGCAGCCTCCTCCTGCTTTCTGCTTTGGGTCTCCACCCCTTTCTGGGTCAACCCATTCTGAGCATGGGGGTTACAAGAGCACTGTAACTAGAAATCTATCCATGGCCTTTTTGAGTGAAGTCAAATATTATAGCAAAAAGGTGAAATGGTAATGGGGCAGGTCCTACCTTTTTTATCTGTAGGTGCCTGTATATTGCATTGACTCAAGTACACGAGTTTTTGCAGGTAGCAACAGAAAGAAATGCTGGTAGGAAGCCGTGTGCATGCCTGCATCATAATTGTGCATTGCCCAAGCATTGTGTATTCCAAGTGTGAAAGGTCTCTGAGTTGAGGCGGGTGGCTTCTGATGCGGGAGGGTCCTCTTGCCAGGTCAGCTACATCCACGTGGATTTTGCGCAGGCCAAAGATAGCAGGTGTGGGGCATTATATGAACCATTGGGGGAGGGGGAAATTCCCATAGGTGTCGTTACCAAAATGAATTGGGCCATATTATTCCCCTCGACCAGGGATTTTCAGAAATCGCCAAACCGGCAATCCTTTTGCACAATCCTGGGTCGGAGGTTCTTTCACGTGAACACAACTGGCACTTTAAGTTCTGCTTTAAGTTCCACGCCATTCACTTTAAGTTCCACGCCATTCACTTTAAGTTCCACGCCATTCACTGTCGGGGAGAACCCAGCCACCTGCCATTGCGGGCAGATTTTCTGAGTGCCCGACAGGGTACAAAGTTCCCCAAGCACATTTTCTTCCAATTGGCAGCAGATGTGACTGATCTACAGCAACACAGTCATTGGCCCCTTCCGCACACGCAAAATAATGTGTTTTCAAACCACTTTCACAACTGTTTGCAAGTGGATTCTGCTATTCTGCACAGCTTCAAAGAGCACTGAAAGCAGTTTGAAAGTGCATTATTCTGCAGGTGCGGAATGAACCATTGTTGCCTGGTTGTTGCAGGGAGGCCCCTTTTTCTTTTGTGTGTTGCATATGTGCAGTTACACATATGCAGCAGCTCATATTGTGGGACAATTGGCATGGCTGCAGGGGTTCATTTCTGTATGCCTGCACAGCTATGCATGTGTTGCAGGAAATTTTAAAAAAGAGAGGAGCATCTCCATGCAAAGGCATGAAAGCAACACGGGCTGTTTCCATGGGCTCCAACTGCTGCCTGAATGGGCGTAGGGTACACATGTGAACAGGAAAAAGGAAAACAGGTTCTCTTATAATGACTACAACCCAAGCTGTGCAGAATTCACCCAGGAGAGTCAGCAAATGCACAGGAAGCATTTGTGTTGATATTGTCCACTGAGAACCGAGCAAAGGCATCCACAAGAGCTGTTGTCATGCTTAACAAGCTTGTAAAGCGGCCGACATGAAATATTGTGACAGATGTAGACTCTGACTTACCACCCTTTGGAATGTCCTTCTGGGAAGAAGTTGAAAGCCTGGAAGGAACCTCTGCACGGGAGGGGCATTCCTGTTATCGGGAAGTCCTGCTAAAAGGCCATTCCGTAGCTCATTAACTGTGTCAAGGATACAACTTCCTGTCCAATTTGGATAAATCAATACATTACTCATAAGGAACCCCAAAGAATCTGATCCTGCTGTGTGGCCAGCTGTTCTAGTACTCATAATGCTGTATGAAAAGCTGCATCACAACAAATCGGAGCAGCTGCAAAGCATGATTAGATTTTGCTGCAGAAACTGGGGATTTGCTCTTGCTGATGACTATACCCTACAGCTCTCTGTAGTAAACTAGGAGTAAGGCTGTAACAGTGTTATAGAAACCAGGATATGGATGCATATACTTTTTTCTGATAAAGCAGCAAAGTCAGTTGGCAAACGGGATCGGATCCATTGTCTCATAGGCCGTTTCCGCACGGAGGCGGAAGCGGCTGGGTCGGCGCATTTTGCGACGACCCGACGACGCTGGGACCGTCCGCATGGACGGTCCCAGAAAGAGCCAGGACGACGGCGCCGCAGAGCGCCATCGCCCGGCCGACCCGGCATGTCCCCAGGCCTCCAGCACGTCGCCGAGGCCTGGGGACACGCCCCCTGCCCTGCTCCAGCGTCGCAGGGCAGGGGGCGTGTCCCCAGGCCTCGGCGACGTACCAGAGGCCCGGGGACAAGGTAAGTGCAGGGAGGGAGTGGGGGGAGGCACCTTGAAGCCGCTGCTGTTCGCACGGCAGCGGCTTCAAGCCGGCGTTCTCGGGAAAGTGCGCTTCCCAGCGCACTCCGGAAACGCCGGCTTGGCGCCGGTCGGGCGGCGCGAGGGCGGTGCGGCTGCGCTGCAGCTGTGCCCCCTGTGCGAATGGTGGCCTGGGGACGCCCGTGCGGAAACGGCCATAGAGTAGGACGCCATCGGTATATCTGATATTAGGATGCTGCCTTTTAATGGGGTTGGTTTTTAACATGTATAGAGCCACTACTTAATGGTTTATTTAATTAATTTTTGATATTATTGATTTTATTTTGTGCTCTATCTATACGTTCTGTTCACCGCACTGAGCCCTCCGGGGGAAGGCGGTTTATAAATATAATTAACAACGACAACAACAACAATAACAACAACAACAACAACAACAACAACACCATGTTTGGTCCTTGTGTAGGTTGTTCTGGAAGAGCAATAGAAAAGAAATTTGAATATTGAAAGCAATTGATTCTTGTTCCAGAGATCTTTTGTACCTGAAATCCACAGACATGAATGTTTAGTACAGCACTAAATTTTAAAAAAAAAACCAGAATGTAAACAATTTAAACTGAGGAGCCCATCCACTGAGGTTCTGAGGATGCTCACCAAGAAAGTCCACACTTTCAGCATCAAGTGAAATTGTCAGCAAATTCACAGGGTGCTGCTGCTCTTGCTGGAACACTCAATTGCCCAGGGAAGTCAACCCCCAGGTATGGAGATCTTTTGGAATTTTAACTGGTCTCCCTCTTACAGATATCAGATCCCCAGGAGAGAATGGCTGCTTTGAATTGTATAACGTTACTTTTGTCCCCCTGAACTGCTCAATAATGAGACTTTGTGTTCAAATTAAGGAGCAGCAGTGGCGTAGGAGGTTAAGAGCTCGTGTACCTAATCTGGAGGAACCGGGTTTGATTCCCAGCTCTGCCGCCTGAGCTGTGGAGGCTTATCTGGGGAATTCAGATTAGCCTGTGCACTTCCACACATGCCAGCTGGGTGACCTTGGGCTAGTCACAGCTTCTCGGAGCTCTCTCAGCCCCACCTACCTCACAGGGTGTTTGTTGTGAGGGGGGAAGGGCAAGGAGATTGTCAGCCCCTTTGAGTCTCCTGCAGGAGAGAAAGGGGGGGATATAAATCCAAAAATCTTCTTCTTCTTCTTCTTTATTGAAAGCAGCAACTAAATGGTGGGCCCACATAGAAGCAAAGCTCCATGCCTTGGGCCTGCCTCCCAATGTTATAGCCATGCTCCCTCCCAAGAGATGTTC
This sequence comes from Sphaerodactylus townsendi, assembly GCF_021028975.2. Classification (NCBI taxonomy): domain Eukaryota; kingdom Metazoa; phylum Chordata; class Lepidosauria; order Squamata; family Sphaerodactylidae; genus Sphaerodactylus; species Sphaerodactylus townsendi. Next base: position 47,847,897 of record NC_059438.1, on the reverse strand, counting down.
TCCACTATAAAATCTAGAACGTCGGGAATTGATGGCTTATGCAAAAAAGTTCTGCTCTCCCCTCCCCCTCGGCATCTCATACGGCTGCCTGGACGTGGCCAGATAGTTGTTCGGTCTTTCTGAGCTGGAGAACTGACGTGCCGTCACTCTGGCCAGACGCAATGTGCTTCCTTCCATTGTGAAAGATGGAAGAGACTCCAAAGCACCGCATCGAGCAAGCGTTTTTGCATCTGCACGCTGAATACAGCAGAAACTGTACACCCTGTTCTGTATTATTGCCCCCTCCAAAACCGGGCCAGAACAAAGTTCCTCTCAACCTTATTGATGGGCTTAGTTTATCTGTTAAGCAAAGAACCCAGCGATGCTCTAGAGCAAACAGCCAGGTTTTTATGCACGGTCATAAACAAACAATCTTAATGTTGCTTTGTCTTTTGTCTTTTAATTTTTGTGTTTTGTCCTCTGCCATATCTGAAGACAGCAGCAGGACTGAACGTTCAGATTTCCATTTACAGAACTAAACACTGCCCTCCTCCAACCCTGCCCTACTGTCAGGTCTAGGTTTCGTGCCAAAACATCTTCCATTATACTTTTACTCCAGTGGTGGGATTCTAATCCCTCAGCCACTAGTTTGCCCCCTCGTGTGCCCCCCGCGCACCCCCACCACGCGTGCCCTCTCACCTGCTGCATGTCAGGATGCCCAGTGGGAGCTGGGAGCTGCTTTCGCTTTCTGGGCTTTGGGGGATGGGATGAGATACAACAACAACAACAACAACAACAACCTTTATTTGGCATTTAAAAATAGGTTCTAGAGCATTGCCAAACATTGTTGAGATACAAATCAAGAGTACATTCAAAGCGCAGACAGGAAGACTATATGGCAGTATACATTACTTAGAAAGTTCTGTCACTTGTAAAAGAAATTTTGCTACTTTTTCCAAGAGCATGACATCTGTGTTGTTTAACAGAAGCTCCACAACAGAACAGTCAGAGTCGCTTTCAGATTTGTCTAGGGCAGTGATGGCGAACCTTTTCGAGACTGAGTGCCCAAATTGCAACCCAAAACCCACTTATTTATCGCAAAGTGCCAACACGGCAATTTAACCTGAATGCTGAGGTTTTAGTTTAGAAAAAACAGTTGGCTCCGAGGCACATGTTACTCAGGAGTAAGCTTGGTGAAGCAACCGTGCAACGCTTCGAACGGGTGAATCATGACCCTAGAAGGGTTTACTCAGAAGCAAGCCCCATTGCCAGCAACTGAGCTTACTCCCAGGTAAAGGATCATGCCCAGGCCAGCCTAGGTGTGTGTGTGTGGGGGGGTGATTTTCCGCCCCCCCCACATGATGAACTCTGTGCACGCGTGCCCACAGAAAGGGCTCTGAGTGCCACCTCTGGCACCCGTGCCATAGGTTCGCCACCGCTGGTCTAGGGCCAGCCTGGGAGAGAAATTCCTGATGCCCACAGATCTCGGACAGTCAAGAATAATGTGAGCAAGAGTCTCCACTTGATTTTTACAGTGTGGCAAACCCAATCCTGGAGAGGGATGGATAAGTAACGACCCTTTGTGATGGCCGATGGGAAGGTATTGGATCTGGCCCTTGTGATAATCCATCTCTGTTGGGGTTCAGTTAATAATTCAAGATATTTGGCTATGTGCCCCTGTTCCGGTATTATTCCGACAGAGAGGGGTGAGCATGATTTATTTGCTTGCCCCAACAAGATATGATATTCCTGTTCTAGAAGTTTACTTTTCAAGGTTTGGGAAATTTCTCTGGGTGTCAGCAAACAGAGATCTTCCAGTAATAAACCTATTGAGTAAATTTTTGATTTGAGAAGTTGATACCATTCGGAGGCAAATAGGTCTGGGCGTGCTGTGTATATTAAACTGCGCACATCAGAGTTAAAACATAATTTGATCCAATGCTTGAATGTATTCCAATACTTGAATGTATTGGATGAGATACTATGGGTGTACTGTGTGATACTGACTGTTTCTACCTTCCCATCCACCACTCCCAAATCTCCAGAAATTCCCCAAGACAGAGTTTTCAAGCAAGCAAAACTACCCAAACATCCGCAAGGGAGGTCAGGAGCTGCTGTGGTTTTGCTCCTGCCTTCCTAATGTGCATGTTGTCTGTTTCCAGGGCAGTGATTCTGATTTTATTGTGTTTGATCATTATTCACTTTGGATCACACTTTGGTGGTGGTGGTGGGGGAGGTAGAAGAAACCTATTTGGATATAAATATTTAAACAACACATTCTTTGGGTTTATCTTTGTTCCAAGGTATGGATTATTTCATGCTTATTTCTATCTTTCTCTTATTTCTATATTTGAAAAACACTTCAATAGTTGGTTTTATCGCCATTCATTTGTGCATGAAATTTTTTTGCCACTGAGTTGATAATTTCTCCAATTCTGTTCTTTTCCTATCCTCTTTTTCATGCTGTTTTTATTACTGAATTGTGGGTAGAAATAAGACTGTGAAATTTTTAGATAGCATCTACATACGTTAGGTGCATTTATTATTAAACTTGTAGGTTGCAAATATGCTCTATGTCACCATTTCTGGATCTCCAGCTGTGTGATTTTGAGAACATCCTTTCTTGTCTTTGCTTTCTCACATACTACAGATTTTCCCATGGCATATTCCAGTGGTGGCGAACCTATGGCACAGGTGCCAGAGGTGGCACTCAGAGCCCTCTCTGTGGGCACTCACGCACAGAGTTCATCATGTGGGAGGGGGGTGGAAAATCACCCCCCCACACACACACATATCTAGGCTGGCCTGAGCATGATCCTTTACCTGGGAGTAAGCTCGGTTGCTGGCAATGGGGCTTGCTTCTAAGTAAACCCTCCTAGGATTGTGATTCACCCATTTGAAGCGTTGCACGGTTGTTTCACTAAGCTTACTCCTGAGTAATGCGTGCCTCGGAGCCAACCGTTTTTCTAAAAGAAAACCTCAGCATTCAGGTTAAATTGCCGGGTTGGCCCTTTGCGATAAATAAGTGGGTTTTGGGTTGCAGTTTGGGCACTCGGTCTCGAAAAGGTTTGCCATCACTGGTATATTCTGACCTTGTCAATATAGTTATGGCTGGGGTTGCCAGCCTCCAGGTGGGGCCGGGAGATCTTCCAGAATTGCATCTGATGTTCAGACTACCAGAAATCAGTTACCCTGGAGGAAACAGCTGCTTTGGAGAGCAGGCCCTATTGCATTATACTCCACTGAGGTCACTTGCCTACCCAAGCCCCACCCTCTCCAAGCCCCACCCCCTCCAAGCCACACCCCCAAATCTCTAGGACTTTTCAACCCAGCAAACTTCTCTAGAGCTATCTTTTTATAGACAAAGCTGAGTGTACGTGTATATTACCTCTGACCAGAAGAAATTGGAGCTGGAAAGTGGGTTTTTTTAATCAACTGTTGACAGATATAGATATGTACTAAAGTTTCTTCCCTCTTAATTATTTGAGTAGATCTGGATGGATGCTTGCCTGTTGCAATGATTTTTAATGACTTTCCCAGACTACATCTAATCCCACTTTGCAAGGGCTATAGCCAATAGGTTAACTATAAACTGATAGAACTCGTCAATGTTATGCACTGTGAGGTCATTTTCACATGAAGAACAGCTTTATAACAAAGATGTGTTATCTGCCATTCAGAAATCAATGCTGGTGCAGGGACTGATATTGTTGAAAAGGAGGAAAAAATGTTACGTCCATAGACTTCTGGCTCACCTGTTTGCATTCAATGAGAAAACATTGGCGTTTCGGAGGTGATAACGTAATTATAAAGTGTGTAACGTAATTACATGAACCTTAATTCCTGGTTTGGGCAATTATCTTTTTGGCGGTGCAACTGAATTACCCCATTGCAACTGTATCTACTCTGACAACTCTAGCCTTATTTTTTGGAGGGGGGGGGGAGAGAGAGCTTTGTTCTGAACATCCTGCATTGGCTGAGCAACCGTATTCAGTTCTTATTCAATTCATGACATACCCATTTGATTAGGTGGGGGGTGGAGATCGCTCAGAATTCCCACTGCTCTCCAGATCAGCTCTCCTGAAAAAAGTGACTGCTTTGATGGGTGGACTCTATAGAGGGGGGACTCTGTACACTGCAGCCAAAGGCCCCATTGCCAGGCACTGTGGGAAGGCTTAGGGAGGCATGGTCCATTTGCTTCTGGTTTGTTCATGAGAGAGCCAGCCCCCCCCCACCTGCTTTATATGGGTCCCTAACACCATCGGGACCCATTATTCTTCTTTGGGAGGGTTGCGTAAGGGTTTCGTGGGACACTGTTTTTGGGACATAACTGTTTTAGGACATAATTGTTTTAGGCCATAATTGTTTTAGAAGAAGAAGGAGGAGGAGGAGGAGGAAGAGGAGGAGGAGGAGGAGGAGGAGGAGGAGGAGGAGGAGGAGTTTGGATTTATATCCCCCCTTTCTCTCCTGCAGGAGACTCAAAGGGGCTTACAATCTCCTTGCCCTTCCCCCCTCACAACAAACACCCTGTGAGGTGGGTGGGGCTGAGAGAGCTCTGAGAAGCTGTGACTAGCCCAAGGTCACCCAGCTGGTGTGTGTGGGAGTGTACAGGCTAATCTGAATTCCCCAGATAAGCCTCCACAGCTCAGGCAGCAGAGCTGGGAATCAAACCCGGTTCCTCCAGATTAGATACATGAGCTCTTAACCTCCTACGCCACTGCTGCTTTTATATGTGATATTTTATACTGTACACTGCCCTGAGCTCTTTGGGGATAGGGCGGTATATTAAATCAAATAAATAATAATAAATAATAATAATAAATTAGGGTTGGTCAATACTAAAAAAATTCGTTAAAATTCGAATTTGGGTATTTTGGGGCATAAAATGATTTGTATACCCGAATCCGAATCATAGCCGATTTGGATATGCCCGAAAATTCGGGTAAATCCGAAAAATTCGGGTCCGTTTTATTATTATTATTGAATTTTTGGTGTTTTTACACGTTTTGGCCTGCAGGGGACACAATTTTAAAGCTAGCGGCACTAAACTTTCAGGATATCATCTGGAGACTGTCCTGATGATTCTCCCCAAGTTTGGGGCGGTTTGGTTCAGTGGGGGCAAAGTTATTGACCCTCAAAAGGGGTGCCCCATCCCCCTTTGTTTCTAATGGAAGCTAACAGGAGATGGGGGCTACACATTTGAAGGTCCATAACTTTGGACCCCCTGAACCAAACTTCACCAAACTTGGGGAGTATCATAGGGACAGTACTTGTATGATACCCTGAAAGTTTAGTGACAATAGCTCTAAAAGTGCACCCCTCACAGTCACCCAAAGAAATTTCCCCAGATTCTGTGCTCTGTAGTGGCTGGCTGGCTGGCTCCATTGCAGCCAATGGGAAATTTCTGTGGGAGGGCTGTGGAGTGCACATTTCTCATGGTAAATCCACAAAACTTTCAGGGTGTCTTCAGGAGAGTCTCTTCATGACACCATCCAGGTTTGGTGACCGTTGCTTCAAGGGGTTCAATGTTATGGGTAGGGTCCATCTCCCACTGCCCCCATAGGCAAAGTTCCTCAAACCTGGATAGTGTCATTCAGAGACTCTCCTGAAGATACCCTGAACGTTTTGTGACTGTACCTTGATAAATGTGCACCCCACAGCCCTCCACCAGAAATTCCCCATTGGCAGCAATGCAGAAGTCACTGCAGAAAAAAGAATATTGGGCAAATTGTTTGGGGTGCCTGCAGGGGTGCATTTTTAGACATATCAGCACCAAAATATCACGGTATCATCAGGAGACTGTCCTGATGACACCCCCAAGTTTGGTGCAGTTTGGTTTAGGGGGGCCAAAGTTATGGACCCTCAAAATGGTAGCCACCATCTCCTTACTCCCATTGGAAACAATGGGGATAGGGCCCCTTTGAGGGTCCATAACTTTGGCCCCTAGAACCAAACTGCACCAATCTTGGGGGTGTCATCAGGACAGTCTCCTGATGATACCCTGAAATTTGGTGCCACTAGCTTTAAAAATTCTGGTTTTCATGTTTCACCGCTCCTGCACATGAAGCCTGATGGAGTGTGTAAGCGGTGAAACACGCAAACCAGCATTTTTAAAGCTAGTGACACCAAACTTTCAGGGTATCATCAGGAGACTGTCCTGATGATACCCCCACAGTTTGGTGCAGTTTGGTTCAGGGGAGCCAAAGGTATGGACTCTCAAAGGTGTAGCCCCCCATCCCTCTATAAGCTCCCAAATTTGCAGAAACAATGGGATAGTTCGCACCCCTTTTGAGGGTCCCATACCTAGAACCAAACTGGCACCAAACTTGGTGGAGCAACTTTATCAGGACAGTCTCCCTGATGATACCCTGATAATTTGAGTGCCGATAACCATCTCAAAAAAAATGCATCCCTGCAGGCACCCCAGAAATTTGCCCAAGATTTAACTTTGTTTTCTGCCAAGTGACTTAGCTGTATTTGCTGTCAAGGAGGAATTTCTGAGTAGAGGGCTGTGAGGTGCACACATTTACCTGAAAAGGTATGATCACAAAACTTTCAGGGTATCTTCAGGAGAGTCTCTGGATGATTGCACCATCCAGGTTTGGGGAATTTTTTTGCTCTTCAGGGGTTTAATTCTATGGGACCCCAAAAGGGTAGGGCCCATCTCCCACTGCCCCCTGGAAGTAAAGTTCCACCCAAACCTAGATGGTGTCATCATCCAGAGACTCTCCTGAAGATACCCCTGGAAAGTTTTCAGGGCTTACCATGAAAATGTGCACTCCACAGCCCTCTATCAGAAATTCCCTATTGACAGCAATGCAGCTAAGTCACTGCAGAGACAAAGGAGATCCTTGTTGCAAATTTCTGGGGGTGCCTGCAGAGGGGTGCATTTGTAGATGTGATCAGTTACCAATATTTTTTCCAGTGTATCATCAGGGAAGACTGTCCTGATGATTGCCTCTCCAAGTTGGTGCAGTTTGGTTCAGGGGGGCCAAGTCCATATGGACCCCACTAAAAGGGTAGCCCTCATCTCCTTAGTTCCCATTGCTGGAAAAGAATAATGGGGATAGGGACACCCACTTTTGGTGGTCCATGGCACTTTGGCCCCCCAGACCAAATCTCGCAATTAGTCTTGGAGGGTATCATCAGAGACAGTCTCCCTGATGATACCCTGAAACTGGTGCTGATATGTTTAAAAATGCTCCCCTGCAGAGCTGGAAACGCGTCAGAAAAACAATTTCCAAAAAATAAAAACGCAATTCGGCTGGTGATCCGAATCTCATGGATTCGGATCTGTTAGGATTCGGACAGCTCAGATTCGGCCCCTGCTCGTCCGAATCTGTCCGAATCAGTGCAGATTCGGTAAAAATCCAGATTCAGACTGTCCGAATCTCCAACCCTAATAATAATATACAGTGATGATGGCGGAAGAGGCAACATTCAGAACTGCTGGTCTCGAAGGAAGTTCTCTGGAAGATCATGAGCTAGGGAATGGATTTGCTCATGTGTAGGACATGTAAAGTTGAAGCACATGGAAGACAGCGGACTGCAAGAGGAATCGCGGCTCTGGATCCTCTCTACTCAATGCGGCATTCTGCATTTCTAGCACTTTGCTCAAGGTGTGCTGCTAAGAGTGAAGAACAGAATCCAGACTTCCCATACATCAAACAGAATCGCCAACCAGAGATATTTCTATACAAAACTTAATGTGGATATTTTAACAACTCCTTTATTTTTTTAAGGGAAAAAAGGAAAAAAAGAAAAGACTGATTGCATCCTTTTCGTTATTTGCCTTAAAAAAACCCATCCCATTTGCTCATTTCCGGAAGGTCATCTTTGAGCTGTACAAGTGAGCCCCCTTCATTTAGGTCTCTTCTTAACATTCATATTTAACTTTACTTTCATTCCGTGGCCTTTATTAACTGAGCTCCTGGAGCTTGTAGCACATTTTAAACAGCAACACAGGGAGGATGTAAATGCAGAATAATGTATCAGGACTCAAATTTGCATGGTCAAATGTCAAAAAAATTAGGTCTTCCCCAGAACCATGTCAAGAGAAATAACATAAGTGGCCGGCTGAACAGCCGGCCTGCCATTATCAGTTAGTTCAGCCTGTCATCTCTGCCTGGGAGTAGAAGCCCTGGTCATTAGCTTTAACTCTGCAGGGGAAGTCTGCAATTCTTCTCCTTCCGTCATCTTTTTTTGTATTGCATTATACACATAGGTCCTATTTTTAACATCCTATGACAGTTTTTCACAGGGCATCCTCGCTGTTATGGTTTCTCCTTGACACAAAGGTGGTGTTTGGGGGGCAGCAGGGAAAATGGAGAGGGGCTGGGGCAGATCTTTCCCATCAACCCTTGTCAGCTGGAGCATGCAGGAACCAAATTGCCGATTGGATAAATACTCATTTAGAGTAATCACTTTATTTCGGGCCTGTAATGACATTAACAAGCTTGGAATATAGGGAATTACATGAGCCAGAACAAATAATTGAATATTCCACTCACCAAAGAATGTGAGCCAGAGACTGACTTAATGTCGTGCCATTTCGGGAGCCAGTGCAAGCATGCAATTAGATAATGCACCTAAAAAGCATAAAATTGACACTGCTTGTCTCTCTCTCCCCCCCCGCACCTCAATTGACTATTAATAGCAAAAGGACGACCCTGTAAATTCTGCAACCCCCCCAAAAAAAGCTATGTGGGGAATTTTTAATTGTATTGATTGCTGAAAAGTTAGTGAAACACAAGGCAATGTGGAGGTGGAGGCAGCGATTTGGGATGCCCCTCCACTCAGACAAAAAGACAGGATTGCCAACCAGCAGGTGGGGGGGGAGCTCTCCCTAAATAACTGATCTCCAGACTACAGAAGATCAAATCCCCTGGAGAAAATGGCATCTTTAGAGGGTGGGTTCGATGAGATTCCATCCTCTGAGGTCCTGCCCTGCCCTTTCCTGTCCCATCCCCAAATCTCCAGGAATTTCCCAACCAAGAATTGGCATCCTACTTTGAAGAGAAAGTTCCTCAGTTCATTTTCTAAGGCCCCCAAATGGAAATACTAGAAAAATGTCAGAATCTTGAATGTGGAAATAACAGAGACCGTAGGAAAGTCCAAAAGTAGTTTATTCCAGTTGATGCAAAGAGTAACAATGTATAGCAGGATCTGAACTAGAGAGCTCAGATCCAGGACTTATATCTTTTAATCCCCCCCCTGTTTCGCCCCACACCAAATGTCCATTATAGTTTCTACTACAAAGCTACAAAGGACCTGGGAACCTTTCACACCTCTTTGAGGATGGGCTGGCGCCAGGAGATTGCTAACAGGAGATTGCTAGGAAGGGAAGAGGGAAACAGGAAAACAATTGCAAATCACACACAGCAAGACATCAAGATACTGACAGGCATGGTCCTGACATTCCGCCCCCCCTTAAGACCTCCCCCCTGTTTTTGCTGATCGGGGTAAGCCCGGTGAAACACCTTCACCAAGCGAGGGGCTTGGACAGGTACGGAATCGACCCATTCACAATCACAATCACAATAGACATTTACTGGCATAAGTCGACCCATTCATTGTCCCCAGTCGGGAAATGGGTCTAAGTGATCAAATACTGTAGCTGTCCACGATGCACCTGGGAATCTAACACCTCTTTCACCTCATGGTGAGGCTCACCCCTCACCGCAACAGGGGCAGGCACCTCCAGATGGGCTCCCCTCACCGCAACAGGGGCAGGCGCCGGCGCCTCCAGTCATCCAGGGGAGGCGCCTTCTTGAGAAGGCTGCAATGAAAAACAAGATGTACAGACTTCAAGTTTTTAGGCAACTGTAGCTCGGCTGTCCCATCATTAATCACTCTGAGCACCTGGAAAGGTCCAATATATTTATTTCCCAGTTTTCTACACCCCTGCAGACCCCGCAAGCTCTTGGTGGACAAATACATCCAATCCCCAACCGCAAGGGTGAACGGCTGCCGTTTTTTATCGGCCTGCCGCTTGTAACCCTGCTTAGCCTTCTCCAGGGCTAACTGTATCGGGCCCCATGCTTGTCGGATGATCTGCACCCATTCCTGCAGTTCCACAGACCCCTGCTGGACCTCCCCCACGAAAGGAAACGGCTTAGCCGACTGTCCCGAAACAACCTCAAAGGGTTTTTTTTCCCATGCTGCTATGCACCGCGTTGTTGTATGCAAACTCAGCAAAAGGCAGCAGGTCAACCCAATCATCCTGATGGAAATTAATGTAGCATCGTAAATATAGTTCAAGAGTCACATTCGTACGTTCGCTTTGACCATCGGTTGCCTCATGAAACGCCAAGGAAAGAGCCTGTTCTACATAAGAACATAAGAACTAGCCTGCTGGATCAGACCAGAGTCCATCTAGTCCAGCTCTCTGCTACTCGCAGTGGCCCACCAGGTGCCTTTGGGAGCTCACATGCAGGATGTGAAAGCAATGGCCTTCTGCTGCTGCTGCTCCTGAGCACCTGGACTGTTAAGGCATTTGCAATCTGAGATCAAGGAGAATCAAGATTGGTAGCCATAAATCGACTTCTCCATAAATCTGTCCAAGCCCTTTTTAAAGCTATCCAGGTTAGTGGCCATCATCACCTCCTGTGGCAGCATATTCCAAACACCAATCACACGTTGTGTGAAGAAGTGTTTCCTTTTATTAGTCCTAATTCTTCCTCCCAGCATTTTCAATGAATGCCCCCTGGTTCTAGTATTGTGAGAAAGAGAAAAAATTCTCTCTGTCAACATTTTCTAACCCAAGCATAATTTTATAGACTTCAATCATATCCCCCCTCAGACGTCTCCTCTCCAAACTAAAGAGTCCCAAACGCTGCAGCCTCTCCTCATAAGGAAGGTGCTCCAATCCTTCAATCATCCTCGTTGCCCTTCTCTGCACTTTTTCTATCTCTTCGATATCCTTTTTGAGATGTGGCGACCAGAACTGAACACAGTACTCCAAGTGCGGTCGCACCACGGCTTTATATGAGGGCATGACAATCCTTGCAGTTTTATTATCAACTCCTTTCCTAATTATCCCCAGCATAGAGTTTGCCTTTTTCACAGCTGCCATGCATTGAGTTGACATTCCCATGGAACTATCAACTAAGACGCCTAAATCCCTTTCCTGGCCTGTGACTGATAGCACTGACCCCTGTAGCATGTGTGTGAAGTTTGGATTTTTTGCCCCTATGTGCATCACTTTACATTTTGCTACATTGAACTGCATTTGCCATTTCTTAGCCCACTCACCTAATTTATCAAGGTCCGCTTGGAGCTCTTCGCAATCCTTTGTGGTTTTCACCACCCTACATAATTTGGTATCATCTGCAAACTTGGCCACCACACTACCCACCCCTACTTCCAGGTCATTTATGAATAAGTTAAAGAGCACTGGTCCCAATACGGATCCTTGGGGGACACCACTCCCTACATCTATCCATTGTGAGAACTTCCCATTTATACCCACCCTTTGTTTCCTGTTCCTCCAGTTTTTAATCCATAGGAGGACTTCCCCTCTTATTCCTTCATTGCTGAGTTTTCTCAATAGTCTCTGGTGTGGAACTTTGTCAAAAGCCTTTCGGAAATCCAAGTAGACAATGTCCACTGGTTCCCCCCTCATCCACATGTCTGTTTACACCCTCAAAGAACTCTAGTAAGTTTGTAAGACAGGACTTGCCTCTGCAAAAGCCATGCTGACTCTTCCTCAGCAGGTCTTGCTTTTCTACATGTTCAATAATTTTATCTTTAATGATAGATTCTACTAATTTACCAGGAACAGATGTCAAACTGACTGGCCTGTAATTTCCTGGGTCCCCCCTAGACCCTTTCTTAAAGATTGGTGTGACATTGGCCATCTTCCAGTCTTCAGGGATGGAGCCTGATTTCAGGGATAAGTTGCATATTAATGTGAGAAGATCAGCAATTCCATACTTGAGCTCTTTAAGAACTCCTGGATGAATGCAATCTGGGCCAGGGGATTTTGTAGCATTTAGTTTATCAATGGCTGCCAGAACTTCTTCCTTGTCTACCACTATCTTCGCTAGTTCCTCGGATTCACCTACTAAGAAGCTTGGTTCAGGTGCAGGAATTTTCCTCACCTCCTCTTGGGTGAAGACAGATGCAAAGAATTCATTCAGCTTCTCTGCAATCTCCCTGTCATCTTTTAGCACACCTTTTGTTCCTTCATCATCTAACGGGCCTACCACTTCCCTAGCTGGCTTCCTGTTCTGTGCCCAGCAGCTTCAGAATGTGCTGCCAGAACTGCAAAGTAAACTGTCCGCCGCGGTTCGATACAATCTTATCGGGGCACAGTGTAGCCGGTAGATGTGGGTCATAAACAGACAAGCCAACTTGCTCACTGTCAGCAGCGATGCGCAAGGGACGAAGTGCGCCTGCTTCGAAAACCAGTCCACAACCATCCAGATCACCGACTTCCCTCTGCTGGAAGGGAGATCAGTAATGAAATCCATGGAGATCAACTTCCAGGGTGCAGAGGGTGCTGGCAAGGGCTGGAGGAGGCCAGGCACCTTCCCTTGCGCCCTCTTGGCCATCGCACATGTGGGCCAACCTTTAACATAAGCTTCCACATCCCCCCTCAGCGTCCTCCACCAAAACTGTATATGGGCCAAATGCAATGTTTCCACAAACCCAAAGTGTCCTGCCGATTTTACATCATGAAATTCCTGCAAGGCTAGAAGGTGCGCTGCCGGAGGTACATAAAGCCAATCCCCCTTCCACCAGAACTCTCCCCGTTTCTCCAGTTGGTCACTGCCCTCATCCTGTGGCACTTCAAGGGCCCCTGCCCCCCTGAGGGACTCCTCCAGCGAAGCGGGCACCGCGGGGGAACTGGAGCGACACTCCGCCTGACTGCGGGTGATGACTGCCAAGCCCAGTTGAGATGAGGAGAACTCTGTCTCGGTCGGAGCGGGGTCCCCCGGGGAAGGATTGGGCAACCGACACAGGGCGTCAGCCAAGCAATTGGCCTTCCCGGGGAGGAAATGCAACATGAAGTTGAAACAGGAGAAAAAGTCAGCCCAACGAAGCTGCTTGGCGGACAACTTCCCCGGAGCACGAAGCACCGCCAAGTTCCAATGGTCAGTCCACACCTCGAAAGGGAGGGCCGCACCCTCCAGCCAGTGTCGCCAGGCAGTCAAAGCACACTTGATTGCCCCCGTCTCCTTGTCCCCAACCGTCCAGTGATGCTCTGCCCTCAAAAACTTGTGGGAGAGATAGGCACATGGATACAACCTCCCATCCCCCCTTCTGTAGCAGGGCAGCGCCCATAGCCTTGTCCGAAGCATCAACATGCACAATAAAGGGCTTGGAAGGGTAGCCATGGCGGAGTATAGGTTCCGACAAGGAGAAGTGGCTACGGCTTTTAAGCGCCCTGGAAAGCCGCCCGCACTCCATGCCTTATGAGGGCACGGAGCTGAAGGCTTCGGTGCGCCACCCGGCCCGCTTCTCCTTCGATGCGCAGCAAATCAGTGAGGGGGAGAGCCAGCCGAGCAAAGTGCTAGGCACTAAAGTCCCCGATAGAAATTGGCAAAGCCAGGAACGACTGCCACTGGGCCTCGGCAGATTGTGGGGGATCCTGCCACTGCAACACATCCTGCACCTTACCCCGGTCCATTTCCCACCCCTGGCTGGAGATCCGGTAGCCCAGAAAGTCCAGCTGCTCCTTATGGAAAGTTTAACGAACAAGTCATTGTCGAGGAGCCGCTGCAGCACAGCCTGCAAAGTCTTAATGTGCTCCTCCTCCCTCTGGGAGTAAATAAGGACATCATCCAAATACACCCCCCCCCCCCGAACAGAAAATCCTGGAGAACCTCATTTATCAAACAGATGAATGTCCCAGGAGCCCCGGATAACCCGAATGGGAGGATGCGATAGGCAAACTGGCCCATCCTCATGTTGAAAGCCATTAGGTGCTCGTACGCCTCGGCGATCCGCACCCGATAGTAGGCTTCCCGCCCGGGTGCTGCGTTATCTGTGTTTTTGCCAAAGGCCATGAATTGGCTTGGCCTTCCCCAAAGAGCCTGATTTTACACCTTGGGAAATGGGTTTTTATATATGCAGAAGGGTTGAGGTCACCTTTTGACCTCACAGTATATATACTCCACTTGCTTTCCATTCCTACTATCAGATCCTCTGAAGATGCCAGCCACAGATGCAGGCGAAACGTCAGGAGAGAATGCTGCTAGAACACGGCCATACAGCCTGGAAACCACACAGCACCCCAGTGATTCTGGCCGTGAAAGCCTCCGACAATATGTTGAGGGAATAGTCAAACATGATAGATAGATAACATAATGTAAAAGTGTAATCATTCATTAATACTTCATAGAGGTCAACATAACTTATTCCATTATTTAAAAGAGTTGTTGATTACATATGTGTGTGTGTGTGTGTGTGTGTGAGAGAGAGAGAGAGAGAGAGAGAAAGAGAGAGAATGCGCGCGCGCGCGCGCGCACACACACACACACACACACACACACACACACACACACACACACACACAAACAGGGGGGCACCACTTTGTACTTTTGCCCCCTTTAAAAAATGTAAATCCAGCCCTGGCCGATGGTGACTTTTACCTCCATTGGTTGACTTTCTCAAACTCAGTGTTGTCTTTAACCCTCTTTTCTTTGTGGCCACTAAAATTATATCGCATTGTCTCTGCTCCCTGACTGGAACTCCTGAAAGCGAAAAACACAACACATAATGAATAATGAATAACAGATAGTCTTGCTCACACATGAATAGTCTTGCTTGCCTGGAAAATGTGAATATTCACCTCATTTTTTAGCCAGCTGCAGCATTTAGAAATTCCTCCTGGAAGAAAAACTGAGGATAAGGACTCATTCTGAGTTTTAGGTATTCATTTCACCACTCACTTAAATGGCTTTTCTAGCCCAGAAAATTTTAATGGGCTCAACTTTTGAAAACATTTTCTTTGTCTCCCTCAAATCTTTCCTGGACTTTTTATTTATTATTTAGACTTGGGCACTTTGCTGTTTTCTCAGTTCAGAAACTCTGCAATTGTCACAGCAATCAAAACCTAGAAAAGACCATTTGAGTGACACTGATATTGTTATTTATTTAATGCTTAGCATTTATATTGCACCATTTCTGTATTCAGAGTACTTTGCATGTATTATGGCACAAATCTCTGCACAGTCCCTAAATCTGTAGTTAGGTCGAACGTAAAGCAACAGCAGCAAAGTGGGCTGACAGAATGCATCCTCCTTGCTTCCCAACTCCACCTGTAACTCTATGACGAGGGTGGCTAACCTACGGTGCTCTAGATGTTTGTGGACTACAATTCCCATCAGCCCCTGCCAGCATGGAACACCATAGCATCTGGAGCACCATAGGCTGGCCACCCTTACTCTATGATATTGCTGTCAGTGTTGGTGTACAAAAATGCCTTCAACCCTTGTGCTTTTGGAGACCCAAGTTTGAATCCCCACGTGAGGATAAAATGGAGTGAGGGGAAACCACCCTGTAAGCCATTTGGTGAGAATAAAATTGTATAAATATCTAACTAAATAAATGAGCTGCTGCCGGAGGGGTCAGGGGACCTTTGTGATAGTGTGGGAAGCAAAGTAGGGTCTTGTGGTGGGAGAAGGAAATCAGACCCAATATCCTGCTCCTTCTCAGTCAGTGGAAAATAACCTTTGGATCCAGCCAAGTATCATCATTTCCATAAAGCAGAAGCAGTCGGTTTTCTCAAGTCCACCCGTTGAGTTCATGGCGAAGGCAACGCAGAGTTCACTGCTCAGCTTCTTGGCTCCTCTGACACTTGTCCTTTATTTTTGTATGATTCCCCCAAAAGCTCAGGGTGGTGTGAATGGGACATTCTAGTCGTTGTAAGGGAAGGAAGGACTTGTGGCGGAGACTGCAACATCAGGGCCATGTGAATTGTACCAGAACTTCAGAGAAGTCTGGACTTGATTTGGAATAGACAACTTGGAGAACTTTGGCACCAGAGGTGGGATCCAACAGGTTCTCACAGGTTCCCGAGAGTAGGTTACTAATTATTTGTGTGTGCCGAGAGGGGGTTACTAATTGGTGATTTTGCCATGTGATTTTTGCCTTAGTTACGCCCCTCCTCTCAGCAGTAGCGCGCAGAACTGGAAGCAGTCTAGCAGGAGGTGCACCGGCGTGCATGGCAGCCTGCACCTGCGTGCATTCGTTTCTCGCCCCAGGACTGGCGCAGCAGCTGCGTCCTTGCCACAGCCCCGCCCAGGAATGCCCCGCCCCCTGAATGCCTGACCACGCCCCCGTTGTGCCCCGCCCAGCCCCATTGGCGCTACGCCACTGCTTGAATCCCACCACCATGGGAACCTGTTACTAAAATTTTTGGATCCCACCACTGTTTGACACCTTTAATAATTTCAACAGGAGGAAGAGGAGCAGTATGGGCAAGCTTCAAGGGTTAGGGTTGTTGACTGAGAAGGCACCCAGGATGAACGGCAGTAGCAGGTGGAAGAAGAAGCACGGGCCTATTCTGAACGGCCCGGCCTGCTGGTGCTCAAGAGTGGGGGGCACTTGCCGCCAGAGCAGTGGGCCTCCACCTTCCTAAGGCCGCAACCCTTTAACACAATTCCTCATGTTGTGGTGACCCCCAACCCTAACATTTACCCATTTTGCAGATGGAGAACACTGATGCAGAGAGTCTTAGGCGACCCCTGGGAAAGGGTCATTCAACCCCCCAAAGGGGTCCTGACCCCCAGGTTGAGAACCACTGCTCCAGAGCTAAGAGGCCTCTGCCACCAGCACGGGGATGTGTGTGCTTCATTGCTCTCCTACTTTCTTGATGCTAACTCACCAAGGAGCAGCCAGGGCACCCCCCCCCCCCCCCGGTCAGGTCACCCTCAGGAGTGGAACCAGGTGTCTGGGCTGGAAGGTCTGCTCCCCCACCAGTTTCAATACCATTCAATACAACAACCTTTATTAGGCCTATTAAAATAGGCTCCAGAGCATTACAGACATTACTGAAGTACAAATCAAAAGTACATTCAAGACACAGACAGATAAACTGTATCTAGCATTGGACGTTACTTAGAAAATTCTGTCACTTGTAAAAGAAATTCTGCTGCTTTTTCCAAGAGCACGGCCTCTGTGTTATTTAACAAAAGCTCCACAACAGAACAGTCAGAGTCTCTTTCAGGTTTGTCTGAGACCCGCCCAGGAGAGAAATTCCTAACACCCACATATCTCGGACAGTCGAGTATAATGTGAGCAGGAGTCTCCACTTGGTTTTTACAGTGTGGACAGACCCGATCCTGGAGAGGGATAGATAGGCAGCGACCCTTTGTAGTGGCCGATGGGAAAGTATTGCATCTGGCCCTCCCCCACCAGTTCAGCAGAGAGGCTTCTTGGGGCCGGCGGGCACCAGGCGTGGGCTAACCGCTTCACAAAGAGGCAGCTGCCCAGTTGCTAGGGGTGCTCTGCTGCTTCCATCCTCCAGCTTGGGGCAAGCCTCAGCAGGCCTACCCCCTTGCTTCTTGGAGGGTGGAGGAAGGGGGTGGGCAGCTGGACGCACCCCCACATGACCTGCAGAAGGAGGGCCCAGGGCTCACACTCCCACCCTTCCCTCCCTCCCTCCCTCCCTCCCTCACTCACTCACTATGCCTATGACCCCTCCATGGCACAGTTGCAAGGCCTTTTCCAAGCCAAAATTGGCCGTCGTGTAAACAAACTGTGACCTGGATGATCATCCTCTTGTGTGAACCGGGCAAGGCTGGGTTATCAGTGCAGGCACGGCTGCTGTTCCTGTGAACCTTTGCGTAGATCAGGGGTCTTCAAACTATGGCCCTCCAGATGTTCATAGACTACAATTCCCATGAGTCCTACCACTTGGCCATGTTGGCAGGGGCTGATGGGAATTGTAGTCCATGAACATCTGGAGGGCCATAGTTTAAAGACCTCTGGCGTAGATAGAAGGTGTATCCTTACATTTGTCAGTGCAAACCATATGGCAGTGATGGCAAACCTTGTCGAGACTGAGTGCCCAAACCGCAACCCCAAACCCACTTATTTATCGCAAAGTGCCAACACGGCAATTTCACTTTTTAAAGTTGTTTTATCACTGTTGTTCACTGCCCTGAGCCCCTAGGGGGAGGGCGGTTTAGAAATCAAATAAATAATAAATAAACCTGAATACTGAGGTTTTAGTATAGAAAAAATGGTTAGGTCCAAGACGCGCGTTACTCGGGAGTAAGCTTGGTGGTAGTCGGTGGCTTTGCTTTGAAGCAACTGTGCAACGCTTCGAACAGGTGAATCGCGACCCTAGGAGGGTTTACTCAGAAGCAAGCCCCATTGCCAGCAACTGAGCTTACTCCCAGGTAAAGGATCACGCTTTAGTTCTTCCCATGAAAATCAGTAGGGTTTAATAGCGTTTAACAGGGTTACCTACACTGCTTTCCCAAAACTAGGTCTTAGGTTTAATGCTAATAATCTCCCTGAAATAATTACACTATTATCACATGACGAACCCTGTGTGCGCATGCCCACAGAGAGAGCTCTGAGTGCCACCTCTGGCACCCGTGCCACAGGTTCGCCACCACTGCCATATGGCAACCACATAAACTGGGTAGATGGTGGAAATGTGCATGTTTCCCCGACATGTGGCTGTCAGGCTTCTGGTTTATGGCTACTCTCTCAGGGCAAAACCACATCACCTAAGAGGTCTTCCTTAGAACACGTCCTCTAGACAAAGTATGCACAAGACCTTAAAATGGTATTGTGAGTTTCCCTGCACCTTGTATCCTTTACCTTTCAAGTCTGACTCCTTCTTGTGGGCTCAGCTTAGCGGATAGGAAGATAGAACACAGCTTGTATATATCTCGATTTGATTTTTCTAATAAAGAAGTGGTCCGATTTTTTTCTACCAATGAAATTATATAAAGGTTTGTGGAAACTATCCTGTCTGAATGTGACAATGCTGTTTGGCGATAAGTTTCTTCCTAGCAGTGAAATGGAGAGTTTAATTTTCTGGCACTTGGGGAATCTGTGACCGCGGGGGGAGACAGGAGGAGAGGATCGGCTGGGAAATGTATTTAATGTTTTACGCTGTATGTACCGGTGTAGCCATATTGCTAAATAAGGTCTGTAATTATATCAGGATAAATAGTGATATAGCAGCTTTCAAACATCAATGATTTTTTTAAAAAAATATCATCATACTAGCTCCCATCTTAAAAGTCTGTCAAATTCCTGGCCCAGTTTCCCCCTCCCCCTCGAGTCGAGTGTATCTATATTTCATATGCAAATTCTTCAGTGAGTGATTTGCCTGTTTTGTAAGCTAGACTGCACCTGTAACATGTGAGATTGAGTTAAAAATGACAAGCAGACAAGCACAGAGCACATTAGCTTGACAAACCCAGCCTCTAAAAATTAATCTGGGCCTGAATTATTAAAATAACAAGGAGGATTTCACTCAGCTATGCAAAAATCTTCCTAATTGTCCACTTTAGCCAAGTTCCTCCAGACTTCACAGGCGGTCAACGGGACCTGCACATTCCTCCACTCCCATTAGAACAGAGCTGAACAGTAGTTCGGTTGCCCTCATTTATTTTAATAACCTGCCAAGCAGACATGAAAACAGAGAAGCGGAAGGTGACAACATGACAGGAACTCGACTCGTCAGAGCTACATTCTAATCTAGTTAAACTACTTTCTGCCTTTCATTTCTTTTCGAGTAAGTGGCGAACTAATTGTCAAATAACTAATTCTGTTGGCATTAATATCAATACCAAGACAAGGGAAGCCCACACAGATCAGTCTCCACTCTCTGGCAGCTGCGAGAAGGTGGAAAAAATCGAGTTCCCGAATCACAGAATGAGATCGGTGGAACTTCTCAAGTTTTGCATTGTGAGCAGAAACTTGCAATTTCACAGGTGTTCGGGGAAACTTTCTCTTTGCCAGACTTCAGACAGCCTTCATTATCACATTGACTTAATGAAAGAAAAATAATAGATTCCTCAGCAAGAACTGCTGCTCTGTTCAAGGTGTGAAAAGTTACAACAAATTTTGACAGCTGGTGTCATATTGTTAACCTTGTCCTGTGTTCGAATCCCTACTCTGCCAAGGAAATTTGCTTTGTTACCATGGGCCAGTCACTGTCTCAAGCCGACATTACACTAGACAGTAGTTGTGAGTCTAAAATGAAATACTCCTGCCAACAAAGCTTTAAGCTTTTTCAATATTAATTAAACATTAATAATTTATTATATGTATGTTTTTAGCTGATGTTTTATCTGTACACCGCCCTGAGCTCTTCGGGGATAGGGCGGTATACTAAATATTATTATTATTATTATTATTATTATTATTATTATTATTATTATTATTATTATTATTATTATTATTATTATTATATTACCATAATAATAATAATAATAATAATAATAATAAATAATTAAATATATCATAATAATAATAATAATAATAACACGTAATAATAATATAAGTGGCATGTTTAAATGTTGTAATGGGATACAACTGCTGTTGCTCTTAGCTTATAACTAATTTTTAAATCGTGATATCTATATACATGAGTTTATAATAATTTATTCATATTTACTATATTTCATTATTAGCTATAAATACAATCATTTTCTTATCCAACACCATGTGGGTAAGTTCAACTTAACAGCAATTATATATATAAAATAGATTTAGGGTCATCCATATTAGTTCAGGTAAGCATGTTGGTTCATACTCTCCCGGTCAGCTCAACATCCATAAGGTAAGTATTCAATCAATGCTAAAGCATCTATCCTTTATAAATGTCTCCTTCAGTCCATCTGGATTGATCAACATTTTATATAAATTTATATAATTTTAGATGAGACTCCATAAAACCAGGAAATGCTTGTGTGGAGACCGTTTTGTGCTACAGCTATGCTCAGACTTGAATAGTCAGTTCAGGGAGGGAAACAGCTGGAAGCCAAGACTGGCCACAACCACGTGCAGGAGGGGTTTCCCTTGGACAAAGACTCCTTGAGATGGAGCAGGGGTTCAGGCATGGCTGAGCAGAGTTGCTGTCCACGTTTGGATTTTCCTCTTTGGAAAGCTCACTTGCTGTTTTTTGGGACTCTCGGAAGTGCCCCATGACCCCGTCCATTTTTTTTTTAAAAATTACTGACTGAAATTTCTTTGGATGCACATTTACCAAAAACAAATAAAAATTTTCTGCCCATGATAATACACATTCTACATATTATGGACGGAGCTTCTGAAATAAAAATTATGGACAGACTTCTTTCTCCTAGACCTTTCGCCCCGCCATCTCTTCCTTTTATATAAAACATTAAAAGGCCCCTTCCTTTACACGCAAAATAATGCATTTTCAAACCACTTTCCACAACTGTTTGCAAATTGGATTTTGCTGTTCCAGCACAACTTCAAAAAGCACTGAGAAAGCAGTTTGACCCACAGTGCATTATTCTGCATGTCTTGGGAATGAGCCTTAACTTTGCTAGTGAAGCTACTAGGGGTCGAACCCAGGCTGCAACGTTTGCAGATCATGTGCTCGACTCGACCTCTGCTCATTGTCATTCCCCCCCACCACCCTGGGATTCTGCCACCTTCTCATGCTACTTGTGTGAAAAAGGACAAAGTCAATAGATTGTCTGACAAAACTGCATCCCTGAGAAACTTGCATCTTTAAGGTTTGAGTGGAAAGCTCCACAAATGTGTCATGCAAGTATTCAGAAAGATGTGTTGAACCCCAAATGTGGTCACATTCCTCTTCCCCAAACACCCCACAATAAGGAAAAGGGAGAACATCTACAACTTGAACAGAAGCTCCCCTTTTGGGAGGCAGGATAAAAAGAACAGAAAAGGGAAAAAAATATAATTGTGGATACCTGGCTTGCCATGAGCATGTCTGCTTTCCATTTCAAACATTTAAAAGCTTCTGTTTTAAATTAAGATAAACCTGTCCCCAAACAGCTGAGCTGTGCATGCCACAGAACAATTAAGGAAGATCAAAGAGTCTCGACAGATACAACTGTGCTGGATGTGGTAAAATAAACAGGGCTTAATCCCTTTATAACTTGAGTAAATAAATGCAGCTGTAATACAGATACAGTTTTGCCTCCAAGTTAGCCTGTTCTGTTAACACCTCTCTGTCAGCAGTAATACCATGTAAATGAGCCTCTCCGAGCTTCGCCCCTCACCCCTCCCTTAATCCTCTGGCATTCTTCTAATCATCCTACACACACAGGCCAGTATCTGTTTTCATCTGGCACGATGATAAGATCTCCTCAGGAATTAAAGAGGGCTTCCACTTAACCTGGCAGCAGGCTGTGATCTAGGGCTTGAGGGATTTCTCATTATGCTCTGGTGCAGGCTGGATCGAAGACTTGCATTCCTGGTTACTGGATTTTTAATCCTCCTCCCCTGTTAGGAACTCCGCTTATTTGAGATCTTTGATTACTCGGAGCTGTGCCCTTTTATTGAGAGTGAACTTCTGAGGACTGTGTGTGACTGTTGATTTCAAGTTAGTGGTTTTTAAGTAACTACTGGAAAAATAGATAGGGGGGAAATAACCACAAGATTAAGATTTGCAGTCTCACTTTTTTTTTTTAAAAAAAATTGACATTTGGAGTTTGTTTATGTGTACACAATGCAAAAAACCTCAAGATTTCCAATGCAGAACTCAAACAGATTTGTGTCTCCTCTATTTGCCCTGGATGGGCGTTCAAAAATTACACATCGTGAACTTGTAATTTTTTTCCCCTGGCAACAGTTGTGAGCAGTTGCCTGCACGTTGTTTTGGTGCTTTCCCCCTGACACTCGTGAAAGTCCAGCACAAGAAATTAACGGCATTGGAAGTGCCTCCCAAAATTAGTCTTACCAGCTTGACATTCACTCCTTTGTTAAGAAGCTGCCTCTGCTGAATCAGACCACTGGTCTATACTGCCTTCTCAGACAGGCAGCAGCTATCTGAAGGCTCAGGCATAAGCCGTTCACATCATCTGCCCGGCTTGTCAGGAGAGGTGCTTGGGACTGGGTCTGTGGACCTTCTAGTGCTCCACTACTTGTTTACGGGTCCTCCCATAACAATCTTAAGGATCTTCATAAAATTATAAGAACATAAGAACATAAGAACTAGCCTGCTGGATCCCAGACCAGAGTCCATCTAGTCCAGCACTCTCTACTACTCACAGGATGGCCCACCAGGTGCCCTTGGGGCTCTACATGCAGGAGGTGAAAGCAAGGGCCTTCTGCTGCTGCTGCTTTGCTGCAGAGCACCCTGGTCTGCTAAGGCGTTTGCAATCTCAGATCAAAGGAGGAGGATCAAGATTGGTGGCCATAAATCCAACTTCTCCATAGAAATCTGTCCAAGCCCTTTTTTGGCCATCCAGGTTAGTGGCCATCATCACCACCTCCTGTGGCAGCACTCTTCCTAAACACCCAATCACGTTGCCAGTGAAGAGGTGTTTCCTTTTATTAGTCCTAATTCTTCCCCAGCATTTTCAATGGGCACCCCTGGTTCTAGTGACAGGAGTATTGTGAGAAAAATTCTCTCTGTCAACATTTTTCTACCCATGCATAATTTTATGGAGCTTCAATCTCCTCTCCAAACTAAGGAGTCCCCAAACTGCTTGCAGCCTCTCCTCACTTAGGGAAGGTGCTCCAGTCCCCTCAATCATCCTTTTTTTGTTGCCTCCTTTCTCTGCCCCTTTACTTTCTATCTCTTCGATATCCTTTTTTTGAGATGTGGCGACCAGAACTGAACACAGGACTCCAAGTGCGGTCGCACCACGGCTTTATATAAGGGCATGACAATCTTTGCAGTTTTATTCTCAATTCCTTTCCTAATTATCCCCAGCATAGAGTTTGCCTTTTTCACAGCTGCCATGCATTGAGTTGACATTCCCATGGAACTATCAGCTAAGGCAGCTAATCCACACCTTTCCGTCTGTGACTGACAGTAATTTTGAGCCCTGTGGCATTATGTGAAGTTTGGATTTTTTGCCCTTATGTGCATTTTGCTACTTCTTTATGAAATAATCGTACATATTTATTTAAATTTATTTAAATTCCCTCCCAAAACTGTGAGACAAGATGAGTGATAGTATATTGTAAAACAATAAAACACATGAGACCTTCAGGTGTAGAGTGGGATAAAAGCACATATAAATATGTAAGCAAATAAGCAACAGTCACTACACCTCTGGTCCCTCCTGAGTTATTATTGCCAGGGAGAAGATATACAAGAAGGTCATTGTTATTTATTGCAATTTTTATGGAAATTTAATTTATTTATAGTATTAATTGGCATATACCATTCATAGATCTTTTTTAGTAAATAGGCTGTGAATAACAAATGGCTAGAAATATCTTAATCCTGCCTTTTATGTGTAGTTGTACTACATCTGTTCACAATCCCGTGTACAATGGAATGGTCAAAATTTTTTAATCTATGTTACATTTTTATAAACTCATAGAACTCTTTTAAATTTAATAACGGTTTATATTCACGTTTGTATACCTTATGCCAATAAAGGTCTATTGTGATTGTCAAATAAAAATCAAATAAACAGCAACCATAATAAGTCCTGATTTTTAAAAAAAACGAACCTAAGGAACTTATTCCTTCGGAAGTCCTTGGGCCAAGGGACCCAACGGTGCACTTAACGTGACCAACGGGGCATCTTCTCTCTAAGGAGTCAGAGACCATCATACACCTGCTCTTAGAGCAAATATCATTGGGACCTGTATACCAGGGTCCATAAAGAGGTACAGATTCTTAGAATAAATAGACATGGATTTAAAGTTAAGGATTTGTTTTTTAGAAAAAGGAATAATAGCAAAAGAAATTAGCAAATCAAATACAGAAGTTGAAATGATTTATACATTTAACACTAAAAGAGTGTGATTTCTTCAAGATCCTAACTTTATCTAATGAAATCCTAACCCCTAAAACAACTAACATGAACCCAAAAGAGAGTCTAAATAGAAAAGGGAGGAGAAGGATATACTGGCAGCAGTAGAAACCCAGTGGGGGGTTCCCTGAGTGGGGAGCAGGGGAGGCCACACCTTTGTGAAAACAGGATGGAATGAAACCTTTACTGATCCCCCTGTGTTGGGATGGTGGAGGCTTGTGCAAAAGTCAAGGCTACACACCTTCCCTCTCTTGGAGCAGCCCAGTGTGGCGTGGGAGGTTAAGAGCTCATGTATCTAATCTGGAGGAACTAGGTTTGATTCCCAGCTCTGCCGGGCTGGAGCTGTGGGAGGCTTAACTGGGGAGTGTAGGATTAGCCTGTACACTCCCACACACGCCAGCTAGGGTGTTGACCCTGGGTTAGTCACAACTTCTCGAGGAGCTCTCTCATAGCTCCCACCTAACTCCCACAGGGTGTTGTTGCTGTGAGGGGAAGGTGGCAAGGAGATTGTCAGCCCCTTTGGAGTCTCCTCCAGGAGAGGAAGGGGGGGATATAAATCCAACCTCCTCCTCCTCCTCCTCCTCCTCCTCCTCCTCCTCCTCCTCCTCCTCCTCCCCCCCAAGATGCATTTTCACCCAGGAGTTTGACACCAGTAGCTGGAGCCCAAGGTTGAGACGAACAATTGGAACACCAAAGCTTCTTGGGGCAACTTTATACTGCAAAAAAGCAGCAGAAGACAGAATCTGAGAAATAATGTATAGTTCTGGGAAGAAAGGTGGGGGTGAGACCAAGGTTTCTACAGCTCCATTGGTGGATCCGTGAAAGGCTGAGGGATTTGAATCTACATCTTTGGAATTTGAAGTTTATGGCCCAACCGGAATAACAAGAATAGGTTATGTGATAACCATTTGTTTGGATTGAACTCCAGGGAAAAACATAGCGAGGGAAGTAAATATATCAAAATTGGAGATTGATGAATTGATGTATTTTTGCTAATTGGTAGTCAGACACCGTTAGTGTTTGTTGAGTGCCAAATGTAATTAACTGAGACAGTGTTATTATTACCTTTGAGTTGCAGGTGTGGGGGGGGGGAGATCTTGCTTACTGGCATTTGTCTTTTCCCAAGCATGCAGGTAATTGCATTACATCCTCTAACTGAAGTGGTATGATTTGCTATACAGAGTTTCCCTTCTGTCTCCAGATCAGAGAAATATATTCCAATCTGCTATTCCAAACTCTGATAAAGGCCAAATTAAGAAATAAAACAAAAAAGGGTGCATAGCCCTTCTGGGGGATTGGTGAACGTGTCCCAGCTAGGCTTGGAGATCCAGGCGCACTGAATCCCAGATTTGGCATGACTCTGGGCTCATTGGGCCATATTCAGACCAAAACCAGCCCGAATACCTTCCGCCCGAATATGAGTGAATCCAAATGCACAAGGCATTGAGACTTCTATGAGGGCATTTGGGGTGGTTTTCCTTCACATTTATTCTGGGGGGGCGTATTCTTAAAGCTAGCATCGCCAAAATTTCAGGGCCTCATCCAGAGACTGTCCGGATAATGTCACTCAGGTTTGGTTCAGTTTGGTTCAGGGAGTCCAACGTTATGGACCCCCAAAATGGCTGCACAATCCCCCATTTATTCCAAAGGGAGCTAACAGGAGATGGGGCTACCCTTTTGAGGGCCCATAACATTGGACCCCCTGAACCAAACTTCACCAACCTCGGATGGTATCATCAGGACAACCGTCTAGATGAGACTCTGAAATGTTGCCCATGAATTTTAAATAATGTGGCCCTGACAGGTATACCCCAACAACTCTGCCCAAGTTATCACTCCTTGCAGTGCTTGGCATCCCATTGTACCCAATAGAGGGCATTTTGAGTATATGCAAACAGGCTGCATTTTTTTTTTTTGAAGATAGAGGCACCAGACTTTCAGGGTGGCTCTAGGAGGCCCCCCTGGTAATAGCATCCAGGCTTGGTGAGCTTTGCTTCTGGGGGCTCAATTTTATGGGCCCCCAAAAGGCTTATTTTGTTTCCCTGTACCACTGATGTGGTGCCCCCTACTGCTTCTTATTGCCCCTTGTTTTTCAGGGCTGCTACATCAGGGTCCCCTCATATTGAGGGGCCAGCCCCTTTTTTCTGGGGAGTAGGTTTTAAATTGAGAGTTGGGCCTTCTGCTTTTATGTAGTATTAATCTGTTCCTCAGCTTCGGTTTTAGGTTATTTTAGTATTGACAAGAGATGGAGCCTATATGTATTTATATTGTATCTGTGTTTTGCTCCTGTTGTCTCTGAGTTTTGCTGTTCATCGCCCGGGGCCTCAGGATCGAGGCGTATAAAAGCCGAATAAATAAATAAATAAATAAATAAATAAATAAATAAATAGCCTGCTGGCTGAGTTCTCTCAGAACTCTTTCCCTAACCTACTTGAAGCTAAAAGTTCACCAAGACTGGATGCTATTACCAGGAGGACCTCCTGGACCCACCTTGAAAATCTGGTGCCTTTATCTTCAAAAATGTGCAGCCTGCATAGAAATACAATGGAGCCACTGCAGAGCACAGAATCTGCCAGACTCTCCAGCAAGTTCTATGGTGGGAAAAATTAATTAACTTTTCCCACCACAGACATCAATGGGGCTTTCTGTTATGCCCAGCTGGTTCTGTGCTGGAGATTTTGGGGGGAGGTGTTTTGGGTTAGGGTTGTTCTGGTTAGGAGCATCTAACTTCCTGCAGGGCTGCTGGCGTGAATCTCCTGAAAGGAACCAGCCAACTTTGCTAACGTTTGGTTTGCAGGGGGGGGGGCAAATACTGTGAGCACTCAGTTGAAGGTGAACCTGGTGCCCACAGAACGAGTGCCCAGCCATCCAAACTGACACCCAAGTGTCAGAACAGAACAGTAACAGTGGCTCCTTCTGCACATGCAGAATAATGCACTTTCAAACTGCTTTCAATGCTCTTTGAAGCTGTGCGGAATAGCAAAATCCCCTTGCAAACAGTTGTGAAAGTGGTTTGAAAACACATTATTCTGCGTGTGCAGAAGGGACCATCATATCAGGGGGATGCTATCTAGGTGATTGAAATACATTCCCAAACCAATGTAGCTGCTTAAGACAACAAACCAATGCTGCTAGAGAGATATATGTAACAAGCCTGCTATATGTATCCACTGCCAACTGTGTGTTCTTTCCTAGTTCTTTACTTTATAGTTTTGCATGCTTTTGTGACACAACTTCTGGGCTTTTCCCTGGTACCTCTGGCTAGAGAGCTATTATTGCATCCCTCATTATCTCGTAGGGCAGGAAGCCAGGTGGCTTTCTCTTGCTATCTGCTGCTGACCTTGGGCCACCTCAGCTCCAGAGACTGTTTTTTTCACAACCTCTCCCAAATATCTATCACTTAACTTGAGAGTTTTGCATCTCTCCGATGATGTCACTGGCAGGTGGTGGGCTTCACAGCACTGGACGTGGCGTACAAACCTGGAATAAACTGATCTACATAATTTATTATGTTACTCTGCTTAGAGGCAGGATGTCTTCTTCTATGAGTCCTCATGGGTAGGGCCAGATTCAGAGTACGAGTCTCTCCTGCAGCCTCTCTCCAGCTTAGAAGCATAAGGGATGACGATGGGAGTTGACCTCAAAGTGGGCAGGCTTGGTTTGGGACTAGTTGGGCTTTCTAGCCACAGCCAAGGCTGTCCCCTCTTGACTGTGATACTGAGCCATCTTAGCATGCTGGAGTATTGCATAGTATGTTGCTAGGCCCCCAAGGGGCATTGCGAGAAGCACTGCAGCCCAAGGTGTTGCTGAGGGAAAGAGGACATGAAAGCCCTGTCCATCTATTCCTCCTGTGAGGAGGACAAGTGGACATCTCCGAGAGAGGGCATGGGTGAACGGGGCTGTTCAGTGCTTCTCACCTTTCAGGATGAGGCTGGTTGAGCTTCATGAATGGTGAAATTGTATTGTCGAAGGCTTTCACGACCAGAATCACTGGGGTGCTGTGTGGTTTCAGACTGTCATGGCGTGTTCAGCAACATTCTCTCCTGGCGTTCGCCTGCATCTGTGGCTGCATCTTCAGAGGATTTCGATGTTGGAAAGCAAAGTGGGTATATATAATGGAGTGTCCAGGGTGGGTGAAGAAACATTGTCTGTGAGTAACAAAGAAAACAACTAGGTCAATAGTTGAGGGCATCTGAATAGAGTATAGGTAACAATGAGAGTCTATAGCATGGGGTAACAATGGATGGCAGGTCTGCTGGTGAAGACATCTGAATAGAAGTATCCTGGCCTTTGTTTCCTTTGTCTATGGTCATCCTGTGTTTGTGTGGAGCTGGTTAGACACTGTCTTGACTCTAGTATTTTTCAACACTGGCAGCCAAGTTCTGTTCATTTTCATAGTTTCTTCCTTTCTGTTAAAATTGTCAATTTATGAAACTCTATGAGGTGGCAATGAAGGCCACAAAGAAGCAATTCCAGGCAGCCTCCGTGGCATTCCACTAGCTCTCATTCAGCCCAATTGTTTCAGGTCATTCGGTCTTTAACATCCCTTCCTTGGGATCAAAAAATGTTAGTGATTTGCCTGTTAGCTGTGTGACTTTTGGAAGCTTTTTTGTGGATGGGAATGTGGCGGCTCCTGACCTCACAGCAGCACCTGATACAGTAAGACGGAGGGCTCCTTCAGGTTCATTTTTGGGCCACTTTGGCCTGCCCTCATGGGCTGATGTCAACAAGGGGCCTTTTCTCACTTACGATTTCCTGCGCGCCACTCCCAGCGCGAGCGATTTCCGGCGCTGGGTCGTGTTCCCCACGGCCCCGCGCAGAAGGTGCGGTTTCTTCCAGTGTCAGAAATGATGCGTGCTGAAGGGACATTGGAGCGCAGAGTCGGGGCGGCTGTGTTGTCGCTGCCCAGACTCGTGGGGAGCACCGCTGGACCACACGCTATTTGGGGGCAGTAGCGCGCAGCAAACGGTAAGTGGGGAAAGGGCCAAGGTATTAGCAGCTTTGAATGCTGCCACCTGCCTCCTTGATCTGTGCCCATCATGGCTGGTGAAGACCGGCAGTGATGAGGTATGAGGCCGCTGCTGGAAATAATCAACCTTTCCCTGCAGCAGGGAGTTTTCCAGGGGAGGTTAAGTGAGGCAGTGGTACAGCCGCTCTTAAGGAAACCATCTTTTGATCCTTCAGATACATCCAACTGCCCCCCCCCCCCGTCTTGAATATTTCATTTCTGGGCATGGCAGTTGCAAGAGCGGTCCCAGAACAGCTGCAGATATTCTGATGTTGGAGGGCATGAGTGCCTGGGAGATGCTCGAGTATGGTGGGCACACCCCCGGAAAAGGGTCTCTCACACTCCCCCGACTGACTTCTTCTTCCAAAGTGTGGATTCGGAGAAACCGCTGAGGTTACAAGACCTCCTGGCTCCAATGTGTACGTGCAATTTTGCCAAATCTCCTGCCCAAATCCCCCTGCGCCCTTTGCTCTGTTCATTGTCTTGTATCCAGGTGCTGCAAACCCCTACCTGCCTTGTTTGTTTTTTCCTCTTATGGCTGTCAATAAAAGACTTGCGGGAGAAAACGGGACGGCAGAGTTTCCCCCTGCATCTCTCACTTGCTGAAACGAGATGCTGTCTCCATTGCTGTAAGACTACATTCTTGGATGACACATCGGCTTTGGACCCCTTCCAGATTCTGTCCATGCTGGTTATCATTGCAGATGAGACTGAGGTAGGTCAGTGCTGCTACTGCTGCTTTTAAGTCTCATCACATTATTTGACACTGTCGATTACAATCTTTTGTCCCACCGCCTTGCCATCACTGGACTGCAGGGAACAGCCTTAAACTGGTTGACCTTGCTTCTCTTGGCGGGGGGGGGGGGTCAGCAGGTTGCACTGGGTGAGGGAGCATCACTGCAGTAATCGTTGTGGGGTGCCGCAGAAGGGCAATCCTTTCCCCTATAATATTTATTATCTACATGCAACTCCTGGCACAGCTAGTTAGGAGCTTTGGACATTGTCAATATGCTGATGGCACCCAGCTTTTTCTGTTGATGGAGCGCCAGCTGGCCACCCCCCTGAATCTTTTGACTCCGTGTCTGGGGCTGTGGTGGAATGGTTACACCAAAGCAGGCTGAAACAAAAATCCCACTGGAAGAGCCCGGGAAGTCCTGTGACTGAGTTGCGGGGGGATTGAACAGGGATATAAATCAATTCAGCAGGGCCTATAAGACTGAAATGTTCCGCCAGGCTTACAACTGAAGACATCAGTCCAAATTGCTTCATCTTGGCTCCTGAGTTTGTATCCCCCTCCTCTCTCACCATAAAACCAGGGGAGAGTGGGGATCAATATGTAATGAGCTAATATCTTGAATGGATGCATACTCATTATCAGCAGCAGTGGTAGAGAGGTTAAGAGCACAGCTCGTATCTAATCTGGAGGGAACGGGTTTGGATTCCCGAACTCTGCCAGCCCTGAGCTGTGGAGGCTTATCTGGGGAATTCAGATTAGCCTCTGCACGATCCCTGCGCCAGCTGGGTGACCTTGGGCTAGTCACAGCTTCTCGGAGCTCTCTCAGCCCCACCCACCTCACAGGGTGTTTGTTGTGAGGGGGGAAGGGCAAGGAGATTGTAAGCCCCTTTGAGTCTCCTGCAGGAGAGAAAGGGGGGATATAAATCCAAAGTCCTCCTCCTACTCCTCCTCCTCCTCCTCCTCCTCCTCTTCTTCTTCTTCTTCTTCTTCTTCTTCTTCTTCTTCTTCTTCTTCTTCTATTAATACCACAATTTGTGTATATCAGAATGTTTTAATGATTATTTTATTAATGTGGAGTTTGAAGATTGTGTTTTTAAAATGTGTGTTTGTCGCCCTGAGTGAGACAGTGGCTGGGGCGGGTGGGGTATTGACTTAATAATAATAATAATCTCAATGAAGCAAAAAGCAGCCATGGTGAAGAGAGATCTGGAAGGAGAGTGCACCCCTCACCCTGGCCATGTGACCCTGGGAGGGGTGATCAGCTGATCCAGTCACATGACTGGGGGGGAAGGGGAGCACTCATCTAGCCATTAAAAGCTCTTTTAAAAGCTATCTAACACGTTCCACGGCTGGCCCGCACAAGCACAGCCCCACGTGGGATTGCACAGAGGCCACGGCAATGAAATTACGTTAGCTACTAATGGAAAAGGGGAACTGCTTGAGTAGATGGCAGACTCTCCCCCCCCCCCCCGCCCCGCATTGAAATGAATGTAACCCTTGGGTACCCAGCAGGTGTCTGAAGCAGATAAATGTGGGGAGGGCACAACAAGGTGGCGATAAAAAAGCCTGCGTAATAAATAACGATCTACATAATAAGTCGCCC
Source organism: Sphaerodactylus townsendi (assembly GCF_021028975.2). NCBI lineage: Eukaryota > Metazoa > Chordata > Lepidosauria > Squamata > Sphaerodactylidae > Sphaerodactylus > Sphaerodactylus townsendi. Next base: position 47,815,663 of record NC_059438.1, on the reverse strand, counting down.
TCCCAGCTCATCCACTTTCAGAAGCTCAAAGTTCTGGACCTAAGGCAAGATACAGAGGAACAGAGACATTAAATGAGACGTGGATTGATGATTAAGCTGGTCTGGAACAACTGGAAAGAAATAAGATGGTAATTAATTTCTTTCCACCAAGAAAATTCTTATCAGGATGCAATTAGCATGATGAAGCTGGTATTCATGATGGGTATCAGAGTACAAAAGGTTTGCCAGTAAGATTCTTTGGTGATAACTAAAGCTCAAGTACACCATGTAGCACAGATTCAGGGAGCCAAGCCTTCCTATCCAGCTGTCAACCTCTGTTTCCCCTGGGACCAGTGAATTTTCAGGAAGACCCAAGCAGTTTAATGCTGGTTCGTGGATATGTCTTTCTACTTCCGTGAGGAGTTCTGGGTCAGCCCCTGTAGGGCTCCCTTTTAAGAAGAGACTGCTGATGGCATTTTGATGTTACATTAGGGCCATATCCTGAATCACTGTCTCAATGGGGCAGCCAAATAGCCAGAATAAGCTGGGGGGAAAAGTCTCCCCAAGATTATACTGGTAGGATTAGCTGGTTCAGATTCTTAAGAACATAAGAACATAAGAACAAGCCAGCTGGATCAGACCAGAGTCCATCTAGTCCAGCTCTCTGCTACTCGCAGTGGCCCACCAGGTGCCTTTGGGGAAGTCTCAATGGCAGGAGGAGGTGAAAGCTTAAAGGGGCCTGCTGCTGCTGCTGCTCCTGAGCACCTGGTCTGCTAAGGCATTTGCAATTCTTCCTCTGCTATAGAACTTCCTTTGGCCTAGTCACTTTCTCTCACCCTGAGCTTTCTTTCAGAGCTATTGTTAGAATAACATGTCTCCATTTCTGGCTCTATTTAAAAAATGTTTCCTTTCTATCTCTCAACCAAACGTGTATGTCTGAGATTTATAGCCAGCAACCATCTATCCTCCTTCAAGAAATATTTTAGCTATTGGAGAGCAAACTTCTCCAGCTGTCCTCAGAAACATCAACTGCTCATCACTGCCGAGAGGTACACAATTGTGTTCTTATTCTTCCCAGTCTTCCCCCGCCCCCCCCAGTGTTGTGTCACAGATATACTTTTGTAATATATCATCAAGTTGGAAGAGTCAGAAAACGGTAAAGTGTACAATACTATTACCTTTGTAAATCTGGATTCAAATGACACAGAGCAGGAAGAACAGACAACCCAAGAAGGCCTGCCAATTTGTTTGATCGTCTGCCATCAGGTAATGAAGATTTCTTATTTTTAATAGATCTGCTCACAGCAGGTTCTTGGCAAAATGTTCTGTTGCATATGCCAGTGCAGCTTGGCATTGCATATGGCACTAAACTGAGCAACTTAGGCAGCTGCCAGCGTTAACTCTGAACAAAGCTGGTGTATATTTAAAGACATCATAAGACCCAACAGTATTTAAAACAGTCTTCTTTATTTGCATGAACGGCCAACTTTTGCTTCATGTGTGCCACTGTACATTTGAAGATGTGCAGCTAGGCGTGTGAAATGATCTTAGGAAAAGAATTGTATCCGAGGTGCATGTATGTACAAAGCTGGTGCATGTGAGAATTTCTGTTCACAGACCTCATGGACTTTGGTATACAGGAATAGGGCTCTTCTCCAAAGTCCAAATCCCTTTTGACAGTGCTTCTCTCTAGTTCCAGCTTCCTAGGGCTCTATCTCCCAGGTTTTCTGCTAGCCTACTCCACTACTTGCTTAAGAAGAATTCTTAAGACCTGGCCTCATATCACTCTTAGACCTTTAATAACTGGCTCAGAAACTTTACTGTCCATTGGCATCTCGCCTAGAAATCTAATCTGGCATTACTGGGGAATTTCCCATCCCGTGCTTCTGTTACCCACATTGCTCCATATATTTGGTCACTGACTGTAAATAAAGTCCTCCTCCTCCTCCTCCTCCTCCTCCTCCTCCTCCTCCTCCTCCTCTTCTTCTTCTTCTTCTTCTTCTTCTTCTTCTTCTTCTTCTTCTTCTTCTTCTTCTTCTTCTTCTTCTTCTTCTTCTTCTTCTTCTTCTTCTTCTTCTTCTTCTTCTTCTTCTTCTTCTTCTTCTTCTTCCTCCTCCTCCTCTTCCTCCTCCTCTTCCTCCTCCTCCTGCTTCTCCTCCTCCTCTTCTTCTTCTTCTTCTTCCTCCTCTTCCTCCTCCTCCTCCTCCTCCTCTTCTTCTTCTTCTTCTTCTTCTTCTTCCTCCTCCTCCTCCTCCTCCTCTTCCTCCTGCTCCTGCTCCTGCTCCTGCTCCTGCTCCTGCTCCTCCTCCTCCTCCTCCTCCTCCTCCTCCTCCTCTTCTTCTTCTTCTTCTTCTTCTTCTTCTTCTTCTTCTTCTTCTTCTTCTTCTTCTTCTTCTTCTTCTTCTTCTTCTTCTTCTTCTTCTTCTTCTTCTTCTTCTTCTTCTTCTTCTTCTTCTTCACATTGCTTCATGCAGCAGCAAAATAAAACAATAAAAACCTCAGCTGTGTCACATGTGCTGCTATGTTATTTCTAATGAACACTTGAAAATGATGTAGGGTGATTCCTAGAGCTACCCACATCACTTCCAGATTTTCACCAGAAGTAATGTAACAGTGCATGCAATGTTGTACCAAGGGTTATCAGGTTCCCCTGACCACTGGCAGGGATGGGGGAGGGGCTGATAGAGTTGCCAGATTCAGGTTGGAAAACTATTGGAGGTTGTGGAATGGAGCCTGGGGAAGACCTGGGCCTCAGTCACTACTAGCAGTGGTGGGATTCAAATAATTTATCAACTGGTTGCTTACAAGCACCACTTTAACAACCGGTTCTGCCGAAGTGGTGCGAACCGGCTGAATCCCACCATTACCTCAGTGGGGCACAATACCACAGAATCCTCCCTCCAAAGCATCTATTTTCTTTGATGGAACTGAACTCTACAGTCTGAAGATGAGCGGTAATTCCAGGGGATACCCACATCCCGTCTGGAGCTCGGTATCCCTTGTTGTGCTCTACCCTTGTCCTCACTCTAAAACAGTGGTTCTCAACCTTCCGAATGCCGCGACCCTTTAATACAGTTCCTCTTGTTGTGGTGACCCCCAACCCTAACATTTATCCATTTTACAGATGGAGAACACTGATGCAGAGAGTCTTAGGCGACCCCTGTGAAAGGGTCATTCAACCCCCCAAAGGGGTCCTGACCCACAGGTTGAGAAGCACTGCTCTAAAATTTCCTGTTGGTTGCCAGACATTACTTGGCCACTCTAGGGATCACTCACAACTCCAACTCTTTCCCAAGGCCTGGAGTCCTTTCTCTGATTAGGGGCTGTCTGCTCTACCATAAAACATTTCCTTTTTGCAATAAACAATGTAAGCAGAGCCACCCAGCCTGTACCAGTCAGACATCTGCTGGCCAGTCTACCTCTCTTGTTGGCCAGTCATGAAGAGAAGTAGTATACCATCACCTGTTTGGCCTTCCTTACAGTTGGTGGTATAAGCCCAAGCAACAACAACAACAACAATAATTCCAAAATGATTCACTATCACTATCACCCTTACTTATCGTTGCCATGATCCCTCTAACAGTAATTTTAAAGAAAACAAAGCTGGGATATCAAATGGTCAAAGACTCAGAAAAAAAATCTCACATTTGCTGTACATGGATGATTTCAAGCTCGATGGGAAATCAGATCCAGATCCAGTCAGTAGTGAACACAGTCCAAATATTTTGAAGGAGTTTGGTCTGGAAAAGTGTGCCACTGTGGTGATAAAGAGGGGCAAGATCACTGAGAGTGATGGTATAGAAATGCTTGTTGGCCAACTAATCAACTGTAACACCAGAAGAAAGAACAATACATACTGCAGAAACATAAGGAGATACAATAGTAGGCCCGCCAGATGAAAATGCCAGCACAGGAGAGGAAATAGTAGTGTAACCAACAGAGAAAGGCCCCATGGAAACAACTGATGAGCTGACTGAAAGACAAAAAGAACTAAGGGATAAGATCATCCAGCATGTGCAATCAAATGAGGAAAGACGCCTGCTAGCATTGAAAACGGTGCCCCAAAAAGATCTGGCTCTCATAATGAGGGACATGAACAAGGCACTGATGACAATTGAAACAACTTCCATCAAACAAACCAATCAGCTCATGTACAGTATGGCTGTAGTGGTCACACAAGAACTGGGCACGGAAACACCTAAACCCAAGATAAATTAAGCATCCAAAACCAAAGTGGAAAATCTGACTGGAACAGAAGATCAAAAAACTAAGATCAGATGCCAGTAATCTGAAAAATATGAAGGGACAAAGATTAAAGAATGGCAAGATCATGAAAGAACTAATTAGAAGGTACTGGCTAAACACTAGAACAATTGAAGAAGTGTTAGAGATCATCAATCAATCAATCAATCAATCAATCAATCAATCAATCAATCAATCAATCAATCAATCAATCAATCAATCAATCAATCAATCAATCAATCAATCAATCAATCAATCAATCAATCAATTTATTACAGTCAAAGACCAGTAAATTCTGTCCACATTCTCCCAGCTTTGTAATTCTCAGCTTCAATTAAAAACATATGACATATGCTAAAATCAAGACCTATACTTACTTTGTTTCACTTATCAAGTCCATTACTTAGCATTAAAATAAGTCTCTCACATTAAAATTCTTCCTGTGTGCATGGCCTTGCTTGCCTATTGGATTATGACCCATCTGCACTCCCATTTATTCAATCCTAGATTGAAATAGTAATAACAATAATATTGATAATAATTGGGAGTCAGACAAGCCTGTATGCGTATCACTAATTCTATGTCTGTTGCCTGGTCACTAATCTACGTCTCTTTATAACAAATGTACAAAATTTAGCAACCAGTCTAGATCACTTTGGATTTTTATCTTCCAGGAGCTTCCATATACATACATTTTCCAGATAGCCCCTGAGATTATTTAATACTGGATCTAGTATCTTGACTCTTATTTCTCTAAAGTGGCGTAGGAGGAGCAGCAGTGGCGTAGGAAGTTAAGAACTTGTGTATCTAATATGGAGGAACCGGGTTTGATTCCCAGCTCTGCCGCCTGAGCTGTGGAGGCTTATCTGGGGAACTCAGATTAGCCTGTACACTCCCACACACGCCAGCTGGGTGACCTTGGGCTAGTCACAGCTTCTCGGAGCTCTCTCAGCCCCACTTACCTCACAGGGTGTTTGTTGTGAGGGTGGAAGGGCAAGGAGATTGTAAGCCCCTTTGAGTCTCCTTACAGGAGAGAAAGGGGGGATATAAATCCAAACTCTTCTTCTTCTTCTTCTTCTAAAGTAAGGGCAGCGAAGGAGGATGTGGCCTGTTGTGTCAATTTCTTCTAAATCGCAGGAGCAGATCCTTTTTTCTTTGGGTATCTTCCTTCTAAGATTGTAGATGGAAGCGAGGCACGTCTCACCAGGGTAAAGGCCCTTCTGGGTTAATGTAGTTCAATATTAGATACATAAGCGGCTGGCGACTGTATGTATCTACGAGATGCAGCTAACATAAAATCTGGATAGTTGAGCAAATCTTGTTGTCTGGCAATATCTTGTACCCTTTGTTTGAGAGTATGTTTTGCTGTAAATTTGGGTTGGGATTGTAAGGCAAGAACTGATAAACCCATCTTTGTTGCCTTCTCATTGACTTCCTGGAGCCAACTAGGTTGGAAGGAGTCACAGACAATAAGTGGCCATAATCCTTTTTGATTGCTATGTGCCTTCAAACATCAGTAGTCTGTTTGCAAGAAGATTCTGTCTTCTATCCTCCTTAATCCAGTTTCTAGCTGTAAAAAGGCACTGGCTACTCCCGGAGGTACTTGCATAATAGCTCTTAAGAATTTCATTTGAGTTCTCTCCAAGATCTTTATATTTGTCAAATAATTTGAATATACTCCATATATGAGTTGTGGAATGATTTTAGCCTGATACAATTTTACCGCTGCTGGTACATAGAAAGCCCCCTTTGAAGATAAGACTTTTCGTACTGCATGTATGGTTCTTTAGGCCCTTTCTGTTATTAATTTTAAGTACTAACCTTTCAATCCAGAAGATTGTACTACCACTCCCAAATATTTACAGATGTTTACCTGTTCAACTTTATTCCCGTTTATATTCCAGATTCTCTTTTTAGTTTTGCTGCCAAATTTCATAATGTTTGTTTTGGAAAAAATTATGACCAGTTCTTTCTTTTCGCAGTACTCTGTGAAGTACAGGAGAGCTCTTCTAAGGCCCACTGATGTTCTGGACAGGAGAACAATGTCATCCGCATATAAAAGCATTGCCAAATGCTGTGAGGCCAACTTGGGTGGGTGGATATCGATAGTTCTCAGTTGTTTTGTGATCCCATTAATAAAGAAGTTGAATAGGGAGCAAATAAGCATCCCTGCCTGATACCCTTATGTATACTTATTGGGTCAGTGAGATGCCCTTTAGGGCTACATCTGTTTTTCATTTTTGATTGATTATGCAGGGCACGTATCAAAGTAAAGCCTCCTATCTATACTTGATGCCTCTAATTTCTGCCAAAGCTTATGTCTGGAGATAGAGTCAAAAGCAGACTTCAGATCGATGAATGCGGCAAATAGAGATGTTGGGCCACTTGCAGCATATTTTTTGACCAAGTGTTGCATGATTAGGGAATGCTCAGTAGTGGAGCATCCCTCTCTGAAGCCAGCTTGCACTATATCTATTAGATCTTCTCTTTCCAGCCATTTATTTATTTTATCCAGCAGGTTTCCTGAGTATAACTTACCCAATACACTAAGGAGGCTGATTGGTCGATAGTTTTTGGGATCTTTTTAATCTCACTTTTTATGTAGGGGAACAGTGATCGCAATTCCCCAGTCTTTGAGGATTCATCCCGTTCTGTCAATATAGGTGAATAAGTTGACCAGAAATTGAGCCCACCAATCAATGTTCCCTTTCAAGACCTCTGTAGTAATTCCATCTAAGCCAGGGGCTTTTCCTGTTGATCACCAAACAACAAATAATAGCCACAGTGAGAAAAACTGGAAGATATGAAGCAAGGAACATCCAGTACAGACCAAATCAGCAATTTCCATCAGACCAACGGCATTTCTACCAAAGTCTCAACCCAAAGATCAATGTTGAAAGCAAAAAAATCAAAGAAAAATGCAGCACTTCAGTTTTGGAAAGATCTGTGGGAAAACTAGAAGGATCACAAGAAGTCACAGTGGACAAAAGGTTTTGAAAAAGGTGTTGTATGAGAGCAAGAGTCTCTCATACCAGGCCCTAGCTATACAGCATTCCTCAGAATGGTAGACCCATATTGAGGGTCAGGTAGGAAGGATAGGACTTCCGGTAGACTCCTTAGTTATGCTGTCCTCTAATGAAGTGTTTAGCAGTATCAAGTTATCACATGATGTAGCTCTTCCCATTCCTGTACCCCTCCCCCTACCATTGGTTGCGAGCCAATGACAACTTTGGGCCTGGAGTTCTCCAGGAGTAATGACTGATAACTGAGATCATTTCCCGTAGAGGAAATGGCATCTTTGGAGGTCATAATGCCCCCCCTTCAATGAATTCCTTCCTTCCTCCAAACTCTGCCCTTCCCGAACCCTGTCCCCAAATCTCCAGGAACATCCCAAGAGAGCTGGCAACCTTAAATTAGCCCCTGGGATCCTGAATGGAACATTCATACCTATTATGATAGGATTAAATAACCATTTGGTTTCTTATGATTTTTGCATTCAAATGAATTTGTTCACTCAAATTGCAACGTTCAGATGCTTCTCTTAACAGTTTAGAAAATGGTCCAAAATTCTATGTTCTAAATTCCAGACTCAAAAACCCAAAAGCAGGAACACTCTTTTGAAAGGGATGGTGTCACTTTCTGAAGTAAAATATAAAGTTTATTTTGTGAGAAGAAAAACAGCTATACTTTATTCCCTTCTCCAAAATACAGGTGACAGTGACAGGCAATTTATAAAAACACATTGGGAGGTGAGTAATTCAAACTCTGAGTCTTTATATTCTTTTAAATGTCATTGTCCACCCTAAAGGCTATTATCAAAATAATCTAAATCACTTTCTTTATATTAATCAAAGAATTACAGCACTTAAATTTGTAGCTGTCACTCACATAGAGTGTGCCTAAAGCATTTTGGAATTGTTTTGTGAAGTCTTTTCAATCATTTTTGGGTAGTTTTTTCTCAAGATATTGTCAACATACACAAAAATGGGTCAAAAAGTGATAAAAAGTAAGAATGTTATTCCCTTTGTACTTCTAGGGTCAGGTCATTAACTTTAGAAAGCTCTTCATAAGTTTTCTTTTCTTCATACACACAATTCTTGAAATATCTTATGCAGCACCCTGATCATATTTGAAATCAAACATATACAGTTATTCCTTCCACATTGCAACTTTCCTCCAACATGGTGTTGATATATCATGGTTCGGCATAAAAAATTAAATGGGAATTTGGGGGGAGTTTCACAAAAGTTACAGACGGTGCATGAAGGCCAGCAGACAACACAGAAAAAGTTTAAAAACTCTGAAATGCATCAAATATATGTATGGTATTGTACAATATTTTTTAAATTTCATTTCGATTATATTTGTACCCCGCCCTATCCCCGAAGGGCTCAGGGCGGCTCACAACCCAGCAAAAATACATACTAGCCATACAGCAAAACACTCGGTAACAATAATAAATACATACAGCTAAATAGCCTCATTTCAGATGGTGACTTAAATTACAAGCTATACAACTTCTAACACCCTAAACAGCAGTACTAACAATAAATACACCTAATCCATGCAATACCTAAAGCTTAAAATACATCAATACATACAATAAATCAATACATATAATGGGTCAATAATTTAACAGTATCAGAGTAGCAATACACAACTAATAGAATTTCATGGATACATTTCAACATTGTTAACGATGCACCAATATACACTAAACGGTATAAACCTCATGATAATACATAATCAAAATCAACAAATAGCCAGGAACAGACTTTATGAACATTTCCAAACTAACTAGCCTAAACCAGACTACCCTATAGCTGCTGCAAGGAATGACCTTACTGTATTACTTAGTGCCTACACTACATTTACTAACATAAGAAGGAGACTACAGTCCCTAACTAAGAACATAAGAACATAAGAACAAGCCAGCTGGATCAGACCAAAGTCCATCTAGTCCAGCTCTCTGCTACTCGCAGTGGCCCACCAGGTGCCTTTGGGAGCTCACATGTAGGATGTGAACGCAATGGCCTTCTGCAGCTGTTGCTCCCGATCACCTGGTCTGTTGAGGCATTTGCAATCTCAGATCAAGGAGGATCAAGATTGGTAGCCATAAATCGACTTCTCCTCCATAAAGCTGTCCAAGCCCCTTTTAAAGCTATCCAGGTGAGTGGCCATCACCCCCTCCTGTGGCAGCATATTCCAAACACAAATCACACGTTGTGTGAAGAAGTGTTTCCTTTTATTAGTCCTAATTCTTCCCCCCAGCATTTTCAATGAATGCCCCCTGGTTCTAGTATTGTGAGAAAGAGAGAAAAATTTCTCTCTGTCAACATTTTCTACCCCATGCATAATTTTGTAGACTTCAATCATACCCCCCCTCAGCCGCCTCCTCTCCAAACTAAAGAGTCCCAAACGCTGCAGCCTCTCCTCATAGGGAAGGTGCTCCAGTCCCTCAATCATCCTTGCTGCCCTTCTCTGCACTTTTTCTATCTCCTCAATATCCTTTTTGAGATGCGGCGACCAGAACTGGACACAGTACTCCAAGTGCGGTCGCACCACTGCTTTATATAAGGGCATGACAATCTTTGTAGTTTTATTCTCAATTCCTTTTCTAATGATCCCCAGCATAGAGTTTGCCTTTTTTACAGCTGCCATGCATTGAGTTGACATTCCCATGGAACTATCAACTAAGACGCCTAAATCCCTTTCCTGGTCTGTGACTGATAGCACTGACCCCTGTAGCGTGTATGTGAAGTTTGGATTTTTTGCCCCTATGTGCATCATTTTACATTTTGCTACATTGAACTGCATTTGCCATTTCTGAGCCCACTCACCTAATTTATCAAGGTCCGCTTGGAGCTCTTCGCAATCCTTTGTGGTTCTCACCACCCTACATAATTTGGTATCATCTGCAAACTTGGCCACCACGCTACCCACCCCTACTTCCAGGTCATTTATGAATAGGTTAAAGAGCACTGGTCCCAAAACGGATCCTTGGGGGACACCACTCCCGACATCTCTCCATTGTGAGAACTTCCCATTTACACCCACTCTTTGTTTACTGTTTCTCAACCAGTTTTTAATCCATAGGAGGACTTCCCCTCTTATTCCTTCATTGCTGAGTTTTCTCAACAGTCTCTGGTGAGGAACTTTGTCAAAAGCCTTTTGGAAATCCAAGTAGACAATGTCCACCGGTTCACCCCTGTCCACATGTCTGTTTACACCCTCAAAGAACTCTAGTAAGTTTGTAAGACAGGATTTGCCTCTGCAAAAGCCATGCTGACTCTTTCTCAGCAGGTCTTGCTTTTCTACATGTTTAATAATTTTATCTTTAATGATAGATTCTACTAATTTACCAGGAACAGATGTCAAACTGACTGGCCTGTAATTTCCTGGGTCCCCCCTAGATACTTTCTTAAAGATTGGTGTGACATTGGCCATCTTCCAGTCTTCAGGGATGGAGCCTGATTTCAGGGATAAGTTGCATATTAAAGTGAGAAGATCAGCAATTTCATGCTTGAGCTCTTTAAGAACTCTTGGGTGAATGCAATCTGGGCCAGGGGATTTGGTAGCATTTAGTTTATCAATGGCTGCCAGAACTTCTTCCTTGTCTACCACTATCTTCGCTAGTTCCTCAGATTCGCCTCCTAAGAAGCTTGGTTCAGGTGCAGGAATGTTCCTCACCTCCTCTTGGGTGAAGACAGATGCAAAGAATTCATTCAGCTTCTCTGCAATCTCCCTGCCATCTTTTAGCACACCCTTTGTTCCTTTGTCATCTAACGGGCCTACCGCTTCCCTTGCTGGCTTCCTGCTTTTGATGTACTTGAAGAACTGTTTGTTGCTGGTCTTGATGTTCACAGCCATGCGTTCCTCATAATCCTTTTTTGCCTCCCTTACAGCTAACTTGCTTCTCTTTTGCCACCATTTGTGTTCCCTCTCATATTCTTCATCAGTCAAACTGGACTTCCATTTTCTAAAAGACATTTTCTTTTTTCTGATAATTTCCTCAACCTCTCTTGTTAACCATGGTGGCTTTCTTTTGGACTTGGTGCTGCCTTTTCTAACCTGTGGAACACATTCCAGCTGAGCTTTTATTACTGTGTTTTTAAATAACCTCCAAGCATCCTGGACAGTTTTGACTCTCTTGATTGTCCCTTTCAGCTTCCTGCGCACTATCCCCCTCATCTTTGAGAAATCTCCCTTTCTGAAGGTGAATGTAACTACATTAGTAGTTGCCACTTGTTCGCATGCTGAGATACTGAATCTGACAGCATTGTGGTCGCTGTTCCCTATCGGCTCAACAACACTGACTTCCTGCACCAGGTCCTGGGTCCCACATAGAATTAGATCTAGGATCACCTCTCCCCTGGTTGGTTCCACAACCATCTGCTCTAAGCCACAGTCATTTAGCATATCCAGGAATGCTCTCTCCTTACTATGACCTGAACATGCATTTTTCCAGTTTATATGGGGATAGTTAAAATCACCCATTACCACTACATTTTTGCTTTTGTTGGCCTCTCTAATTTCTTTTTCCATCTCAGAATCCTCTTGTGCACTTTGGTCAGGGGGACGATAATATATTCCTAATATTAAACTGTCCTTCACACCTGGTATTGATATTGATAACTAAGAATACTAACAAATTCACTAACAATACCTAATAGCCTGTACTCCTAATAGTAGCTACACTTAAGGAGGGTCAACAAAATGGCGGTGTAAAAGTTCAGCACAGGAGGGCCAGCCCCTCCTCCGATAATTCCGCTGCCAACCTTGTCATTTTATCCGTTGTTAACCGTCCATTGGGGGTCACCACTAGCGCAATGTCCCAGAAGCAGCCCCCGGTATTCTCCACTCTGCAAGGGGGCTGGCAAATATTCTTTGAGCAGGAGGCTCTCAAAACGTTCTTTGGGCGAAAAACTCTCAAAAAGGTGTTCCGGGAGACTTGCCCCTGCCCCCGCTCAGTGCCGTACTCCTCATTCCCTCAAAGGGTGCTGCAACGTTACAGGGGAGTCCCTTCCACCGACTCTCCTCTCTGTCCAAGCATCCTCTAAGGCCATGTGGTCTCCGCCGTCTCATTCTGATTACATTCAGCTGACCCCTGCCCTGAATCTCGGCCAAAGGCAGACGCTGTGTGGGGGTACCTGCCACCGACCCCTCCCTTCCTCATCAATCCAGAGGTCTCTGCCATTGACCTCTCCAAGTTCATCCAATTCACCCAGCTCGCCCAAGACAACAGACCATCACCTGTCGGGGACCGGGGACCAGCAACTGCTGAGACAAGATAAAATATTAACATATTTTATCTTGTAATACCATAAATATACACAATTTATTTTTTTAAAGTTACGAGAAAAAGAAGAAAAATCAGACTTATTCTCTGGTATGGAGGGAGGGTCAATTTTTTTTACACAAATTTCCAGATTGCGGGGGGAGGGGGGACATGCCTTGTGCAAGGGATAACTGTAATGCAGTATTTTATTGAGAAATTCTTGTTGCTAGCAACCTGTCTTCACATAAGATTTAAAATTAATGTGAACACACCAGCGGCTTTGAATTTGAAATGTGAAGAGCTACTGTAAATTAATAGTATCTGAATTTGTGGACATTACCTACTGGATTAATGTCAGTCTTGGGGAAATGATGCGTTCTTGTTACACCCTGACTACCACTTCCTCTGCATGCGCATGAATTTCATGCAGCATTTTATCAACCTCAGCAGCCCCCCTGTTGTGGAAGCCCATGCTCAGATATACATGTTTCTACTACTGGAAGGATCATCCTCTTAGGATGTTACCCTAAACCTACTTCCTTAGAAATGAATCTCTGAATCAATGTAGTGAAGATTGATCGAACTATTAGATGCCGAGAATACAGTCTATGTGATGACTCCTCTATCAAGACTATCTTAGGGCCTATTAGTACAAAAGGCACTAAATAGCATCAGGATTTTTTGTAAAAAAAAAACCCAGCAGTTCTGTATTCCCACCAGCCTGGATTTCTACCCAAATCTTATCTATTTAGAAGTAGACACTATTGGAATCCTCTTCTCTTCCTGAGCCTTTAATCTCTCTGCCAGTTTCATGATTTTCTGCTCTGCCTTTCTTTTCTTACAACAAATTCTGTAACCATGACTGCTTTGGCCTCGCCCAGTCAAAAGCCTTTCAGCAGGTACAGCAAAGCCTGGGTAGGTACGGCAAAATCTCGGTGATCCCCAGACTTTACAGTTCCACTTGCCTCCCACCCAGAGGTGGGATCCAGCAGGTTCTCACAGGTTCCCGAGAGTAGGTTACTAATTATTGGTGTGTGCCAAGAGGGGGTTACTAATGGGTGATTTTGCCACGTGATTTTTGCCTTAGTTATGCCCCTCCTCTCAGCAGCAGCGTGCAGAACCTGAAGCAGTCTAGCAGGAGGTGCACCGGCGTGCGTGGCAGCCTGCGCCTGCGTGCATTCGTTTCCCACCCAAGGACTGGTGCAGCGGCTGCGTCCTTGCCACAGCCCCGCCCAGGAATGCCCCACCCCTGGAATGCCCGGCCATGCCCCCGTCGTGCCCCGCCCAGCCCCATTGGCGCTACGCCACAGTTTGAATCTCACCACCATGGGAACCTGTTGCTAAAATTTTTGGATCCCACCACTGCTACCACCACACTCCTGCCCACTGCATAGAAAAGGGGAATGCTGATGACAGACCGGGGGGGGGGGGAGAGCCTTAAGCTTTGTGTTCTTTAGTCTGAGTGGAGTCAGACCGAAAACAGAGAAGTATCAGCTAAGAATGGGAGCCTTTGGCTTGCCGCTCTGCCTCTGTTTTCCAAATGTTCCCTGCCTGCCAGTGTGTGCGAGCGGACCCTTTGCCTTGCCCAGCAGGTGTAGTTCCAGAAAATGAAACAAGTCAAATGGAAGCCCTGTGCTTACAACCAGGAAGACCTTGCAGAGATTGGTAGGAAAATGAAACAGAGCATAGCAACTCTGATCATTATGAACCTATTTGATGAGATGGTTGGTTAACTATTGTGGTTGGACAATACCCCTGTTAGGTATTTATCTGCTGAATTGTCTCCTATCATTGACTTTCCTACCTGAAGAAATGAAACTAAAGAATGAGGCACCAGAACAGTCATTACATTGGAGAGTTTCAGGCTGAGTCCTGATTTTTAAAAAAGGTAAATTAGTAAGCATCTAACTGCAGATTCCTGCTACTAACAGGTTTTCACGTTTGGTCATGCGAAAACCACTTCCCCATTCATCCTTTTTTAACTCTTTGCAGCAACATTTGTTTAGTCTTTAAAATTAACCCCCATTATTAGTTCATCTAAAGAATGAACTAAACTAAAGCATGGAGTATAATCTGCTGTAGTAATTTGGAGGTAATTTGGAGGTAAGGAATATTTGCTCTTTCCCCCCCTTTGTTTGGCAGATGTAATTTACTGGCTTTTTGGAGGCCATTGCTCCTTTGTTAGTTTGCTGCTGTTTGAACCTGACTACAATCTTGGGTAGCAGGGCAGGAGAATAGATAAAATCAAATCAGGTCTTGTTAGCTTGGCTTCTGTACAGTTTTTGCTGTGGGCCAGGTTCTGTTTCTCTGGAGTTCAAATGGATAACACCCACCCCTCTTGATGCCCTGGCGCTTGTTTTGTTTGTTGTTTTAGCAGCACAAGAGGGTCATAGTGTGACACATGCAGTGGGCAACTAAGGGTTTCCAAACAAAGACTTCCTCTGCATTCCCAAACACATTTAAAGAAACAGAATGCTCAGAGGGAAAGGAAGAGGTGCCTATACCATCTGCACTGGCTGCTGATTGAGTTCCGGATTATGTTTAAAGTGTTGGTTTTGACCTTCAAAGCTGTTTGCGGTCTCGGACCTGCATACCTGAGGGACCACCTCTCCCCATATTGCCCCAGTAGGCCCCTCCACTCCCCGGAGGAGGACCTACTCGTGATCCCTGGCCCAAAAATGATCAGGCTGGCCTCGACAAGGGGCAGGGCCTTTTCAGCCCTGGCCCCTACCTGGTGGAACAGGCTCCCTAGGGAGATCAGGGCCCTGCAGGACTTACAGAGTTTCTGCAGGGCCTGCAAGACGGACCTGTTCCGCCAGGCGTTTGGCCAGCCTGGTTAAAAATACATCTACCGTTTCATCGGGCCTCCCGTGGGCACAAGGGGGGGAGGGGGGTAGCCAGACGCCATCCACATTTTTAATGGGTTCTGTTTTTACGTAATTGGTATTTAAATTATGTTTTAATGTATCTTTTAACCTGTTGTGAACTGCCCTGAGCCCTCAGGGGGAGGGCAGTATATAAAACTAATAATAAATAAATAAAAAATAAATAAAAATAACATAATGAGAACAATAGTGTGTAGAGGGCTGGACTAGAGCAGGGTTCTCCAGTGTGGTGCTCGTGAATACCAGGGTACCCAACAAGCTTTCAAGAAGCAGGCAGGGCATTTTGAAGGCTGGGGCTGTTTAAATGCAGCCATGAGAGGATCACGAGAGAACAGGTGAGCGTCGAGGTCTGTGGCTCCATTCATCTTTCAGGCGTTCCTTTTCTTCCTCCCTTCCTGGCACTTCCCTGTGCTTCCCTCCCTTTCTTTTTCTACCTTTCTGAAATGTCAGGAGGAAGGTATGGTGTTCGGCTACCCTTCCTATAGCAATCATTTTGGGTTGGCTTCCCTATCCTGCAGTAGGCAGGTTAGGATAGTGTTCGCCACTCCTCTAAAATTTCCAAACGTTCCACCAGGAACAAGAAGGCCAGGGACCCTTGGACTAGAACAGTGATGGTGAACCTTTTTGAGACCGAGTGCCCAAATTGCAACCCAAAACCCACTTATTTATCGCAGAGTGCCAACAGGGCAATTGAACCTGAATACTGAGGTTTTAGTTCTGTGTGCACCTGCCACTCTGCCCTGCGCTGCTCCAGTGCCTCTACTCTACTCCACCCCACCCCATCCCTCTGCCTCTGCCCCACCCACTCAAGCAGGGGCCAGCCTGCTCTAGCCTCCAGCAAGTCCCGCGCGCACCACTCTGCGCCTCTCTAGCAACTCCACCTCCTCTGCCCCCCCCCCTCGAGCATCAGCCACACGGAGCACAGGCACCAGGCCTGCCAGCCGAGTCCTTCCTGCTCGCTGCAGGACATTGTGCCCAGTGGCCCAGGCCAACCTAGATGTGTGTGTGTGTGTGGGGGGGTGATTTTTCGCCCCCCCCCCACATGATGAACTTTGTGTGCGTGTGCCCACAGAGAGGGCTGTGACTAGACTAGAATGTAGGAGACTCCGGCTCAAATCCATACCGTGCCATGACGTTATTTTTGGTCAGTCATTCTCTCTCCACTAGGGTTGCCAGTGATATAAAAATTATAAAAGATATGCTGGTTGCAAGACCACAGTTGAGAAATATTCATAGCTGAAAATACATTTTGCGGTTGCACTCAAGAAATCAGTGACTGAGTGCCAGTGGAACCGCCGCGTTTGCTATTTTGCAAGAACCAGCAGATACTTGCTTATGAGTGAAAGGGCAACAGTGAGCGCTGACCGAGGGGTTTGAAGTATATGGAGATGGTTCACCCAACTGGTTAGGCTTTTTGCTGATTATGCTTGCTGGACAGAAAATATACGTAGCCCCACACGTAACCAAGTCAGATGATGCTGAATGTATTCTTTTAAAAATATATCTTGGAATGTGCTGATTTGCAACAAGTCAAGATGGTGAGCCTGCGCGGACGGCTGGCCAGGATTGGCCAGAAGTGGTCAGGAGGGTCTGTCAGAAATGTCTTAAAATGAGCTGTACTGCGATGCAGACTTCAGAGAGTTGGTACCACGGTATTACTCTCTCCATGTCTGCAGACATGTCAATTAAGCTAGCTTGCTATCAGCCATCCTTGTGTGGAGTTTTTAATCGGTAAAAATTTCTATAACACCAGGTCAGCCCCCCCGCCCAGCTGGCCAACAATAAGAGGTGGGGGTGGGGTGGGGTTTCCAGCAACCGGCTGGAAAACTCCGGGAGATTTGGAGATGGAGCTTGAGGAAGGGCGTTTCCCCACTTGTCACGACCCCGTTATGCCGTGCGCTGCTCTCAGCACGGGTCATTTCTGGCACGCGCCTGGGCTTCCCCACGACCCTGCGCAGAGGCGCTGTTTGGAAGAGCGCCAGGAATGAGGGGGGGCGACAGTGGCAGCGTCGGGGCAGCTGCATTGTCGCCGCCCCTTTGTGGGAAGTGCCGGGGGACCCCGCGCTACTTGCCCACAGTAGCGTGGGGCAGAAGGTAAGTGGGAAAATGCCCGAGGACAGGGACCTTAATGAGGAACAAAAGAGGAAGGGAGATAGAAAGTGCCAGTCAATCCTGTGCATCACATGGCTTAGTGCCTAACCCATCTCTGCCAGGCCCATGTGTGGCCTTTTGCATGCTGCACGTGCAACCTTCTCTGAGTTTTGGGGTGCTGCCACCCAGGGGCCGTCTGCACTCTAAACCCTCCATTTTCCCCCAGGGAACTGATCTTTGTAGTCTGAAGGTGAGCTGTAATTCTGGGGGATCCCCAGGTCACACCCCAGATAGCCCCCAAGTTTAAGGTGACCAGATGATCACCTTTGTAAACCGGGACCCGTGCGCGTGGCCACAGGAGCGCACTGCCTTTTGGGGTGCTCCCTGGTTTGGGCACCCCAGAAGGCAGCACGAGAGCGCAGGAGGCTGCCGCACTGCCTTCTGGGGTGCTCCCCTGTTTCCCGCCCTGTGACAGGGCAGGAAAAGGGGAGCGCCCCAGAAGGCAGTGCGGCAGCCTTCCAAAAATCGGGACAGTTCAACAAACCCGCGGGATGCGGAACAAATTGGTTTAAGGCGGGACTGTCCCGCCAAAAGCAGGACGTCTGTTCACCTTACCCAAGTTCCACCTGACCAGGGCCCGGGCAGGCTGGGCCCATCATTGAGGGCCTGTGCCACTTCCAAACAGGGAGTTTGGGTGCAGGGCAAGTATGTATTAAACGATGCAATGCCTTTATTGCTGATATTCTGTGTAGGAGTGTATATTTTGCTCCGGGCTTCCTCTTTGTGGACGTTTGTCTGCCTTCCTCAAAGAATTCAGTGGCATAGTGAAAGTAGCAAGAATGCTCTTCTTAGACTACTGCAGTGTTTAAAATAATTTTTTTAGGGTTCCCCGGCTCTGTGTGTGTGGGGAGGGGGGGACTGTTAAACCTGCTTGAGACTGCAAGGTGGATATACTCTGTGAATCAGCTATGAATTCTGTCTAGCAAGATTGCTTGAGTCAGCCACGGAAAAGCAGATCGGATGGCTGAATGTGTAGCTTCAGTCAGGTCTGCTTGAACTGTGTGCAGGCAAATAACATTATTGCAAAGGAATAACTGGTTTGGAGAAGACTGATTGCTCATTGGAAATTCTTAAATTCCAACCCTTCTCTGTGTGTATGTGCATGCGTATAAATGTCTGTGTTTGCAAAATGTGTGTGTGTGTGTATATATATATATACACACATTTTGCAAACACAGACATTTATACATAAGCTTAATCAACCCAAATTCTGCCTTTTATACTGTTTGTTAAGGAAAGCCTGAGGCAGGAACCAAAAAGCAATAATATTGATTCCTGCACGTTGCTCCTTCTTGGAGCCAGGCTTAGAATTGGAACAAGCTGAGCTTCTAAAGAGGCTCTTTTGTGAACAAGGAAATGAGATTTGATTCCATTCTTTCCCTTTGAAAAATGGGACCTGGACAGCCATGCTTTGTGGTGAAGCCTCTTCATCTGGTTTTATAACCTATTGTTCTCTATGAGGATATTATTTTCTTACTCCAAATGAAGGGATGAAAAGAGGAATGATTAAAAGAGGTTCTAGGTGGTTTGGACTTTACAGCCTGGTCCTGAGTCTGAGGCAGATTCTGCGTGGGCCAAAGACAGTGGTGCAAAAACAGTATAAAGGGGGTTAAAACAGTGGGAAAAGGTTTACACCGTTTTCACACCCCTGTTTTTGGCCCGTGCAGAATCCGCCTTAGTGACGCCTTGCCTACATGCTTTTCCAGCAGTTTGGTGCTTGTAGTTAACCATGGCGTGGGTTGCATACATTTGGGGATGATGGAGCTGGTGGATGGCTCGTTCACTCTTGTGACAGGACTGAAGAGATGGCTTTTAGAAGAGCTGTCTGTTTTTGATTTAAGAAGAAGAAGAAGAAGAAGAAGAAGAAGAGTTTAGATTTATATCCCCCCTTTCTCTCCTGCAGGAGACTCAAAGGGGCTGACAATCTCCTTGCCCTTCCCCCCTCCCAACAAACACCCTGTGAGGTGGGTGGGGCTGAGAGAGCTCCGAGAAGCTGTGACTAGCCCAAGGTCACCCAGCTGGCGTGTGTGGGAGTGCACAGGCTAATCTGAATCCCCCAGATCAGCCTCCACAGCTCAGGCGGCAGAGCTGGGAATCAAACCCGGTTCCTCCAGATTAGATACACAAGCTCTTATATATTAAAGCAATACAGCAACAAACTGAGGCCCCTAAATTGTTTCTTTTTTAAAAACAACAACACATGGTTTGTCCATTGAAATATAACAGAAGATTCTGCCTTGTCAAAAAGAGTGAGTTATCGCATGATTTGTGAGGCACTTATCTGGTCAAAGTGAAGATGCTGTTGATCCTGGCAGAGCTGAAGTGGAAACTGGGCACATTGCAACTGTCACCCTAATGGGGGCTGGAAGTCCAGAACACAGAATAGATAAGGTTGCCAACCCGCAGGTAAGACCTGGATATCTCCCGCTGCTGTAATTGATCTCCAGGCAATCGAGTTCAGTTCCCTTGGAGAAAATGGTTGCTGAAGTCCCTCCCCAGTCTCTGCTTTCCCTGGCTCCACCCTCACAACTTCCAGATATTTCCCCATCCAGAACTGGCAACCTGAGAAACGAATGAGAGGCAGAAAAAATGAGCCAGGAAAGACGCTCAAGGAAAGTCTTCTGGACAGCAAAAGAGATCTTTGAGCACCAGCAGATCCAAATTCCTCCCCTCATTTGAGGCCAAACAGAAGTAAGATATCCCCCTGCCCTCTGAACACAGGTGGGATCCAGCCGGTTCTCACAGGTTCCCGAGAGTAGGCTACTAATTATTTGTGTGTGCCAAGAGGGGGTGACTAATGGGTGATTTTGGCACGTGGTTTTTGCCTTAGTGACGCCCCTCCTCTCCGCAGTAGCGCGCAGAACTTGAAGCAGTCTAGCAGGAGGTGCACCGGCGTGTGTGGCAGCCTGCGCCTGCATTCGTTTCCCGCCCAAGGACCGGTGCAGCGGATGCATCCTTGCCACAGTCCTGCCCGGGAATGCCCCGCCCCCGGAATGCCCGGCCACGCCCCCGTCGTGCCCCGCCCAGCCCCATTGGCTCTACGCCACAGTTTGAATCCCACCACCATGGGAACCTGTTACTAAAATTTTTGGATCCCACCACTGCCTCTGAAGTTCACTCTTTTCCTCAGTGCAAAAATTAAAACCCCAAACCGGCTCCACACAGCAAGGACGTCTGCAAGTGGCACGTAACTTCTGCACATCATTCAAGGATGCCTGGTTTATCTAGAGTTAATGTTTTTAGCTTTGGCAGGGGACGTTCCAGGAAATTCGCAGGTGTGAAGGGAGAGTTTTGGGGGGAAGTCAGTGGACAAGTCACGTCCTTTGAAGCTGGTGCTTCCTCCAAGGGAATTGATCTGTGCAGTCTGGAGATTGGTTGCCATTCTTTTCTAGAAACCTGACTGGGAGTACTGGCTTGCCATTGCCACATCGGTACTGAGAGTGCTCCCAGCCCTGCCCTCAGACTGCGCATCACAGGGAATGGTCAGTAATGGCAGGGAGGCTATAATAATTTAGAAGAAGAAGAAGAAGAGTTTGGATTTATATCCCCCTTTCTCTCCTGTAGGAGACTCAAAGGGGCTTACAATCTCCTTGCCCTTCCCCCCTCACAACAAACAACCTGGGAGGTGGGTGGGGCTGAGAGAGCTCCCAGAAGCTGTGACTAGCCCAAGGTCACCCAGCTGGCGTGTGTGGGAGTGTCCAGGCTAATCTGAATTCCCCAGAGAAGCCTCCACAGCTCAGGCGGCAGAGCTGGGAATCAAACCCGGTTCCTCCAGATTAGATACATGAGCTCTTAACCTCCTACGCCACTGCTCCTACGCCCTATTGGAAACAATAGGGGATGGGGCACCCCTTTTGGGAGTCCATAACTTTGAACCCCCTAAACCAAACCTCACCAAACCTGGGGGGTAGCATGTGGTGATCCACATTGAAGGCCAGAAAGAAGCTATGAGAAACAATTTGGCTTTGAGGTCTACTACTCTCTGTATCACCTTGTAGATAAGTTGTACTGGAGGAAAGTCATACTGGAATTGGTCCAGTCACAGGTATTGCATAGAGAGAGTGTCCGCATCTTGGCATTTAGTTTAATTATACAAAGTACCATGTTCAATAATGCACAAAAGAATGGTTTTGACATTGGCAGTGCATAAAAATGAATGATAATTCTCATATTCATTCATGATGATATTCTAATGTGGATGCATCCAACTTTCTCCGTTGCTGCACCTCTTTTTCTGAGGCAGAGTATAGGTCTATTTATATTAGAACAAGCATTCATGATAGAATTGTTCTCCCGCGAGCTCTGAGATTTAGTGGAGACATCGATGTTAACTGGAATGTTTTGGACTTAGCCCTTAGCCTTGCCTGGCCTGGCCCGGGATGTACGGAGGGAGCGTGAGCGGATGGGGTCATGGGAGACGTGGGTAATAAAGTCACTTCCAGCCTTTTTTTAACATTATCTCCCCTCCCCCAATATCCACAGAAACAGTTGTGGGAAACTGGACCACAGTGGACCCCGATTTCTCATGGCCTGTGTTCTCCCAGAAGGACACCTAATATGATTATGTGAGCCTGCCCAAACTGAAAAATAATACCCCCAGTCCACAATCTGCCGTTTTTGCATAGAGAGAAAATATGAAAGAGCCACGTGGTCAGCAAATGGGTGAACCTGCCGTGTCCTTCCACAGCCCATCCCCCCCAAAACAAAAACGGATGACAGCGGGTGGAGGCATTACATCTGGGCCCTCACATTCTTACTGACAAAATGTGAGGAAATCTAAACCTGCTCAAAGTTTTGCCAAGCCTTCCCCCCTCCAAGGAGCAAACAATGTACTGGAGCAAATGGCGGGGTGTGTGACGCAGTGCTCAGTGACATCACATCCTGTGTTTCCCCCCAACATCCTGAGGAGATATTAAAGAGATGTGGTATTTCTTCAAGCAGCAGCAGCCTTGCATACTTTGGGTCTCATAGGAAGTGCTAATAGAGGACAAAAATATGGGCAGTGTAGCTATTACATCTTTTCTACTTATTTATTACAAACCAAAATGGGGAGTCCATTCATATGAAGTCCCTTCCTGGTGTCAGCTGTCTGCTGATTTATCTAACACAGGCATCTGCATTTGTGGGTTTAAGCTCCTGGTAAACCAAACAACACTTTCAATTTGCAAGCTACAGGAGCATTTCCCACACAGAACTAATTATCTCCTAGCATATAAATAAATTAATTACTGATCCATGTCAGAGAGAGATACACTAACGTTATAAGTAGTCTATCAGTGGGTATAACAAGAGATACAATACATCAATTTGGAGCTACAATAGAAGATTAAATATTGGCTTGGGCAGCCATATATCTTGTGTTATTTCTGCCCCTTTTAAAAATATCTATTTTTCATTTTAGAGTTTCTCATTCCCTTAGGTACAGAATGAACTTAAAAGCAACCTAGATTTTTCACAGGACTTTTAGAGTGTGTGATAGATCAATAATTTGCTCTTTTTTGTTTATGAAATATGCCAACTGGCTGGGACAGAGTCATTTTTAAGAGGCAGCCAAGATCAATACAGGTGTGCATAGATTTATGGGTAGTTTAGTTACAATCAAAATAAGTCTTTCTGTTTAAAAAATTGTAAAAAGCAAACCTCGATGTTTCCACTCGTGGGTAAGTCTAGGAATGCCATGAATTGGGGCAACAGTGATAGAATTGGGCAAACCTGCAGTCTGAGAATGAGCTTCCTGAAATTTACTAAACTGGCACAGATTAAATCAGTAAAGGGGGTGGGAATCTCATAGGCACTCTTCACATGAGGCTTTCATCTATCCCTGGTCCCTACTTACCTAAATAGTCTATATGTTTTCACATCTGCTTAGGGCTTTGTCTGGGCACCAGTCATTCCTATTGTGTTTGCCAATAGAAGATAGTTACTGGCTCTCCATTTTGCAGCCTTGTGAAAACTGTGAATGAATTACAATTGCCACTTCCAGCAAACCTCCATCCCCCACTCTCATTCAATGGAGAAGGGGTGGTGGAAATGGTGTCAATCAATGCTTGGAAAACAGGAAGTGACATCATGATCCTCTTTTTGACATTTCTGAAATTTCTCTAGTTGCTGAGATAAACTGTCAGAACTCCTCTGCATAGACAATGAAACAATTGAGAGTTCAAAGATTTTACTGCTACAAGAAGAAGGCAGAAGTCTGTTCTGAGCAATTCTCTCAGAACAGACAGTAATATGCATCAGCGTTCCCCCCAGTGGCATATTTGCCTAGGGACATGGGGTACCCTATGTCCCCGGGCACCCCCTAGTGGAGGGTGCAAACATTTCAGGTTCGTTCGTGTGTTTTTCTATTTTAAGTTTTTTCAGTTTTTGGCCTGCAGGGGGCGCAGTTTTTAGGCTAGCAGCATCAAAATTTCATGGATTCTTCAGGAGGCTCTCCTGATGATACCATCCAAGTTAGGTGAGGTTTGGTTCAGGGGGTCCAAAGTTATGGACCAAAGTTAATGATGATGATGATGATGATGATGATGATGATGATGATGATGATGATGATGATGATGATGATGATGATGATGATGATAATAATAATAATAATAATAATAATAATCCCCCCAAAGGGCACTACCTTGATGTGGTGGTGGGGCTTGTGTGCTCCAATGAGTCAGAGGGCTGTGCTGGAGGGCCACCCAAACCAGAGAGGCCTCTGATGAGGAGCCAGACTAAATGTGCCCCAAACCCCAAACCATGGTGAAGACAAGAAAAATAAACTTTATACCGGATCGGTGGTCGCCCGGGTCAACAAGGACCGCGTCTAGTGCTGGAGTACCTGGGTACTTGGCGGAAAATGGGCTACAGGACTCAGGATCTTCAGCTGAGCAACCAGGGCTGAAGACTGCAGGACTACTGGAAGTACCAAACAAACGTCGAAAATATTCGTGTGCAGAGAATAGAGAAATTATGTCTTGCTACTACAAATCAAACCCGTCGAAAAGAGGATACCTCAAACGAATGTACCAAGTCTGGAAAGAAATTCACCCAAACACAGAAATTACTGAGCAAAGACTTGCTGATCAAAGAAGATATATTGAGAGGAACAAGGTTGTTAGTGCACTAGAGCTAGCAGAAATCCAGCAGAAAGCACAAGACAACGGTATTGAAAACATACCAAAAAACACTCAAAGAAATTCAACAAAATTGGCAACAATTCAAGGACTGCAAGAGACAGTGGATGAAGAGGAGGAAGAAACAACAATAATCACACCTCCAAAGGAGCCAACCCAAACAACCTGAGTTCCCAATTGACAGAAAATCAAAAAGAACTGATGCAGAAGATCCTGGAGCACATGAACAATGCAAACGAACATACAAGATTGCCACCACTGAAGATTGTTCTAAGGAAGGATCTGCTCAATTCACTGAAGGATGCAAACAAGGTCATTGCTGGAATCCAAACAATGTCACTGCATGAAACAAACCAGCTTATGTACAGCACTGCAGTAGTGATTACTAAAGAGCTAGGGGGAAAGATTCATCACCCAGAAAGAAGGCCGAAAAAAGGTACTCCAAAGTGGAAAATCAGACTGGGAGAAGAAGAAAATCAGCAAACCTCTACGAGTCGGATGCCCAGCAAACTAGAAAAGCATATGGAGAAGGAGAAGAAGCTGAAAAATGACAAAATCAAGGCAGACCTAGTTAAGAGGTACCACCTGGACAAGAGGAAACTCAATGAGGCAATAGAGGTGGTCAAACAACAGCTGGTGGCAGTTTCAAAGAAGATTGCAAGATTCGAAGCAAGGGTTGCTCAATTCAAGCAGAATCAATTTTTCTACTCCAACCAGAAACGATTCTACCAGAATGTAAGTGGAGATGTGAAGGCTGAACTGAGCAGCAACAACATGGACAACATGGTTATCAGATGGGCTGCTTCCTTGAGTTATGACCTGAGGCTCCCGCGCCTCAGCTCCGCAACAAAAGAAAGTTCAAATGGTCCAATGGTGATCTTGGCACGTTCTTCAACGGCTGGGATATCTGGGGTGTTGTTATCAGATTCAATTTGTAAATCCAAAGGGGCCTTTGATTCCGCTAAAGAGATCTACCAGGTGTTGGCCCAAACTTAATTCCAAGGCTAGCTTCCTTGACTCTTAATATCAGCTGTTACAAGCTATTGCTTTTACCCATAGATACAAACATTTTAAATAACATTTCTAAATTTAAACATTAGAGGAAACCTTAATGAACCTTCAATACAATACAAGCACATATACCTATAAGCAAGAGTATCCTAAATTGACAGCAACAAAACCTTAATTTAACAGAAGCATAATCCTAAACACTGGGCAGCTAATAAATTCAACATTGAGGGGGCTTACATTAAACCTTAAAAGGGGCAAAGGCAAGAAGGAAACCATGTAAAAATCAGCCCATTTGTATGCACACGTTCTTTCCAAGCCTTGCGGAGGCTTTCGGACAACACTGGTCTCTTTGTTCTGATCCTTAGCCAGTGTAGTTCAGGTAACTCGGCTCAGGAAAATATTTTGGCTATTTTCCTGGTGGTAACACTAGCATACATTCCCCTCGGCACCCCGCCCCAGCCAAAAGGCGCTACTCTACAAAGCAAAGGCAAAGCAACAGTTTCACACTTGATAAACAAATGTGTTTCCTGTCTCCAAGGCCGTGCCGAGCGGCAGCGATAACTGGACACCTTAGAGAAGAAAAGGCTCTCATTGCCCTGCCGTTCTCCCGCAGTTCCTCAGTGCCAGGCTCCCACCTGACAGCACCTTTGGCTTTCTGATGCAGGATGATAGAAGTAACCACACAATGGTTGCTGCCGGAGGTAGAGTTAACCATGAAATGGCTGCCACAGGAGGCAGAGAAGAAGAGGGGGGATTTTAAAAAATACACTAGGAAAGTGGAGTGAGAGAGAATCAAACCAACATTGTGCCCTCCAGTGGCCAATCAGAACTCCCGGTAGACAAGCCTACCACCTCGCCCCACCCACTTTCCAAAAATACTAGGTGGGTGCCAAAAAAGTTGCCAGCAAGCGTGTGTGTGTGTGTGTGTGTGTGTGTGTGTTCGCACGCCAGTTGAGGAAGCTTCTTCTTCCCCTTCGGGGAAGAGGCGGCCTATAAATCTAAAATATAAATAAATAAATAAATACATATACAGGCCAGAGAAGACCAGGTAATTGCATCTGACCGCTATAAAAATATTTTGGTTAGGCCTTATTGGTTGACCTGAACATAGTGGTGGAGGGGAGAGAAGAAGAGACCCTCGGTTCCATCCCAACAGCGGACACAGTGGTAGAGTTGTACCAGGACCTCTTTCATACCGTGTTTCCCCAAAAATAAGACAGTGTCTTATATTAATTTTTGCTCCCAAAGATGCGCTATGTCTTATTTTCAGGGGATGTCTTATTTTTCTGTGTTCTGTTCATTGGGCATGCTTCCAAACAAAAACTTTGCTATGTCTTACTTTTGGGGGATGCCTTATATTTCGCACTTCAGCAAAACCTCTACTATGTCTTATTTTCCAGGGATGTCTTATATTCGGGGAAACAGGGTATGTAAGGGCAGAGAAGTTTGCAGCATCTGTTGTGATTTAGGGTCCATAAAAAAACTGGAACAGGCCTTGTATTCTTACAAACTGTGATCCTTCCAGTGCCTTCACAGAGCTATTTTAGGACAATGTAACTACTTAAGTTAAACATATACACTTCTTTATTTATGCTTTGGGGAAGGATTTGTACATGTACGCTGTGTCCTTTAATCTTCTGTATAACGTGAGTGCTTCTGATTCCAAACAAGAAAGTGGAACTAAACTGGGGGGGGGGGGGGGGAGAAAATCCACCTCGCCACTCTTACTGTTTATTTCCACAATCTTAGTATAAGAAAACATAATCCTACAATAGGATTCTTTATTCCCCCCCTCCTTTGAAGCACAATTAGTTTTCATTTACGTCCCTTGATGTTGTCTGGAAAAGCCGTTGCTGGGTGAATCGCAGTGGAAGGGGGCTCCATTAACACATTGCTCCTGAAACTTATCTGACAATGAACACACTGCGCACACACACACACACACTCACTTTCGCACACGCATGGAATAAATTGGGTATTTAGTTTGCCTATGCAGTCAAATCTAAGTCTCTCTTGGCTGCTAGCCAAGACCTCTAAAAACCCATTAAGGCTATTAGAGAATTTAGTTCTCTTTCTTTGTGAGCTGGGTAAATTTCACAGTTATCACGGCAAAAGGAAATGAATTGGAAGGATATCTGTCTGGGGATGGCTTTTCCCTTAGCAGGAATTAAGCTCAGGAAATGTAGAGACGGGCTTCCTGGGTGGTGTTTACTTGTGAGTTCCAGTGGGTGGCGGTGCAATATAAGTGATGCGTCCCAACTGTCTCGAGCAATTTCTTTAGGCAAGTCTGACTGGCAGCAGGGAGTGCAGTCATCTATTCTTTGTGCAATTATATTGTTTATTGGAGATCAGCTTTGCTTCGAAAACTTGATGTCAACCAATATTCTTCATGCATTGTACTTACCAGATACATGAAACCACAGACATTCGGAGAAGCCGCTTCCGCTGTAAACACTGTCTGTGGCCTCATTTGGGTCGCTGGAAAAATATTTGAGGTAAATCCTGTTTAATTGGAACATTATATTTGATGTATAGATTGCACCACCCTTTTTAAAAATTCAGTCTACAATGAGAATTCCCCAATGGAAGAATCAGAATTTGGCGATGCTCTGAGAGGCCTACTGAACTTGGCAGACATCTCTGTATATCAGAAGGTATTTGGAACCTTTAGAGAAGACATACAAGTCCGTTCTACTGCTGACACTGAATACTGTGTGATGAGAAACTAGTTGGGAACATTCCTTCCTCTGAGTTTGTCTAAAATATATGTGTAAGAAATAAAAAGTACCCAGCCATACACGTGGTCTTTTAAAAATTATGTTCCAACGGTGTACTTCATGCAATTAATATGGGATGCTTATATTATGTTTACAGCTGCTGTTGTGGGGAAATGTGATGGAGTAATACAAATAATATATGCAAATATTTAATTTACAATAACAAAATATACAAAACTGTCAAAATTCACATTACGGCAGGACTTATATCAATACATCTGTCTATCAGAATAGTCAAAGATTTCCAAAATAACTCCCATAAGGGCCAGATTTTAATGAAAAAATAAAATCCCAAATCTCCCTGAAAACTTGGAACTCTCAATTTTGACCAGTTTGACTCCCATCTTCCTTACTGACAGTGAATATCAGAACTGAATATTTGACATCTTGCCTGTGTCTTAACAATTCCAAGATATTTAATTGTGAAAAACACAGATTGCAAATGCACAGTTAGACACAGCTTCCCCTCCCTGGCTTGCTGTTGTGTCCAAGCACAGCTTAACAGCTAAAAATTAACAGTATTTCACATTTGGTGGTTAAATTTACTAGTAAGGTATCTCGGTGCTCCATATGGTAGTGTCATTCCATGTTTGCTAATGTCTGCTGAGCTGTCCAGATAAATCTAAGCATGCAGACTTGCCTGTTACCTCATGGGAATTGTAGGATAGCGCTTGGAATCTTCAGAAACACTATAGCAAAACCATAGAGTTTCCAGTGATTCCTACAGCTACTTATGTCACTTCCAGGTTTTCACCAGAGCGATGTAGAAGTACTGTCAGGGGAATCGTATCTAAGCGATTGAGGTGCATTCCTACTTCAATGAAGCTGCTTAAAGCTACAAATCAAAGCTGCTAACAGATATATGTAACCAGCCTGCTATATATTACAACCAGTGGCGTAGGAGGTTAAGAGCTTGTGTATCTAATCTGGAGGAACCAGGTTTGATTCCCAGCTCTGCCGCCTGAGCTGTGGAGGCTTGTCTGGGGAATTCAGATTAGCCTGTGCCCTCCCACACACGCCAGCTGGGTGACCTTGGGCTAGTCACAGCTTCTCGTAGGTCTCTCAGCCCCACCGACCTCACAGGGCGTTTGTTGTGAGGGGGGAAGGGCAGGGAGATTATCAGCCCCTTTGAGTCTCCTGCAGGAGAGAAAGGGGGGATATAAATCCAAACTCTTCTTCTTCTTTAACAACCGGTTCCGGTAGTGGGATTCAAATAATTTAACAACTGGTTGTTTACAAGCACCATTTTAACAACCAGTTCTGCCGAAATGGTGCGAACCTGCTGAATCCCACCACTGGTTACAACTGCCATCTGGGACATTCTTTCCTTGATCTTTACTTTATGGTTTCACATGCTTTGTAGATAAGGGAATAAAGGGGATGGCAAAGGCCAGGTTTGTCAGAACTGGCTTTGCCAAGCTTGGGTATTTTGATGCTTCATCAATAAGTGCTACTGATCAACAATTCAGAATCCATTTATTGGTTGAAGCGTTCAAGACCTAACAGGTACACAGGATGCTGCAATAGAGCAGCCAACAGGAGGCCACCCACAATATCAGGAAGCTGAGCAGCTCTGGAGAAAACACCAGGCAAAAAGCAAAGAGTTCTATTCACCATGTTGAAAAAAATTATAATACATGTTAAATACAACAGAATAGTTTTAATTAAAGTTTGAATTGTACCATAACACTGCAAGTGGCAACATTTTTGGCAGAAGGTTTTTGATTTAAAAATCAGAGAATCCTAAAGTATGTATTTAAAAATGAAACTTAAAGAACAATAACTGTTGTAAATGGTAAGACTGTCTTATTTTGGAATTTATCTGTATATGGTTTGTCTTGTGTAACATAGGTTTATTGACTGTAATACATTTAACTGAACTGAATTGTACCCCAAATACTGGCAATTCCAGGCAATAGTACATTGTAATGAAAGGGGAAAAATTCGTTTAGCAAATGAGGGGTTTGGGGCATTTTTGTCCTCATTAATTTTTAATTGCCAATAGCTGCTGTTTAAACCAGTGCACTTGATAAATAATGTTTGGCTGATGCCACCAAAGGAAAGGAATGTATTGGTAACTGATACTTCTCTTGGCTTGCTCAGTTAATTTGAGGGAATACCTGTGACCCATTCTTTGATTGGACTTTGCTCTATATTGAATACACATTCATAGGGAGATGGTGGAAGATGCAGTTTCCAAGAATATGCACACTTTTCTGAAAAATCAGAGGTTTTAAAAAGAAGCAAGCTTGCATGTTTCACTGAACTAACTTACAACAAAAACAAGCTTTTGACTGAAAAGTCTCCGGATTACATCTTGCTCATCTGGCTAGCACATCATAGCTGGAAGCCAGCTTTTTACATTCAGACTACTAGTTCTTACTTAAAAGATGGGACTTCGTTTACTTATGCACTTGTTAATTCGCCTGTTACAAGCTGAAGGTCCATGAAGAATTGTGAGAAGGGAGAGATCTGAATATTTCCAACTCTAAGAAGCTAAAAGAAGTCAGTTTCACAGAGCGGACTCAAGGTTTACTTAGTCTTCCACCCTTCTGAGGTCGGTAAAATGTGTGTGTGTGTGTGTGTGTGTGTGTGTGTGTGTGTGTGTGTGTGTGTGTGTGTGTGTGTGAAGTGTAGACAGCTGGGGAAGGCAATGACAAACCACCCTGTAAATATAGTCTGCCTAGTAAATGTTGTGATGTGATATGACCCCTTGGGTCAGTAATGACCCAATGCTTGTCCAGGAGGCTACTTTTACCTTCTAGGATTACATAAGTTCTTCGGTGCTTGAATGAGCAAACAATATTGTTTTGAGCACAGTTACATCTTTCTAAGTCCATTGAAGTCAGTCATCTTAGAAGGATGTCACGTCATTTAGGATTGCACTGAAATTCTCCCCTTACCCCCAGTGGTGGGATTCAAATAATTTAACAACTGGTTCTGGTGGAGGGATTCAAATAATTTAACAACTGGTTGTTTACAAGCACCATTTTAACAACCAGTTCTGCCAAAGTGGTTCGAACCTGCTGAATCCCAGCACTGCTTACCCCTTAAGTTGACTTTCAACTACCATCGGCACTTCTGAGCATATTTAGCACCATCATATCACTTTAATCCCCCCCCCTTAATTTACAAATGCATATTTTCTGCATATTTGGAAAGGCCCCTCATAGAGACTCCACTGACTGCTGATATCCTAGTTCTGCTGCTTTTGTGACTAGCATAGAGGTCCAGTCAACAATTACAGTAATTGATAAAAATATAATCCATTTTCTATTCATAAAGAAATAGAAAATAAATTCTACAAGATAAAGTATTATATACAGGCATCATTATGGCCACTGCAAGATCCTTCCCAATACCGTGTTTCTCCGAAAATAAGACAGTGTCTTATATTAATTTTTGGTCCCAAAGATGCGCTATGTCTCATTTTCAGGGGATGTCTTATTTTTCCGCTCCACAGCTGCATGCTCTGGTGTTCTGTTCGATGAGCAAACTTCCAAACAAAAACTTTGCTACATCTTACTTTCGGGGGAAGCTTTATATGTAGCACTTCAGCAAAACCTCTACTATGTCTTATTCTCAGGGGATGTCTTATTTTCGGAGAAACAGGGTAGAGGAGCATCTTCAGGAGATGCTAAGAATTTGGTAAGATATTTCCAAGGAGACCTTTATGCAAACCTAAGTTCAGCTTTGAAATTTCCTGTGTAGTCTTGAACATCTACTCTCTCTGACAAACCTCCCCAACAGGGATACTGTGATGAGAAAAACAGATGGCTCCAAGCACACTTTCCTGAACTCTATGGAGAAAGGGTCTATGATTATATAAAAAAACCCCATCAGGTACAAAACTCTGAGGACATAAGTAGAGAGTATTATGAGGATAAAATGGAGAACAGGAGAATGATGTAAACCACCTCGGGTCGCCGCCGGGGAGAAAGGTGGGGCATAAATGAATTAAATAAATAACACAACAGAGCTATCTTATGAAGCAGAAATCTAATTTTTTTAGTTAAACTAAAAGCCACACCAAAAGCTGTGCTTAACTTTTTTTTAGATGAACCAAATAATGGGCATGATCTCCACAGCAGGAGGAAACTGATACAGTTATGGAAGTATAGAACAATCGCATGAGGGCATTTTCTTCACATCACACTCCTATCAAAACTTTCCCAAATTTATCTTTTAATTTTATTATATTTATACCCCATCCATGCCCAGCCAAGACCAGGCTCGGGTTGACTTAGAATACGATTAAAACCACCATAACAAATAAAACAACTCTAGCATTGAAAACTAACATTTATAATGGTGCACTATGCAATAAATTCCAGCCTAGAAAATCATTCCACCCCAGAGGCATAGCAAGGGGGGAAAGCACCGGATGCACCGGTGCTTCCTCTGCCCCCATCCCTGCACTGCCCCATCACGCCCTCAACACGCCCTCAACATCAGCTGTAAGGCATGCGCCAGAATTGTGTGTTTCTTGTCCCCTTGGAGCTAATGCCTCTGTTCCACCAATTCCTACTTCATCCCAAGTTAAATGAGTTTCTGATTATCAGGAAGGGGCGAGGGGGAGGGGTGCACAAAATGGCAGTGTGCTAGGTAATTGAGGCTGTCTTGTAGATGGATCAACCAGACACATGGGAGGCCTCAAACCAAGACCTGAAGGAGCATGTCCATCTTGTAGGCCCTGAAGGATTGGGTAAGATCCCACAGGGCCCTCGTGTCAGCTGACAGAGGGCATTTCCCCATTTACCACGGCCCCTATGTTGCGCGCTGCCCTCAGCGTGTATCATTTCTGGCGCGCCCCTGGGCATCCCCACGCGCTGGGTCATCAAAAGGCACCGTTTACAAGAGCGCCAGGGATGCCGTGCACTGAGGGGGAGCGATGGCGGCAGCGTTGGGGTGGCTGCGTTGTCGCCACCCCAGTAGTGGGGAGTGCCAGGGGACCCCGCACTACTTGAGGAGAGTAGCACGGGGTTTAAGGTAAGTGGGGAAAGGCCCAGAGTGTTC
The DNA here is from genome assembly GCF_021028975.2 of Sphaerodactylus townsendi. NCBI lineage: Eukaryota > Metazoa > Chordata > Lepidosauria > Squamata > Sphaerodactylidae > Sphaerodactylus > Sphaerodactylus townsendi. Next base: position 47,782,206 of record NC_059438.1, on the reverse strand, counting down.
CACCAGACTGGAGCCAGGACCAAAAAAGTCCTGGCTATGGTTGAGGTCAATCAGTTGTAGTTGTTGGAGGAAAATTCATCCTCCCTACCTCACAATAGTAAGAATCAGGCTAGCAGCACGCTTTAGCATTGATCCATTGTCTTTGAAGATGCCACGGGAGTTAAGTGCATGTCCAGCTGCGTTTTGGTCAGTGGATGATAACTTTGGAAGATTCATCAGCTTCATTGGTTTGAGGCCCTGTAAACTTTCTTAATAAATTAGCTTAACTATTCTAATATTATGCAAATACTATTAGATTTGAGTCTAACGGTACCTTAGAGACCAGCAAAAGTTTCGGAATATAAGTTTTCGGGAAGCAAAACTCTCTTCATCAGACACAGGAGATCTGAGTCCTTTTATCCCAGTCAGAAGGAGGGAGGGATGTTCTAAAGCATAGGTGTCAAAACTCGCAGCCCTCCAGATGTTATGGACTACAGTTCCCATCATCCCCTACCAGCATGAAGACGGGAAATCCTCAGAAGGCACTTTTTATCATAGCTACTCAGAGGGAGCCTGCGATGCCCATTTGTATTCAATTACAAATAAATATAAGTTCAGAATAATGCCTACTTATTCCTTTCTTTCCCTATATACATTCCACAGCCACCAGGAATTTAATCCTATACTCCTTCACACTTTCTTCTGAAGTAGCGTGTCCAAGCTCTAAAGCAGTTTTCGAAGAGCTACGTGGTCCTGAGGAAATTACTACTGTGGGATTCCAGGTTACTTTTAACAACCTAAACTTTTATTTACATATGTTCTGTAGCGTAAAGGTTTCAAAAAGAATGACAAAAAATAAAGCAATCGGAGGCAACAGCTTCTGCTGAGGTGACTTTCACTTCACATCAGTCCACACTCTCACTCCTCGACATCTCTGAGACCCTCTGAGACTACCTTTCCAGTCTCTCAGTGTTTCTATGCCCTCCTGTCCCCAATGGCTTACGCTCAGGGCAGAGCGCCCCCACCCCGTTATCGCCACTGACTCCTCCAGGAGCAGTGGTGGGATCCAAAAATTTTAGTAACAGGTTCCTATGGTGGTGGGATTCAAGCAGTGGCGTAGCGCTAATGGGGCTGGGTGGGGCATTCCGAGGGCGTGGCTGGGCATTCCGGGGCGGGGCATTCCTGGGCAAGGGTGTGGCAAGGACGCAGCCACTGCGCCGGTCCTTGGGCGGGAAATGAATGCACGCAGGCGCAGGCTGCCACGCACGCCGATGCACCTCCTGCTAGACTGCTTCAAGTTCTGCGCGCTGCTGCTGAGAGGAGGGGCGTAACTAAGGCAAGAATCACGTGGCACAATCACCAATTAGTAACCCCCTCTCGGCACACACAAATAATTAGTAACCTACTCTCGGGAACCTGTGAGAACCTGCTGGATCCCACCTCTGCCCAGGAGTGTTGTCTAAGGATTACAGCTCTTTTAAGTTTCTAGCAATTAAGCAGTCCAGACAGACTCCCAGTCAGTCTCCAACAAAAACTGCTGTCTTTCTGCTAAGTTTTATACACAATCTGACACTCTCTCAGTTCAGCACAGACTCTCACTCAGGTTGGCGCTGGGTCTTTCCTCTCCTCCACTTCCTCCTGCCAGTGCCAAAAGTATTGATTGGCATCCAAGAGAGCTACCAGGAGGTCTGGTGTCCCAAATTCTTGATTGGTCACCATCTGGGAACAAGCTTGAACTTGACTCATGGACCTCCAGCAGGGGAGAAATGATCCCTGATGAAAAATGATGCCTCCCTTCCCACTTACTTTATTTCAGCAGGCAGCTGGCTGAAGAAACAGCCTGCTCCGGCTGCCAGATCCTGGTGGGTGGGGCGGGGTGGGGCAGGAGCAGGGGGAGGGGCAAAAGGAAGGAGGTGGGGCAAGGGGTGGGGGCACCCCCACAGAGCCCCACCCTCTGCTTACTTTATTTCAGCTGACAGCCAGATGAAAAAACAGCCTGCTCCAGCTGCCAGGGCCTGGCTGGTGGGGCTGGGGAAGGTTGAGGGTTGTAGGGGGCAATTTACACGCCCTCATGACCCCAATGGCTTGCGCTCAGGGCAGAGCGCCCCCATCTCGTTATCACCACTGACTCCCTCAGGAGTGTTGTCTAAGGGGCTTTCCGCATTGACAGAGTTGTACTGGTTTCTACCTAGGTTCACCTCAGTGTATCCGCACTGCAACTGAGCTCAACGTTGTTTTGTCTCAGTTCCCCCCCCCCCCAGAACTGCGACATCCCTGTCGCAGTTATGAACTGCACCTTTCTGCTGGAACAAGGTCGATACGGCTTCGAAGCTTCGAAGTGCGGATGCATCGAAACGACACCTCATCTGTTCAACCAATCAGGAGCCACTTTTGTGGCATGCGCAGAACGGGAGAGTTGTGGCGCACATGTAACTGTAAACTGTAAAAACTGTTAAAAAAGAACGCTCCCGTTTCCCGTGGTAACACAAGCGCCAATCATGATCGAGGAGCGAAACAGGCACCAAGATGATCCCGCCCACTTAGCTCGGTTCCAGGGGGCCAAGTAAGTTGCTGTGCAGACTGCCTGGAATTGCCCCCCACTGAAGGGAACCGAGTCGACCTTAGCTCCCTTCTGTAGTGCGGAAAGCCCCTTTGAATTACAGCTATAAGTTTCTAGCAATTAAGCAGTCCATTCTATTTAAAAAAACTGGAACATTATCTCTCATCTAAACAAAACAAAAAAGTGACTTAATTGATTTCAGCCTTTTTCTTAAACTGATGCATTTTTGGGGGTGAAATGATGGGGAAAACATCTGTTTTCTGGACAGCGTATCAAATTGTATACATCAGTACCATTAGAGTCACTCCTCCCAAGTTCTTTCTCCATGTATAAAAATGTAACAATCACACCTGAGGGGGAAATTTTAATTCATTGCTTCCCCAAAGACCTCAGCTCCCAGAGTAGAACTTATCTGCTTTCCACATTATCTGATAATCACCCTGCCCCCCTTAATGTAGTCAGCTCTGCTAACTTATTTTTATCCTCTCCCAATGTCTCAGCCACTTTGACATTATTATGCTGACAGGGCGAGTCATTTCCGAACATCCACTGTTTTATATTAACACCCATGTCTCTGGTTTAAATATTAAACTAACTTCTCCGCAAGCGCCGCACATAGCAAGTGCTGGAGACGTTGCCGCTTCCTTTAGTGATCACTTCCGAATGATAAACTGCCCTTCCCTGCCCCCTCCCCTTCCCAGGACAGACTCTTAGGCTTCCGTTACACCAATACCATTCCTGACATTACAGTCTCCTCTTGTGAATTTAACGGAAACTTTCCCTATCACGAAATCCTTTCTTATTTTTTTTAAGTTGTTTTTGCTTTTGCTGCCAATCACTTATTTGAAACAGCTATAGTTCAAAATGGAAGCCTTCTGGGGGCCTTTCCCCACTTACCTAAAGCCCCACGCTACTCTCCTCAAGTAGCACGGGGTCCCCTGGCACTCCCCATTACAGAGGCGGCGACAGCGCAGCCGCCCCGACGCTGCCGCTCTCCACCCCCTCAGCGCGCGGCATCCCCAGCGCTCTTGTAAACTGTGCCTTTTGATGACCCCGCGCAGAGCACGGGGTCGTGGGGACGCCCGGGCGTGCACCAGAAATGACGTGTGCTGAGAGCAGTGCGCGGCATACGGGGGGTCGCGGTGAGTGGGGAAACGCCCTGGTTTGTGTAGCGGTGGGTATATGACTCCACGTGTCTGAACTGAAGATGAAGGGACACCATTTTCCCTCTGGCCGGTTCCCAGAGACTTTCCTCCTCTCAGGTAGCCCATGGATTCTCTTGTTCTGGCTTCACTATAAACACTTCCAATTAAGTGGGGGTATGAGCGCCTTAATTTCCTTAGGGTTGCCCACTCCGGGTTGGGAAAATCCTGGTGAATTGGGGTGGCAGCTGAGGAGCGGGGGGTTGAGGAGATGAGGGATCTCAGTGGGGTATAATTATGGTTGCCAAGCTCTGCGTGGTGGCTGGAGACGTCCCGCTATTAAAATTGATCTCCAGGTGGCAGAGGTGAGTTCAGCTGAAGAAAATGATCCTTTTGGAAGATTGATTCTATGGCATTAGACCCCATAGAAGTCCATCCTTTTACCCAACCCTGCCCTGCTCAGGCTCCACTCCCCAAATCTCCAAGTATTTCCCAGCCCAAAGCTGGCAACTCTACTTGTATTGTACTTCAGTGCCAAAAGCAGCCTTCAAAGCAGCCATTCCCCAGAAGTGACCTTTGCAATCTGGCGGTCACTTGGAATTCTGGGAAAACTCCAAGCCTTTCCTGGAAGTTGGCACCCTTAATTGCTGCCTTGAGGATTCCGCCAAGCATGCAAATCTTTTACCAATAATAAAAGAGCTATGAGACATGTCCCACCGTGTCCTCCCACCAATAAGGAAGCAGGATTCACAGGGCGATTCTCAAGACATCTAGTAAAATAGGTTCGACCCAGTTCCCTGAGAAGGGTACTGACCTAGGTCGAAGCCATTGTTGTTCCCCACTGCAACCAACTTGATCCCAGCTCAGAGGGCAGAATCATCCTGTGCCTCTTCACCACTCTGTTCCGATTGGCTGCTGTTCTACGGCCATAACCTCCGTCTATCCCTACACACGTTATAAAAAAACTGCCACAGGAATGGAGGGACGAAGATGGGCGCTGGATTGGGCCAGCTGCAATTTTATGTCTAAAATGCTCAGCTGTGATTGGCTGAATGGGGGACTCCTGGCACCAGAGATTCCGCACTTTACTGGAATCGAGCTGAGTTCGAGCGTGGTTCCCTGAAAAAGTAGTAGTTCCCAACTGGAGTCGGAAATTGGACCGTTACACGGAGTGAAGCTGGTACAAAACCACGTCGATCCCCTTGCAGGGGGAGCAAACATTCATTGTCAAACATTCCATCCCCACCACGGAGAAGTGGTGCCTGGGCGTCACTGCTATGGGTTACAGAAACCTCCCACCTCCACCCCAGCCAGCCCTCTCAGGCTCTCCTTCCCCTGTCCCAGGGCAGTGGTGCCTGCTCCCCCCTGCACCAGGGCTGCAGAAGCATGCTTGCCCTCCTCACCCTACCCTAGGTCAGTGGGGTCTTGCCGCTGCTGCTCTGAGGCTGCAGAAGTCCCATCACCCTCCCTCCCCAACCCTCCCCACCCTTCTCCCACCCTCAGCAACCCTCCATGGCCCACAGATCCAAAAATCCATGGGCAAACAAGCCCTTCTGGCCTCCCCCCGCCCGTAGGAACCCTCCCTGCCTCCCAAACAAGACCTTCTGGCTTCCCCCATCGCTCACAATCTTCCCTGGCCCCAAACAAACCAAATAGATTCTGATTCAGAGACCTTTATTAAACAGATACAACATAGGGATAAAAAGGAAAGAGTAAATCCAAATAGAGAACAGTTAAAATAGTAGGCTTTTTCACCCACACGGTTTGTTCTTGATTTAATATATGAGGTCGTCACGGTTTCTGCCTTTTTTTCGCACTCACTTGAGCCGTAATGTGGCCCAACCCCTAATCTGTCACTCATTTCAGCCTTTGTCTCACATTTTTCCTGTCGCTCGATAATTGTGCAACTTTCTTGGATAAAACGGATTCCCCCCACAATCTGGTGCCTAGGTGCAAAACACAACGGGAACAAGTGACTGCAAGGGATCACGCCCACTGTGTGATGCAATTTCCTCCAACCAATCAGGATGCGGTAGACCTTGCCAGTTGCACGTGACATTTCACTGTTTCGTTTCCGTCTCACTCTCCTCCCACCCCTCCTCGTGGTCGCTCATGCAGTGCATTGTTTCCAACGCCGCCCCGATATCTCGAGATAGCGAGTTCTCAACGCAGTGGTACACTGAGATAGTGAAATCACGCTGACTCATTAGCTCGTGATAACGAGGGCCAAGCGTCATATGGAACACGCCCTTGGACGGCACAACAGCCAATCGGAACTCTCGTTTGTACTGCATTCCAGGGCAATGCAAAACCAAGGGGTTTCTGAAGCAACAAGAACATCCACAACAACTTGGTGATGTGTGAATGATCTCGAGCGATGAAACAGCAACAAAAAGGTCAGGATGTCATTGCGGATTGCCTTAATTCAAGAACAAACCATGTGTGCGAAAAGGCCCAGTGTGAACAGAAGCCAAGGGAACCTGGTTCAAAGTGTGCAGATCCATGGGCAAACAAGCCCTCCCAGCCTCTGGGAACCCCTTCCTGGTTCCAAGCAAGCCCTCCCTTCCCTCTCCTCCATCCACACCAACCACCCCAGCTCCAAACAGGCCCTCCCTGCCTCCCACCACTCACAGAAACCACCCCCCTACCCAACCTTGCCCACCCCACACAGACAAGTCTGGCTGGTGGGCCAGCAGTACCTGGCCTCTAGCTGCCCTGCTGAGCCTGCCACCTGCCTTCCCATTCCTCTGCCCACCTACAGCCCCACTAAAACCCTTTGCAGTGGGAGATCCTTCCTCTTTGACCCTTTGCTAGGGCCCATTGCGTCTCCCCTGCAATGGGTCTGTCCTCACCCCTTGCTCTATCTACGCTCGCTGTATTTCTCACCCTACAGCAGAGCCAGCATGGTGTAGTGGTTAAGAGCAGGTGTACTCTAATCTGGAGAACTGGGTTTGATTCCCCACTCTGCCACTTGAGCTGCGGAGAGGCTTATCTGGTGAGCCAGATTAGCTTGTGCACTCCAACACATGTCAGCTGGGTGACCATGGGCTAGTCACAGTTCTTCCAAGCTCTCTCAGTTATTGGGGTGGGGGTAAAGAAAAGGAGATTGTAAGCCCCTTTGAGTCTCCTTACAGGAGAGAAAGAGGGGATATAAATCCAAACGCTTTACCGCTAGTGTTTTAAATAAAATAAATACTGCCTGGACAGCGATCAGACTCCAACCTCGCTACTGCAGTCTAGTCCTGCTCTGAGGCTTTTCATTAGCTCCTTGATATCTGTTGTTCTTGGCCTATTTTCTTCCTTTCCAGTTAGTCGGTCTTCTGCTCCTGAAAAGATCTCAGAGAGGTGGGCATGTTTCTGTCATCCTCTGTTTCCTTCTCACAATAACTCCGTGAATAGGATTGCCAACTTCAGGTGGAGAAACACCTGAAGATTTTGGAGGTGGAGCAGGAGGTGGGTGGGGTTTGGGGAGGTGCTTCAGAGGGGTCTGCCAGGGAGCCCACAGTCCCAGGCCGCCATTTTCTCCAGGCGACCTGATCTTGGTCTCCTGGAGAGCATTTATAATAGTAGGAGATCTCCAGCCGCCGCCCAGAGGTTGGCACCCCTATCCATGAGGCACATGACGTCAGCAAGAAGCCGATGGGCTTTCTCGAGGGCTCGCTTCGATGCCTTCCCGTCAGCTAATCTGATGGGACGATTCCAAAATATTCCAAGGCAACGGACAACCTGTGTGTGAGGCTCAGGGGAAGTAGACTCAGCGTCACATATCTTACTGCATTGCAAGTTACACGAAGGTGAAAGGGAGCTGTTGATCCAACCATTGTTAACTCGTCATGTATATCCATTCATAGATAATTCAGATACAAATTCTTAATAATGCTATTAGAAGATCGTGTTTCCGCCATTTCACAGAAGGTAGCTAAATTTTGTATACTGGTACACAACTGGTACACAACAATTAAGACAAAGAGCTGTACTGTGTGACGAGGACTGTAATAATGCCTGAAGTTAATGTTATTAATCAATAGATCTTATAATGGATTTTACAATTTATATTATATTTTTGTATAAATGGAATGCTATTTACTCACATGTATTCTGATCTTAAACTATTGGCTGGCCTAAAGGTAGACTAGGTAGACGTGAGGTAGACTAGGCTGACAGTGTCTGGGCCAAGGATTTGATAGCAGAAAGCTCCAGTCCCGGTCCAATGCTTTTACTCACAGTTGATTCTGCTCTTAGACCCACTCCTATGGGTCTGCTGTAACGTTCAACCCGGACCCAATCCTTTCCATTATTTGTACTTCAGATCCCTTCCGCTCTGTTGCAGATGCCTCAGGACTGACAGACCATACTAGGATCATACTTTTACTATTCAGCTGCCTTTCCAAAATGCATTCCACATACATAATTACTCTGGACTTTGTGACTAGCAGGTGAATAGATGAATTGACTCTGTTGGCAATCGAGGCATCCAGGTTGATAGGACTGCCATCTTCCTGCTGGGAGAGGCGCGTGGCCTCCAGACCTTTCAGCCTTCAGAGCCAAATTCAGTACATCCACTGTGTTTTCTCAGCGTGGCCCTTTACAAGCAGCCTCATAATCCAGCCCAGCCTAATCCTGTCAGACCTGTGGCCGCTAAGCAAGGCCAGCCAGGGACAGTATTTGGATGGGAGGCCCTCGAGCAAGCCTGGGGTTGTGGAGGAAAGCAATGGCAAACTACCTCTGCTCACCTTATCCCTTAAAATTCCATGATCCTGGGCAGAGGTGGGATCCAGCAGGTTCTCACCAGTTCCCGAGAGTGGGTTACTAATTATTGGTGTGTGCCGAGAGGGGGTTACTAACTGGGTCCGCTTTTCTGTTAGAAATTCCATTAGGTCCAAAAATCATGTTGTTTCCTATGTGGCTGGGTAGCGAAGGTAGAAAACGGGATAATTCTCCCTCTTGGGCTGTTTTAAAAACATGTTTTAGAAATATGGTCAAGTTCCTTGTTTAAGGAAAGTATCCTTCTTTTGATTTCTAGAAACAAAATTAAGTATTTGAAAGTATGAAGTATTTGACAGGCAGTCCATTAGAGGAGAAGTCGTTGTTTCTGTTGGCAGAAGACGATAGGACTTCCTATAATGAGCTTAAATTATGGACAGAAAGATACCAGCTGGAAATTAGGAGCTTTTTTTTACAGTAACAGAGAAATTATTAATGCCCCGCCCCCGGAATTCCCGGCCACGCCCCCGTCGTGCCCCGCCCCCCCATTGGTGCTACGCCACTGTTTGAATCCCACCACCATGGGAACCTGTTACTAAAATTTTTGGATCCCACCACTGATCCTGGGGTCACTGGGATTCTGTTCTTTAATTCCTCTTGGTCATCTTCTCACCATCTTCATCTTCCCCTCCCACTCCAGGACTCAACAGCACACAATTATTACTTTCATCTTAACAAAACTGTCCTTGCCCCTCTTCCTGAAAATCGAGGGGCAGGGAGACGGCAACTCATAGAGATTCTGGCAGAAGTGTGTCAGATCTTAAAGTCACTTAAATGACTAACTTAAAACTCTTGTGTCTTTCAGTGAGAGGTAGCCATGCTGACCTTTAACAGGGTCACAGCCTAAAGAAAGGAAAGAGGATTCCTGAGCTACTGGTGGGATATTCTCCATGGTTGTGGGCTATGTTTAGAAGAAGAGTTTGAAGAAGAGTTTGGATCTATATCCCCCTTTCTCTCTTGTAAGGAGACTCAAAGGGGCTGACAATCTCCTTGCCCTTCCCCCCTCACAACAAACACCCTGTGAGGTAGGTGGGGCTGAGAGAGCTCCGAGAAGCTGTGACTAGCCCCAGGTCACCCAGCTGGCATGTGTGGGAGTGCACAGGCTAACCTGAATTCCCCAGAGAAGCCTCCACAGCTCAGGCGGCAGAGCGGGGAATCAAACCCGGTTCCTCCAGATTAGATACACCAGCTCTTAACGCCACTGCTGCTCACTTTAGCTGATGGACTGCAAGTGGTACAGTCCCACCCTTCACCACACACACACATTCAGTATTCATGCCGACTACAGCCTATGCACATATGTCAACGTTGTTTTGCTGCCTGGCTGTAACAAATCTGGAACGCCTGCTCTGCCGTTCCACAGAAGGGGGCACGTTTGTCTTCGGTGTACTGATTTAGTCAGCGGTCTAACTTGCTCGTGAGCCTGACATCAGCCGCCTTCTGCTTTCAGAAGCATTATCCGTCTTAAACAGGCCGTAAGCAACAAAAACAAGCGTGGGGTGGGGTGGGGAAGGGAACAAACTAAGAGAATTCCTCTGTCCCGAAAGACGATGCCACAGAGCCGTGTCTCTCTGCAGTTGTAGTTTGGTGACAGCCACAAAGAATTGTCAAACAAGATCCCCGAAACTGGGACCCGCTTGTAAAATCTTGTTAAATCATGCTTAAAAAAAATACGCCCATGCCCACAGTACAAACCACTGGGTTTTTTTTATTTTATTGCTTCCTTTTCTATTTGCCCAGCCACATACGCTTCTCTTCGTTGTTGTTTTTAAAAAATTCGTCCTTTCCTCTGCTTTTTCAAAATGGACTCATTGAACTCTTGGCAATTAGTGTAATTGAAATTTATTGACAATGTGGCAGTCTTCTAAAGCTTCATTGTTCTGAGTGCTTAGCGCATAGGACCATTGAAGAGTGCCACGGCGGTGTCAGGCAGTGCATAGCTTGCTCAATTATATCAATGAACCGGTGGCTGCCAAAGGTTCCTTTGGGGGTATGAATGTTACTTAGCGATAAGAGCCTCTGGAAACAGAATCCCCCGACCCCATCTCTAGTGGGAGATGGAAATGAAATATGTATTTCTGTGCTGTGGAAAATTAATGTAATTGGCTCCCTCAAAAAGCTTTGACAAGTTGACCTGTTTGAAATCTGAGGAGGGCTTATGCTGCGGTATCACATTATCTCTCACATAAAACCCCCTACTCTGGTGGGGAAAAGGGGAAAGATAAGTGGAATTTGGATAGTAATATTAAACTTTGGTGGCATGGATCACATTAGTACATGCTTCCCCCCCTACCTCATCCCAACCACCCGTGTGTCTAGCTTCCGAGTGAAATCTTACAGCAATCTCACCCTTTCCCATTCCCAGTGGCGTTTCTGCCTAGGGACGGGGGTACCCTATGTCCCCGGGCGCCCCCCATTTGGTCACGTGGGGGGGCGCCACCATTTCAGGGTCGTTTGTGTGATTTTTATTTTTTTAGTGTTTTTTACGTTTTGTTTGCAGGGCGCATTTTGGCAGTTAGCAACACTCAAATTTTCAGGGTGTACCATCCAGGAGATTGGGAAGTCTCTGATGATACTCTGCCAAGCTTCAGGACATGTTTGGTTCATGGGGAAGGCAGTTATGGACTCTTCAAAGATGGGTGCCCCCAACCCCATTGTTTTCAATGGGAGCTAACAGGAGATTGGGCTACCCATTTGAGGGACCCATAACTTTGCTCCCCCTGAACCAAACTTCACCAAACTTGTGTGGTATCATAAGAATAGTTACCAGATGATACCCTGAAATTTTGGTATCACTAGCTTTAAAAATACACCCCTTCCAGGCACCCCAAGAAATTTGCCCAAGATTCTTTTGTTTTGCAGTGACTTTTGCTCCATTGTAGCCAATACTGGGGAATTTCTGAGTGTGTAGGCAGGCTGCACATTTTTGAAGACAGAGGCACCAGACTTTCTCAAGGTGGCTCAGGAGGCCCCTCCTGGTAATAGCATCCAGGCATAGAGAGACCTTTGCTTCTGAGGGTTCAATTTTATGGACCCCTCAAAAAGGCTTATTTTGTTTCCATGCTCCAGCATGGCTCTGTGGTAGAGGTGTTAATGGGAGGCACTGTGGTAGGGTCTTGCTCTGGGTGGGGACCTTTCCCGCAGGGCTGCTGGCGTGAGTCTCCTGAAAGGAACCAACCAAATTTGCTCTAAAATGCTGTGGGCAATTCAAGTTGAAGGTGAACCTGATGCCCACAGCATTCGGCCATCCCAGGCAAACTTTTAGTGCCCCCCCACCCAGAGCAAGTTATTCACACTACCACATTGCCTCCTGTTGAAACCTCTACCACAGTGCCAGCTGGGCATAACAGAAAGCCCCATTGAAGTCTATGGTGGGAAAAATAATGTTTCCCACCATGGAACTTGCTGAAGAGCCTGGCAGATTCTGGGGAATTTCTGAGTGTGTAAGCACTGACCACACATTTTTAGAGATAGAGGCGCCAGACTTTCAAGGTGGCTCCAAGAGGCCTTGGGTAATAGCATCCAAGCTTGGTGAGCTTTGCTTCTGGAGTGTGAAAGTTGAGAGAGTTCTGAGAGAACTCAGCCCACATGCTTCATGGGCAGGAGCATGGAAACAAAATAAGCCTTTTGGGGGTCCATAAAATTGAACCCTCAGAAGCAAAGGTCTCTATGCCTGGATGCTTTTACCAGGAGGGCTTCCTGGAGCCACCTTGAAAGTCTGGTGCCTCTATCTTCAGAAATGTGCAGCCTGCCTCAGAAATTCCCCATTGGCTACAATGGAGCAAAGTCACTGCAAAACAAAGAATCTTGGGCAAATTTCTTGGGGTGCCTGGAAGGGGTGTATTTTTAAAGCCAGTGACACCAAAATTTCAGGGTATCATCTGGTAACTATTTCCTATGATACACACAAGTTTGGTGAAGTTAGGTTCCGGGGGAGGAAGGTTATGGTCCCTCAAAAGGGGAGCCCCCCTCTACTGTTAGCTCTCATTGAAAACAATGGGGATTCCATTTGAGGGACCATAACTTTGGTCCCCCTGAACCTAACTTCACCAAACTTGGGTGGTATCATCAGGGCAGTCTCTGGATGATGCCCTGAAATCATGGTGCTGTTAGCTTTAAAAATGCCCTCCCTGCAGGCCGAAAAACACCAAAAATACCCCCCCCCCAAAAGCCCAAATACCTTGTGCATTCACATTTGTTCATATTTAAGCAGCACATAATTGGGACACTTTTTGTCCAAATGTGTCCAAATTGCCCCAGATTCTGGCTGAATCTGGTATTTATTTCATCTAAATCTCCAACCCTCAAAAGTGATGTTGTTTCAGGGTGGGGGAGAATCCACCCCAAAACAGCATCACTTTCACTTGTTTTAACCTGAGGCCCCAGATTCTCCCTTTTAAGGTGGATTTAAAAGAAGAATCTGAGCTCCCTAGTTTAAGCACCATTGAAAGTGATGCTGTTTGGGGGTGGATTCCACTGGAGGTGTTTTGTGAGAGATGATGCTGACATTTGTTTGGTAAATGTTTTGCTGGGGGTGGTTTGTGAGAGGTTTACATGCTTAATACCCACTTGCACTGGCTTGGAGTTGTTTCTCAGGCTAACAACCTACCTCATAGGGTTGTTGTGATTAGGAAATTAGGAAAAGAATTGGTGGGGAGAGAGCCATGTATGTTTTGCTGGGAGTGGGAGGTGTTTTGTGAACTGGTGCAAAAAATAATTGTTTGTTCATGGTGGGGGAGGGTGGCCGCCCATTCACCGGGGGGGGGGCGCCAAACTCAGGTTTTGTCCCCCGGCTCCAGTTTGCCTAGGTTCGCCCCTGCCCATTCCCATCATCCTTTTTGTTTTCTTTCTTGGAGGACAATGGAGGGGATGAAAGTGTTTGCAAATAAGATCTCTGCTGTCTTTCTGCAACGGATTCCTTTCTTTTACGGAGTGGCTGCAGCCCTCTCTCAGAACGACTTTCTTGAGAAATACCCTTTTTCAAGGGTACCAACTGATCTGAAGACTGAAGTCTGTGGCGTGTAACAGTTTGTTACAAGTTTGGTGATGGTGGAGTTTGGGGAGGAAAAGGCGGTTCCTACCCAGTCCGCCCACTATACTGATCAAACTTTTTATTTATTCAAATATTTATACTCCACTTTTCCTTTTGACTCAGATTTGAAGCCTTCATCCTCTAACAAACTTTCCTCCAACTTAAGTGGCTTTTGGGATAGATTAGGCCGGAGGAAGGCTAATGAGGAGGGCTACTTGAATGATGATTAGATCTACCCTGATGTGATGTCATTTTAAGATGACACTCTAGGAATTTCCTGGGGACAAAAAGTTCCCCACTGGATTGGAATGCCTAGATTTGAATTTGGAGTTTTGAAATCAATGAATTTGGAGTTTTGAAATCAATGCGTGCCCAGACCTATTTGCCTCCGAATGGTTCTCAAATCAAAAGTTTACTCAATAGGTTTATTACTTGAAAATCTCTGTTTGCTGACACCTAGAGAGATTTTCCAAACCTTACAAAGTAGACTTCTAGAACAGGAATATCATATCTTGTTGGGGCAAGCAAACAAATCATGCTCACCCCTCTCTGTCGGAATAATACCAGAACAGGGGCACATAGCCAAATATCTTGAATTATTAACTGTACCCCAACAGAGATGGATTATCACAAGGGCCAGATCCATTACCTTCCCATCGGCCATTACAAAGGATTGTTACTTATCCATCCCTCTCCAGGATCGGGTTTGTCCACACTGCAAAAATCAAATGGAGACTCTTGCTCACGTTATTCTTGACTGTCCGAGATATGTGGGCATCAGGAATTTCTCTCCCAGGCTGGCCCTAGACAAATCTGAACGTGACTCTGACTGTTTTGTTGTGGAACTTCTATTAAACCACACAGATGTCATGCTCTTGGAAAAAGTAGCAAAATATTTTTTACAAGTGACAGAACTTTCTAAGTAACGTATACTGCTATATACAGTCTTCCTGTCTGCGCTTTGAATGTACTCTCGATTTGCATTTCAAAAATGTCTGGCAATGCTCTAGAACCTATTTTTAAATGCCAAATAAAGGTTGTTGTTGTTGTTGTTGTTGTTGTTGGAAAATCAACGATAAATCATAACCACTGGATTACCCTAGAAGCATAAAAGTACTGAAGAAATACGTCTTTATCTGTATAGAACCACTTTGGACTGAAAGATAATGTTCAGATGACTCAGTGTTGCTCCATGTATAAAGATTCCCTCCATAAAGAAAATTAGAAGTCAGGGAGAAAGGTTTGGGTAGCAACTTTCTCTCTTATATTCCTCTTATCTGTATAGAGGTTTTTTTATTGTATGAAGGAACATTCAGTGAGGTGAATGAAATAACCGAAAGATGTCTTTACCATCTTGCCATGGAGACTCAGGCCCTTTCCGCACGGCCGAAAGGGCACCTCTTCACCGGCAGAAATTATGCCGGTGGAGGGGAGGGGGCCATTCGCACCGGAGCGTGCGAGCAGCCCCCACAGAGGCCAGCGCAAAAGAAGCGGCTCCACACGGAGCTGCCTCTTCTGCATCCCCCCCACTCACCTCGTCCTCCAGCATCGGTCTGGAGGGCTGCAGGGACCCACCCATGCTGCCCTCCGACCTCCAAAAACTTCCCTCGGGAAGGGAGGTGGAAAGCGGCGCCTTTGCACCACTTGGGGCCGCACAGGATGGTGCTGTTGCGTTGCAGCAGCGCTGCCTGTGAGAACAGCTCCCCAGGGACTGGTGTTTTTCCATCCCTGGGCCGTTGTTTTTGACCCCGTGTGGAAACTGCCTCAGATAGAGAATTCCTTGGCCCTATCTTTAGTGGCCAGTGTAAATGAAATGTGTATCTCGGCTGTGGGAAATTCATGTAACTGACCTCAAAAACAATCTGGATGACTTGGGAACTCAGTTGCCAACCTCTGGTCAATGGCTGGAAATCTCCTGCTATCACAACTGATCTTCAGACCGCAGAGCACAGTTCATTGGGGAGAAATGGCCACTTTGGAAAAAGGATTCTGTAACATTCTATTCCACTGAAGTCCCACCTCTCCTCACACCCCACCCTCATCAGGCTCAACCCCAAAATCTCCAGGTATTTCCCAACCCAAAGCTGGCAACCCTATTGGAAATTTTGTAGCTATAAGGCCGTGGTGGCAAACCTTTGGCACTCCAGATGTTATGGACTACAATTCCCATCAGCCCCTGCCAGCATGGCCAATTGGTGGTGGTGAACCTTTGGCACTCCAGATGTTATGGACCACAATTCCCATCAGCCCCTGCCAGCATGGCCAATTGTAGGGGCTGATGGGAATTGTAGTCCATAACATCTGGAGTGCCAAAGGTTCGCCACCACTGCTATAAGGCCTGTTCAAAATCTGTTGATAGACCCTTGCTTTCTCTTCCATCACTGTTCCATATTCTCATGACTGTAGTTTTGCGTGTCTTGACATAACGGGAGAAATCCTGAGCTTGTCTACTCAGACGCCTGTCTCATGCTACTCCATGGGGCATATTCTCAGTGCAATGTCCCCAGGACTGCAAAGTAAGACAGATAAATACACGGAGGCCTGAAATGTTGAAAAATTGATTCCCAGGCTTATGCAGGTGTGTGCCCAGGTGTGTGAGTGAGAATAACACCTGTCAAAATTTCTGCATAATTCACAACCAAATGTATTGAACTTCTAGAGGGAAATTGTACAGGACTGAAATTGTGTCAGTTTCCAATTCCCTTATTTATTCTCAAGAAATCAAATGATTTTTTTGGAGAATCCAGTAAAAAAAGGTCCAGTTAATCAAACTTCTGTTTAATGGCAAAACTACCCAATTTCCTTCCAATTTATTTATTCCCCCCAGTTCATTTTCCTGTTTCTTCCAAAGCCATTACAGTGTTGACCTCCAAAGCCAAGGCTATTGTCCAATTACTTCTTGCATTACTTTCATAATTATTTGGCCCCTCTTTTTGTAAGAATGTCCACAGATGCTCTACATACGAACAGCTGGCCAGCTTTGGTCTTGACTGTGTAAGAACTCCATCAAAGCACCCTGGAGACAGACATAATCATCCTGTATCACCACAAATGCAGGGTGCAATTACTTTAAAGGCTTCTCCGAGGGATTCTCTTGGTAAAAGATTTTAAACTCATACATAAAATATTCATGCCAACGTGCACCAGTCATCCTATCAAATGAAGCGCACTGGAATGATTAAGGAGTCAGATATCTTTATTGGGAAAAGATGGCTGAAGTTTTCTTTTTCTTTTTTTTAAAAAAGAAAGAACAATAATTAAATTTCAACTCTCCTAATAATATTTATCTATCAATATTTATCTATCCTTGCTATGCAGGACTTCCAAAGCACTGCATGGAACTGAACTGCTCAGGCGAGCTCCCTCTGATGGGGGCCCCCTTATCTGCGCAACACCAATATGGTGGATCCTGTGAAGAAGAAGAAGACTTTATTTACAGTCAATGACCAGATATATTACAAATCTCCAAAATATCTACAACAAAACAAGAATGCAGATCTCTCTCCTGTATTCCAGCACTATCCATCTATATATCATTATACTTTGTAAACACACCAAACAGCATAAAAATACTAAACAAAACAAAAATTTCTAAGGGGGATACCATATTCAGATCATTTTTTTTTCTTTTTCATAATGAATAGACAGAATTGATGGTGGTTGTGCATTCACACACATGGCTGACAGGGTACCTTGATTGACATTATTGCATTTATCCAAAGAAATCTCAACACGCAGAGAAATTTGCACAGCAGCTGAAGTTGCTGTTGTAAGGTATACCAAAGCAAAGAGAAGCTTGAACTTTGCTAATGGTATTTTTGTCCTTTGAATAGATTTACAGAAGAGTGGCCAGGAACGAGATCAGCTAGCCAACTAATTCAGCACTAAACCATGACTAGGCAAACTATGGGTGATTGCCCACTTGCGGAATCGACCTAGGTTTGCCCTAGGTTCAAGCTAGGAACTCCCCACATCCGCTGAGTTCAACCCAGGTCCGTTCCAGCTCTGCCCCTTCTTATCGTTACATTTCTGATTCCACCAGAGAGGTAGAGTTTTTTTCTGCCAACCTAGGTTGATCTCAGGTTGAAGTTGGTAAAGTGGGGAATCTTCCAAGGATTTTATGGGGAAAAGTGCGTCTTTAAAAATTTTTTCTTCTTGTACAAACAATGGTGGGATCCAAATTTTTTTGTAACAGGTTCCCATGGTGGTGGGATTCAAACTGTGGTGTAGCGCCAATGGGGATGGGCGGGGCATGATGGGGGCATGGCCGGGCATTCCAGGGGCGGGGCAAGGACGCAGCCACTAAGCTGGTCCTTGGGTGGGAAACGAATGCACGCAGGCGCAGGCTGCCACGCACGCCGGTGCACCTCCTGCTAGACTGCTTCCAGTTCTGCGCGCTACGGCTGAGAGGAGGGGCGTAACTAAGGCAAAAATCATGTAATAAAATCACCAATTAGTAACCCTCTCTCGGCACACACAAATAATTAGTAACCTACTCTCGGGAACCTGTGAGAACCTGCTGGATCCCACCTCTGTGTACAAAGCTTTGTTGCCATATATTGCCGTTACGTAAAAACAAAGGAATGCACAGTCACGTTTCTGTCGTAAAACGACAGCCAATCGGGAATGAAGAGGAGAAGAGGCGCTGAGGTGATCCCGCCCTCTGAGCACGGCTCCAGCATGACAACCTCAGCTGCTGTGGGTTAGTACTTTCATGGTCCCAGGTCGAACCTAGCTCGATTCCGCAAATGGGGAATCGACCTATGACCTTGGAACTCATAACTTCCAGCATTCCATTTTCTACAGCGCCCAACCAGATGTTTTTGAGAAACAAACATCACAGAAAGGGAGCAGCTGCCTCCACTCTGAGCCCCAAGTAAGTTCATCACTGCCGCCTCTGACAGCTGAGCCAGAACTGGAGACTGAGGAGGTTTGCTTGGAATAGGCTTGAGTGTCGACACAAAATATCAGAAAATCATTAGTGGCCTGATGGCTCCCCCTCCCCATTACTGTCATAGAGAGGGAGGGGGAGATGGAGGTGTGAGAAGGCCTCAGAACTCAGAAGGCCACCATTAGGGAGGCTAGCTAGGCTGTGATTCACTTTCAGAGGTTTCACAACCCACTTTTGGGTTTAGGTCCACAGGTCAGGACACACTTGTTTACACTACTGTCTTTAGCTTACTGAAACTAGGTTTCCAGTATGTAATTTTTGTCTTATTTTAACATGTGATGTTAAGCCTTATGCTTTGTTTTGGTTCTGTTTTTAGATTTCTGATTGCATTCTGAACCCTAATCCTATTTTATTTTTTATGGAAATCAACTGTGTAATCTGCCTTGAGTCCAAGTGAGACAGGTGGACTATAAATGAAATAAATAATTGTTTTGAAGTTATTTTCTGATCTACCTTTCTCGCTAACTGGGATCCCCAGTTGTAAGGTATCGTCTGTTGCCAGCAGGGGAGAGTGGCCTTGAGTGGAACTCCTCGCCCTCACCGGGTGCGTTGCCCAGTGTGAAACATACTTTTGTTATCTACTTGCTTAACCTTGCTTTCTGTCTGTGTGAAACCGTCTCATAGCTCTTCGGGTGGGATTGGCCAAATGTTTATCTTAGTTTGTTGGCGGGGAACTGGGAGCCCGTAAAAGCAGCTACTTGTGAGGGGGGGCTCCAGATCCTGCATTGTCTGTAGTCGATCAAGAATGCCAGCTCAATAAAGAACTAGTATAGTTACTTCTGGTCTGGACCTTGCTGATTCGTTACATTATGCAGGATCTGGAGCCCCCCCTCACAAGTAGCCGCTTTTACGGGCTCCCAGTTACGGGCACACCAGTGGCTTCCAAAAATCCAATTCAAGTAAACAAATGACACAAAAAGCTACGTCTCGGCACTGGATCCCCTCAGCTGGGTCACTGTCAGGTCTAGGATTCATCCAGTCATGAACTCTGGGATTTATCACGCAGTAGCCTTTATTGAAACTAACACTAAACCCCTGGCTTTGCAAAGCTACTTCTAAAACACCCCCCAAATGCTCAAAGCTTTGTTTTTTCTGTTGTCCACTCCTTCCCCTGCCCCCAACTTTGTAAAGTAAAAGCAGGAAAAGTGAGGAGAAAGTGAAAGTCCTTTCCCAAGGGCTAGGCCATCTGATTACCCCTCCCTTCACAGAGAAGACCAGAGATGCCTCTGTTATGTACTGTTGCAGCAAAGGGAGTAAGAAGGAATGAAGGAAGCCTCAGAAATTCAAAGAGGCCCCAGACATTAAGCACACACTGACAGTCACCTAGTTCCACCGACTGCTAGCTGTGGACTAAGATGCCTTTCGCTCACACTCCTCTTCCTGCCCATGCTTTTATACCTGTGGATGGGGAAGGGGAAGCAGAATCTCTTAACCAGCTGGCAGAGAGGGTCCCAGCAACCCCCTTCCACTTCCCTGCATATAGTTCTCTTTTCTTTCTTTGAGATAAAGACCCATGGAAAGGCAGGGGTGTGAATCCATGTCTTCCAGATTGTAATCTAGACACTGGTTTCCCCTAAATAGAGCTGTACTCAGCATACCTCTGTCCTGAACACATGAGAAGCAATTGTCATCCCTCACTGGGCTAGATCCAGCCCATGGGCTGCCAGTTGCTTGTCCTGCCCCAGGAGGACAGTTTGCTAGTTTGGTGATGAGTATAGTCCAGTGGTGGCGAACTATGGCACGGGTGCCAGAGGTGGCACTCAGAGCCCTCTCTGTGGGCACGCGCAGAATTCGTCATGTGGACAGGAAATTGTCCCCCCCCCCCCGCCACACACACATCTAGGCTGGTCTGGGCCACTGGATTCGATTATTAGCATTAAACCTAAGACCTTATTTTGGGGAAGCAGTGTAGGTAACCTTGTTAAGCGCTGTTAAACCCCACTGATTTTTATGCAAAAAACTAAAGCGCGATCCTTTACCTGGGAGTAAGCTCATTTGCTGGCAACGGGGCTTGCTTCTGAGTAAACCCTCCTAGGGTCCTGATTCACCTGTTTGAAGAGTTGCATGGTTGCTTCAAAGCAAAGCCACCGACTACCACCAAGCTTACTCCCAAGTAATGCACGCCTCAGAGCCAACTGTTTTTTCTAAACTAAAACCTCTGTATCCTGATTAAATTGCCGTGTTGGCCCTTTGCGATAAATAAGTGGGTTTTGGGTTGCAATTTAAGCGGCACTCGGCCTCGACAAGGTCTGCCATCACTGGAATAGTCCATAGCTGTTAAATGCCAGAAAAGTCCTGCGCCCATTGTTGTGTCTTGCCAACAAAGTGAAATGTAGAAACTGAATTTGGTAAAATTCAGATTCGGCTTTATTCAAGTGTAAAATTATCGGTATACCTGAATAAGTTGAATACCATATTCTATATACCCGAATAT
The DNA here is from genome assembly GCF_021028975.2 of Sphaerodactylus townsendi. Classification (NCBI taxonomy): domain Eukaryota; kingdom Metazoa; phylum Chordata; class Lepidosauria; order Squamata; family Sphaerodactylidae; genus Sphaerodactylus; species Sphaerodactylus townsendi. The sequence continues at coordinate 47,761,344 of NC_059438.1, read as the reverse complement.
ATTAGGATATCCCACGTAATTCAGCTCCATCTGATTTTGTTTTCTTTTTAGGAATTTTTTTTTGGTTTCTAAAGTTAGTGGCACCAAAATTGTGGGGTATCTTCAGTAGACTCTCCTGCTAATACTGTCCAGGTTTGGTGAAGTTTGGTTCAGGGGGTCCAATTTTATGAACCCCCCCCCCCCAAAGGGGATTCCCTCATCCTCCATTGTTTCCAATGGGAGCCAATAGGAGATTAGAGCTGCCCTTTGAGGGTCCATAACATTGGACCCCCTGAACCAAACTTCACCAGATTTGGGTGGTATCATCAGAAGAGTCTCCTGAAGATACCATGCAATTTTGGTGCTGCTAGTTTTACAAATGCACCCCTGACAGGCACCCCAAAGTAAGTATTGGGGGGGATTGTCCCGGGGGATTCTTTTTTCTTTCGTTAAAATCCGGGGTGGGGGGGGACTCTTTAGTTTGCTGTGTTCTTTAAACATTGTCTCAAAGGAGCTCATTTAAATGGACTCCCAAATGCAGCTGATTCCTGGGGGAAGAGGGGAATCTTTAGTTTGTTGTTTTCTGTATTTAAACATTGTTTTCAGGGGATTTCACAGACTAAAGCATCCACCACCCCTTCCCCCGGGAATTGGCTGCATGCACGGATTGTTTAAAAGATCCTTGAATGCTGCCGAATCTCGAAAGTCAATACAAGCTAATCCGAATACTGAATGCCCAGGCACTGTCTTGTCTCCATGGCTCAGCAACAGGAACAGGCACCCAATTCCACATATAGAGTGGAAAGGGCACCTGGAGATGGCCAGAGCTTCTTTATAGACCATAGGCACCCAACCAGCCTCCCTTCTCACCTGGGCTGGGGCTGCACAGTGTACCCACAGAGAGGAGGCAAAGGTGTGTAAGTGCCAGACCTCCCAACTCACCCACTCAGGTCTCAGTGATAAATACTAGGTCAGCCACTTCATCCATGATCAGATTGTGGATAATAGAAGAAGAGGAGAGGAGGAAAGAGTAGTAGTAGTTTGATGTATTGTCAAAGGCTTTCACGGCTGGAATCACTGGGGTGCTGTGTGGTTTCCGGGCTGTGTGGCCGTGTTCTAGCAGCATTCTCTCCTGATGTTTCGCCTGCATCTGTGGCTGGCATCTTCAGAGGATCTGATGGTAGGAATGGAAAGCAAGTGGAGTATATATACTGTGAGGTCAAAAGGTGAGGCCATCTGGATAGAGTAGCCTAGCATGTGAGTCACAAAGAAGTCTGTAGCATGGGAGTAACAAGGTCAATAGGTGAATGCAATGAATAGAAGTATCCTGGTCTTTGTTCCCTTTGATTGCTAATGTCTATAGCTGTCCTGTGTTTGTGTGGAGCTGATTAGTCACTGTCTTGATTCTAGAGTTTTTCAACACTGGCAGCCAAATTCTGTTCATTTTCATGGTTTCTTCCTTCCTGTTGAAATTGTCCATGTGCTTGTGAATTTCAATGGCTTCTCTGTGTAGTCTGACGTAGTGGTTGTCAGAGTGGTCCAGAAGTAGTTTGGTCCAGTAGTAGTTTGGATTCATACCCCACTTTCCTCCCCTGTAAGGAAACTCAAGGTGGCTGACAAGCCCCCTTCCCTTCCTCTCCCCACTACAGACACCTGGTGAGGCAGGTGGGTCCGAGAGAGTTTCGAAGATATTTTATTTTGGACAAGGCTGGCATTCACCAGCAGCACCAGGATTCTGTGGTGCTGCTCATTCTAGTGGAAGCAGATGGCCTCTCCCCCAACTTAGTAAACAGGTGTGTATGAGGGAAACAAGTCAAGGTCAGCATCCTCCCTTCCGGCAGTACCAACAGCCTGGGCCTTGCCTTGAGGTGGGGGTGGAGAGCCAGGCCTTGACAAATTGACAAATTTTGTTTGGATCTAGGAGCCAAACTCAGTTTTCAAACTTCAAGGTTTTGCACTTGGACGAGCAATGTTCTTATTGTTGCTCCCACAACACCGAATCACAACCCTCACCCTGTTGATCAGACTGCACACTTGTTTCAGAGGTGGTGCTACCCTTTCCCCAAAAATAAGACAGTGTCTTATGTTAATTTTTGCTCCCAAAGATGCGCTATGTCTTCTTTTCAGGGGATGTCTTATTTTTCCTGTGTTCTATTCGTCGGGCATGCTTCCAAACAAAAACTTTGCTACATCTTACTTTCGGGGGATGCCTTATATTTCGCACTTCAGCAAAACCTCTACTATGTCTTATTTTCAGGGGATGTCTTATATTCGGGGAAACAGGGTATTTTAGAACAGGCATTCCCTCCTGTGCAAGAAAGAATATGTTTCTTTGACAATAGTGCCTGCCACCAGTTGTTTTTATTAGCATGTCTGGGGGAATGCACACACATTTTTAAAATTGCTACTAAATAAATTACGGGCACCTTTTAATTGACTTAACAGCTTTTAATTGGTTGATCTAATTCATCAAAATCAAAGTCAATTAAACATTGCACCTCTACATCGAAATAAATACCATGACTTTGCTTCTTAGTTAAGTCTGCTTATGATTGCAATGTTTATATTAATAGAAATACAGTGTGAAAAAATTACCATAGATTAAAAGTTGGTGCTTCTGAACCAAATCACAGTATTACAAGGTCTTTAGCCCTCAATCACAATTAGAAACAAAACAACAAGAAAAGTTGGTTTTTATATCTCTTTTTTTCTGCTTTTAAGGAGTCTTAGAGGCATACAATCCCCTCCCCTCCCCACAACAGATACCTTATGAGGTCGGTGGAGCTGACAGAGTTTTGAGAGAACTATGACTGGCCCAAGGTTGCCCAGCAGGCTTTATGAGGAGGAGGAGTGTGGAATCGTACCCAGTTCTCCAAACTAGAGTCCACCTGCTCTTAACCACTTCGACATGCTGGCACTCACAGAGGAGTATTGGCGCCTCAAATACAAGCAAACATGTTGAAAAATATACTTGAGTATTCCTTAGTAAAAATGAAGATGCCAGGAATTGGGACTTGCTCCCTCGTAAGTGTGTATAGGACGCAAGAAGCTTATGCATATTAGCCTGTGCACTCCCACACACGCCAGCTGGGTGACCTTGGGCTAGTCACAGCTTCTCGGAGCTCTTTCAGCCCCACCCACCTCACAGGGTGTTTGTTGTGAGGGGGGGAAGGGCAAGGAGATTGTCAGCCCCTTTGAGTCTCCTGCAGGAGAGAAAGGGGGGATATAAATCCAAACTCCTCCTCCTCCTCCTCCTCCTCCTCCTCCTCCTCCTCCTCCTCCTCCTCCTCTTCTTCTTCTTCTTCTTCTTCTTCTTCTTCTTCTTCTTCTTCTTCTTCTTCTTCTTCTTCTTCTTCTTCTTCTTCTTCTTCTTCTTCATTCAATTCAAGAGTTATCCAGTTTGACAGCTGATTGAGAAACATAACTAAATAGCCTTGGCCACATGCATCCCTTGGAGGGCTGCAGGCACCCTGTGTGCTGCCATTCTGGGCCATGCCACACCAACTGTGGCTTAGCACCAACAAGGCGGGGTGGGGTGCAACACTCTGGGCATGTGCCAGTGTGGGGGCATGGCCAAGGCATGGCAGAGGCATGGCGGGTGTTTTCTGGGGCATTCCGAGGCGTGGCAGGGGTGCAGGACCTGCTCATGCCCCAGGAACAGTTCCCCCTCGCTCCTCCCCTACACACCAATCACAGTGCGCTGTCTCTTCCTCCTCCTCCATCATCTCGCTGGGTTAGGCTGGGCTACTTGCAGCCTAGACTAGGCGAGTGGCCCATGATGCATGCACACTCAGTCTGGCCACCCTGGCAAGTGGCAATTAAGTTAGCGGGCAGTGTGGTGAGCAAGATGAGCAGGCAGCATGGGCCACAGTGAGTGAGTGAGTGGCCAGGCAGAGGCCGATGGGTAGGGGCACAAGAGGAGGAGGAGACAGTGGTGGCAGGCAGTGAGGCACAGGCTGTGATGCCTTGACCTGCCTTCCTGACCTGCTGGGGGGGGGAGGGAATGGGTTACAAAATGTGCCCCCATGTGACTCAGAGATGTGGGACCTGGGTCTTGAGCCCCCTCATGCTCCCCACTAGGTTTACCACTACTTGCAGATAATTTGAGCTTTTAATATCAAATATAAATGAAGCAGCAGAAGCAAAGATCAGATTTTACTTTGGTAGAAAATGCTCTTAGTGGGCCAGAAGTGATACAATGTTCTGAAAATAATGTATGCTTCCGAAGACTCATCCACTCATAACTGCACCCCTGTGGCTATGGGCTTGAACTGACATGCTAGTTTTCTATATTCAGGGAACTTTTTTTGTAACTTTAACTTCACGAGAGGGAGCCCTGCTCCAGATACTTCATCTTGCAGAGGCAGAAAAAGCATAACAAGGCTTTAAAGTGTATTAAAACATTCATACCCACCCTTTCCCTGTGGTTTCAAATGGTGACATCAACATTAAGGAACTCCTTCAGCTGCAATTACCTTACAGTATTGAGAAAGTTGGAAAAGACTTTTGAGGAGCGATCCTGATTCTCTAATAGTCATTAAATCAATCTTTTAATACAGTGTACTGAGTAGATTGTGGTTCTACTGTGGTCTGAATTGTAATTGTACGCTGGTTGTTTTCAGACATCTGTGAGTTTTTCATTATTGGTATAGACTGCTCTAAAGATCCACTGGGTCACAATAAGACAGGACAAAGAGTTATTAAAACCGTCATGGATCTACCCCTGGGCCTACCCATTAATTGAGAAGACAGTTTCCCTTGGAACATAGCTAGACAGCATAATATGGGCCCATCAGAAATCCTACATGCATCTCCACTGAAAGCATCTTCAGGTACTATTATGTTTAATATATGAAGACTCAAGAATGCACTTGAAATTTAATTCATAAGGCCAGAGTAGCACCATATTTACAAAGCTATATCGGAGACTGTACACTGTTGACAGGCACATCTGGAGGAAGAGTGGGATTCCCCCTGGTTTTGAAGCCAGCCACATCTGTCTGGATGCTTCAAACACTTCTGCGGAGCAGCCAGTTGGTCAGAATCAGAAAAGAACATTAAATAGATTTTCATCTTGATATACCATTGATGTTGTCAGTTCTCTTGATTCAGCATCAGTTTGACAAAGTCTGCTTTTGGAACTGTGACTGTAGCCGAGAGCTCACCAAAGACAATAGGACACTTTGTTGAAATGTATGAATGATCTTCGGACACGGCTTGCTCCTCGTGAGCTGCACCGCATGGCCAAATGCTGGTTTCCGATGGGGGAGAGTGGCTCTTACAGTCCAGTCTCTCTGCAGCGCTTGAAACCAGTGTGAAGTAGAGATAAGCTATACGTTGTAATTCCGCTAGTATCACTCTGTGTTATTTGCTGCTGAAAATAATCGTGAAACCTTCCTGCCTTTCTTTCAGCTACACGGCCAATTCACCTGATAATAGCCTGAAGATTTAACGTTGAAACCAATGGACGACATAGGAGATAAACCAACTCTCTTGCCTTTTCTTTCCCTGGTCCCATCCTCTCCATGGGTGTTGCACACCAAGTGGAATGTTGGAGATAACAGAACTGAAAGGAAAAACTGCAGCTACTTTGTCTCTTGATTCCTCAGTGAATTGAGGTAAAACAAACCCATCACCTCACTGGAATAGCAGAGTAGCTCCATTGACTTCTGCCGTACTTATCATGCATCTGCATTTCCAGGCAGGGTACTTGATCACCTGGTATCTGGGCTTGTGTGCTGCTCACTACCCATGATCAGGAGGCCAATTTTTCATTGAGTCACTGAAATGCATTCTAAGAAATGTGGATCTGCCCATTCACATGATTAAGCATAAGCATAAGCATAAGCATTTTATTGTCATTGTGCACGCACAACGAAATTTACAGCAGCAGTCCTCGATGCACACAATTTCAGACTCATACATCATCCTCACTTTCCCCTTCCTCCACCCATCCCTACACAGCCCCAAATACATCAATATGAAGCAGCGGAGTTTAGCATAGCCACAGCTCTAGAGTAGAAGCTGTCTCTAAGCCTCTTTGTCCTAGTTCTGAGGGCCCTGTATCGTCTGCCAGATGGTAACAGTGTAAAAAGAGAGTGTGCTGGAGGCGACGCGTCCCTCAGAATATTTTGGGCTTTTATTTAGGTTTCGGGAATTATAGATTTCTTCCAAGGAGGGAAGAGGGCAGCCTCTATAACTTTCCTTTGTGCAGTAGTGATCACCCTGTGGATCGCCTTCCTATTCGCCACTGTGCAACGGGAGAACCATACACAGATGCAGTAGGTTAGGACACTCTCTATAGCACAGCGGTAAAAGGACACCAGAAGTTTTCCATCTAGTTGTTGCTTCCTTAAAAGTCTCATAAATTACAGTCTTTGCTGGGCTATGTTAACCACCATGCAGTCTTGTAATTTGCCCCAGGTCAAGTCCTCTTTAATCATATAACGCCTAGAAATTTAAAACTAGCTACTCCGCTTCCACTTGATCTCCATTTATAGTCAAGGGGCTGAATTTCTGAGGTATTCCTTCTATAGTCCACTATGAGCTCCTTTTGTCTTGTTAGTGTTAAGAACCAGGTTATTTTCCCTGCACCATGAGAGCAGTCGGTCCACTTCATTCCGATAGGGCAGACTCATCCCTCTCCAGAGATGAGCCCCACCACCGTTGTGTCATCAGCAAATTTGATAACGGTGTTACTATGATAGACAGGAGTACAGCCATATGTATAAAGGGGTGAACAGTAAAGCGACTCAACACATAGCCCTGTAGTTCCCATATTTAGAGTAAGAACTGAGGACTGAATCCCCGGATAGTCTAAAGCTCCACCTCTGGAACTTTCCACCCAGACAAGAAGTCCACTAATCCATCAAACCGCATTGAATGTGAGAGTCAGCAAGATCCACGAAGCCGCCACCAGTCTTTTAGCAGTGGCGATCAGTATTAAATGCGGAACCAGTCCGCGAAGAGCTCGTGTATTCGCACATAATTCCCCTGATGTTCCAGATGCGTCAAAGCAGTGTGGAGGCTAATGGCAATGGATGCCTCCCAGATCTATTAGGTCCTATATGCGAATCCGATGTTTATCAAATGTATCTGGAAGGCAAGAACTAATATGCCTATGGACCAGTTTTTTTCAAAACACTTCATGATGATGGGGGGTGAGTGCCACTGGTCTATAATCCTGAAGATTGCTTCAAAGCAGGAAATCTCTTTGGTAGTGGAACAATGGTGGAAGCTTTCAAACAAGATGGGATGGTGGACTGGGATAGAGATCGATTAAAGATCCCAGTAAAAACACCAGCCAGTTGGTTAGCGCATTCCTTTAACACCCGACCGGGAATACCATCCGGTCCAGCAGCCTTCCTTGGATTCACAGCCCTCAAAACTTGCCTCACCTCATGTTCCTCCACAGTGAGGTGGAGCAGTGGCATCGGAGGTTAAGAGCTCGTGTATCTAATCTGGAGGAACTGGGTTTGATTCTCCACTTCCGCCTGAGCTGTGGAGGCTTCTCTGGGGAATTCAGATTAGCCTGTACACTCCCACACACACCAGCTGGGTGACCTTGGGCTAGTCACAGCTTCTCAGAGCTTCTCTAAGCCTCAATCTGTCTCAAGGTGGGTGTTTGCTGTGAGGGGGAAGGGCAAGGATATTGTCAGCTCCCTTTCAGTCTCCTGCAGGAGAGAAAGGGGGGGGGGGATATAAATCCAAACCTCCTCCTCCTCCTCCTCCTCCTCCTCCTCCTCCTCCTCCTCCTCCTCCTCCTCCTCCTCTTCTTCTTCTTCTTCTTCTTCTTCTTATTATTATTATTATTTTTATTATTATTTTATATCCTCCATTGTTTCTTACTAAAGATCCACAGTAGCTTGTGTCATTCTTCTCTCCTTCATTTTATCCTCACAATGGCTCTCTGAGGTTGGGCTAAGAGCATAGGACTGATCCAGTGTCCCTAACTGAGCTTCTATGGCACAATGGGGATGCCATCGTCTTCCAGATCCTAGTCTGAAATTCTAACCACTACACCATACTGACTTTTTGGGGTGACCGTGGTTGAATTGTAACAAACAACCAAGCCTGGGTAAGTCATGCAAGGTGGTAGAAAGTCACTTGGTGATTGCTGCTGGAACTGCCCTTGATGAGTCCTCCCTCAAAAGCCAAAACAGCCCTGGAAAGGGTCCTGCCCATTCCTTCCTTTTACTAACAGAAACCAAGGCTAGAAGGCTGGAAATACTGTTGTAGTTGTAGCTCATGTGAGTAACAGCCACCAGGGTATTAATGCCTGATTCTTCTGGGAGGGCTGCCCATTAAATGTAAATAATAATAATAATAATAATAATAATAATAATAATAATAATAATAATAATAATAATAATAATAATAATAATAATAAAGCTACAGCTGCTACTTTTATTATTTGGAGGGGTGAGTCCCACAATTTTAAAAGGAGTTTTTCCCTCAAACCTGGAACTTTTCTATGTCTCATCAAGGCCTATCTTGTCTGTTAATGACTCCAGTTATTAAATCCAAAAAACAGAAACCAAGGCTAGAAGGCTGGAAATACTGTTGTAGTTGCCTAGCAACAGCCATTGTAGGCATTAATGACTTAAAGCTACAGCTTCTACTTCTATTATTTGGAGGGGTGAATCCCACAATTTTAAAAGGAGTTTTTCCCTCAAACCTGGAACTTTTCTATGTCTCATCAAGGCCTATCTTGTCTGCTAATGACTCCAGTTATTAAATCCAAAATCCAGTTTTTTGGATTTAAATATCCACAGATGGGGCCATGTTGTGAATTAGATATGTAGATATAACATTGGTAGTTGTTGTCAAACCTTTTTTCTAATTTGGAAAGTGGCTTCAAAGAAGGAAAACTTGCTTCATTCAACCACACACTCCATCCAAAGTGTATTTGATGGGCGCAGATAAATACTTCATTGGAAGAATTGCTTGGAGCCAGATGGATTTCTTCAGGCTAGCTACCGGGGGAAGCACAAAGCAAGACACTTTATGCGGCTGAGATAAATTGAGTGCTGGTCACCACTGTTGCCATGTTTGCTAAATATAGTCTCAGCATCTCCATTTTCCAAATATTAGTTTGGTCAAACCTAGGCTGGTTTTAGTCACTGCACTCCTGGTGCTCAAATTGCATTCAAGGGGAGATTGTGTTACCTGTGAAGATGTTCCTCAACATGGGCTGTCACCGTTTTATGTGAATGGGGGAGCACCTGTATTTTCCAGCTTCAGGGTAAACAAACACATACCCTAAAAAAATTACACTGAAGCTGCAAAATAGCCATTGCCGGAATACAGAGGCCAGCAGCCACCGTGATTCAACGTAAGCTTACCAAGGGCTGCTGGGAGTGAGCAGAAAAGGCAAAGAAAGGAGAGCTTGCAGCCCAGAGCGCCAAAGGAGCAGCAGTGGCGTAGGAGGTTAAGAGCTCATGTATCTAATCTGGAGGAACTGGGTTTGATTCCCAGCTCTGCCGCCTGAGCTGTGGAGGTTTATCTGGGGAATTCAGATTAGCCTGTACACTCCCACACATGCCAGCTGGGTGACCTTGGGCTAGTCACAGCTTCTCAGAGCTCTCTCAGCCCCACCCACCTCACAGGGTGTTTGTTGTGAGGGGGGAAGGGCAAGGAGATTGTCAGCCCATTTGAGTCTCCTGCAGGAGAGAAAGGGGGGATATAAATCCAAACTCTTCTTCTTCAAATTGCAGGGAGCTGCAATGATTGGCTCTGGGCAAGAAAGGCGGGAGGAGCAAACATATAAGAGCGCCACACCCCGAGCCTCGGCCTTCTTGGCTTGCCGAGGCTCAAGAGCGACGGACTCACCTGCCCTCCCCATGCTCACGTTTTGGTCAATTGTGCACACTCTACTGCATAACTGTATTTGTCAGTCACAGCCCGCAGGTTGAAACGGATTCAACATCTGGGGGAGAAGCCGAGCTGGATGGCTGGTCTTCTCCATGGTTGTGCCCTTGGAGAAGGGCCGGGGTGTGTGGTGGGCCAGCAAGGCTGCAGGCTTAGCTGGTGCCCGACAATCTCCAGCAGGAGCACAGCCAGGGTTTTCACCCCTGGGGGGCTCCCAGCTCCTAGAACAGCAGCTAGCCAGCTAGAAGAAGAAGAAGAAGAAGAAGAAGAAGAAGAAGAAGAAGAAGAAGAAGAAGAAGAAGAAGAAGAAGAAGAAGAAGAAGAAGAAGAAGAGTTTGGATTTATATCCCCCCTTTCTCTCCTGTAGGAGACTCAAAGGGGCTGACAATCTCCTTGCCCTTCCCCCCTCCAACAAACACCATGTGAGGTAGATGGGGCTGAGAGAGCTCCGAGAAGCTGTGACTAGCCCAAGGTCACCCAGCTGGCGTGTGTGGGAGGGCACAGGCTAATCTGAATCCCCCAGATAAGCCTCCACAGCTCAGGTGGCCGAGCCGGGAATCAAACCTGGTTCCTCCAGATTAGATACACGAGCTCTTAACCTCCTACACCACTGCTGCTCCTAGGCTAGGTTTATGGTGATTTGACAGTACTTAGTTAGCGAGTTAATCTAGGTTATTATGGGTTTTTTGTCTGTACCACAGGGAGGCCGGGGGGAGGGTCAGGGCTAGGGCTAGTGGTAGGTATGATGGTAGGCCCAGACCAGATAAGACACTGATTCAGATATGGATATGCCCGTTTCCTATCTGACCTGCAGCCTATCCCAAGAGATGCAGGCTGTGTGGTAGGGGTTCTTGACTTTCCTCCAAGATTGCTGTTGTTGAATGCGATGTCCATTAGTAACAAACCTGCTGTCCTTTGGGATTATATTGGACATCAGGCCATGGACCTCACCTGTATTACAGAGACCTGGGTGAGGGTTGCCCTCAATGCCCTATTACAGAGTCCTGGGTGAAGGTGAGATCGTTGCCCTCAATGACCTCACCCTGGATGGTTTCCAATTTGTCCATCAACCTTGGACACAGGGCCGGGGGGGGGGGGAGATGTTGGGTGGCGATGCTTGTCTGAGATATTATCTCCTTCAGGATGTCCCCTGTCCCGTAGATCAATGGATTGGAGTGTGTAGGCCTTCACTGGGTCTCTCTGGAGAGGCTGGCTGTTCTGCTAGTGTACCGGTCGCCTAGCACACCAGCAGACAGCCTGTCGTGGCTCCTTGAGGTCGTCTCTGGCCTGCCTTTGACTGTGATCCGGAAATTTAAACTTGTTGAACATGCAGTAGCCAGGCTCCTTACTGGAGCTCCAGCTGGGACCAGATCACACCAATCCTGTACCATCTTCACTGACTGCTGATCAAGTTCTGTGTCATGTTCAAAGTGTTGGTATTAACCTTCAAGGCTGTGAGCGGTCTTAGACCTGCATGTCTGAGGGACTGTATCTTCCCGCATTGCCCAGTCAGGTCCCTCCATTCTTTGGAGGGGAACCTGTTAGAGGTCCCTGTCCCAAAAGACATCCAGCTGGCATCTATGAAAAGTCCTGGCCCTACCTGGTGGAATAGGCTTCCTAGGGAGATCAAGGCCCTGTGGGATTTGCAAAGTTTTTGCAGGGCCTGCAAAATGGAACTATTCTGCCAGGCATTTCCATCGGTCCAGCGGGGTCAATTGTTCTAATGCCATGTTGCCACTGGCTTCCAGTTGAGTTCCGAATCATTCATAAGGTATGGGTGCTTACCTTTAAGGCCTTACGTGGCCTGGGACCTTCATACCTTCGGGACCGTCTTACCCCATATGTCCCTACACGGCCTCTACGTTCGTTAGAGGCCAATTTACTAGTGGTCCCTGGCCCCTCGATAATGCGGCTGGCCTCTACCCGGGCCAGGGCTTTTACAGCCCTGGCCCCTGTTTGGTGGAACACGCTACCACCAACTATCCGGGCCCTGCGGGATCTTGGAGAGTTCCGCAGGGCCTGTAAGACCAAATTGTTCCACCGGGCGTTTGGAGGGGCCAGCCGCTGATGCCCCCTCCCCTTTCCCCCTCCTTTTCCTTACATTCTGGGTTCTCCGCTTCTCTGTTTTATTTTCCAGGGTGGATCTATGAAGTTCTGTTTTTATGATTGGATGCCAATATAACATTATTGATTGTTGTTTTAATGGGGTTTTTATTGTAACTATTGTTTTATTGTGTTGTTCACTGCCCAGAGCCCTTCGGGGGAGGGACGGTATATAAAACCAATTATAAATCAATCAATCAATCAATCAATCAATCAATCAATCAATCAATCAATCAATCAATCAATCAATCAATCAATCTTGGCCTCCCATGGGTACGGTGGGGGGTTGGGTCTGTTGCCATCTGCTATTGTTATTGCTTTTTATTTATTGTATGGTTGATTTTAGTGTTTTATCATATTGTTCACCACTCTGAGCCCTATGGGGGAGGGCAGGTTACAAATAAATAAATAAATTTACAGGCAGAAACACGTTTCCCACTGAAACTGAAGGAGATAACTACTAGTGATTGACAAAGCAGGGATGTGTAACTGACCCAGCTGTTCAAGCTCAGTCTGTTTGCTTTGTCACCCAGTCAGGGAACAGATCATTATGGAGTTGTTTGGATTTATCAGAACAAATATGCATGTTATCAGGGGATGGGGCGGTATACAAATGTAATTATAAATAAATAAATAAATGTATTCATTTTCATGAAGAAAGAAGAACTGGTGCTGCTAGCTCCTCCAGTTGTGAAAAAAAAGCAAATCTACTCGAGGTTTTTGAGAGCAAGCGTGGCATAATGGTTAAAATGGTGGTTGGACTAGGATTTGGGAAACCCAGTTTCAAATTCCCATTCACACCGTGAAAGATTGCTGGGTGACCTTGAGCCGATCACACACATATCTAGCCAATGAGGAGAAAGGTGGGATAGAAATAAAGTAAATAAATAAGGAAAATAAGTAAAAAGTTGAGACTTGATACTTATGTTTTTTGTGTGTTTTTTGGTGTCTGCCCAGGAACCTAGCTAATTTTGCCCTGTGTCCTTGCAGCTACTTCAGGATTAATGCCATTCATTGTGCAGACACAAAGAACTGGTCAGAGATACCATCATCATTTTCACATTCTGACAAATGAATGTAACACTTCCTGCATCTGATGGAACGATCTCTGGCTCACAAAGGCCATTTCCCCACTTTTATAATGACGTCAGTATCATCTGGTCCAGGACCTTTTTAGCACGAGGGTCGTGTTCCCGGGCTTCCCCACTGCCTCGCGCTCTGCGCGGGGTCATCGAAAGGTGCCGTTTTGAGCAGCGCCAGAATGACCCGCGCTGAGGGGGCGCAAGAGCAGCAGAGTCGGGGCAGCTGCATTGTTGCTGCCCCTGTAGTGGGGAGTGCAGGTGGACTCCGCGCTACTCAGCGAGATTAGCACGCAGCAAACGGTGAGTGGGGAAAGGGCCAAAGGCTCACAAAGGCCAGAGGTGTGTTAAACCTTAATACATGTGTCAGTATTTTAAGATGCCACAAGACTTTTCTGTCATGAAGTTTATAGAACACTTGAGTAAAATTATTAATGAGCAAAATCTGAATCATGACTCAAGTAAAATTTCAGTCCACATTTTCTCTGTAGTGGCAAAATCCCATGGAGAACATAAACTCTCTGCAAGGTGCATGCAATATGCGAGTTTTAAAAGCTGTGTTTGATCAGCACGCAGAAGCAAGACTGAAAAATCACACACATCACTTGTTCTGGGGTAGCAGCTGATCTCCAATGACTAGGCAATATTAGCTGTGCATGGAGCAACTGAGGAGCTGCTGCCTTCAAACGGGTTAGCTTCCTCTCCTTCATCTTCTCCAGTTGTGCCTATGATTTGGTAGCAAGCTTTGAATGCCTGGGAAAACTCTACGACACACTGATGGAACACTTCCTCTGAGATCCAAATAGCTGGCAGTGTGTGCCCAACCATCCATTTGAGGCAACTAAAGTCAAACAAAGTGTTGCATTTTATCTGCAAGTTAAGAGATGTTTGTTACCAGCATATATTTCATTTCATTTCACATTGTTGCCAATTAATTGACATTTGAATGAATATTGAGCTGCTGCCTTCACTCGGCTAGTTTATTAACTTTCATAATGAGCAAAGCAAAAGGTGTGATTGTTAACAAGATGGATTATGCTGCAAAGACCCTCTTATAGCCTCACCCCTTCATAAGTTCCCTTATTAAACTGTACCAGGGTGATGTATTATGTTAAGGTGGCTTCAAGTGTAAGGTGACGGTGACCTTCCTCTTAATTGGACACGATTGAAGTAAAAGGTGAGAACAGCAATGATGAGACTTGACCAGCACTATAAATCAGAAGCTACTCAGCCAAATGGGACACAGTTACAAAAATAACTTTGTGATTAATAGGTTAAATGAGCATTGTGATGAGGCACATTCGATAATTATTTCTCTGTTGTATTTATGCATAAAAAAATGACTCACATTAAGTGAAGAACAGATGATATACCTGATTAAGGAATCTATGAAGACTTACACTTTAAAAGTCTGGGCATCTTCCTCTAGAGTTGATCGATACCAGAAAAATTTGGGCCGATTCGGATTTGGATTTTTCTCAGACTAATAGATTTGGATCAGCAAAGTTCCGAATCTCTGGGAATATCCGAGAAATTTGGATGCGTGTTTATTTTTTAGGTGTTTTTGCACGTTTTGGCCTGCATATTTTTTTGCACATTTTTTTGCACATTTTTTTTGCACGTTTTGGCCTGCATTTTTAGATATATTAGCACCAAAATTTCAGGGTATCATCAGGAGACTGTCCTGATGATACCCCCAAGCTTGGTCAAGTTTGGTGAAGGGGGGGGCAAAGTTATAGACTCCCAAAGGGGTTGCCCCATCCCCCATTGTTTCCAATGAGAGCTAAGGAGATGGGGGCTACACCTTTGAGGGTCCATAACTTTGGCTCCCCTTGACCAAACTTCACCAACCTCTGCTGGTATCATCAGGACAGTCTCCTGATGATACCCTGAAATCTTGGTGCCGATAAATCTAAAAATGTGGTGGGTGGGTGGGTGGGTTGGGGTGTTTTTTCCCCGCCTGGCCGAGCAGCGTTTGGTGTGGCTGCCGATCCGAATCCCACAGATTCAGATTGGACGGGATTCAGATGGCTCAGATTTGGACAATGCTTGTCCGAATCCGTCTGAATCAGTGTGGCTCGGTCCGAACCACAGATTCAGACCGTCTGAATCTCCAACTCTATCTTCCACTAGAGAACATACCTGCACCAGGCCCACTGGAACCAATGCAAGAGGGCAACAGTGCTCTCTAATGTAGCTGGTAGTTCAGGAGAATTCCCTGATAGAAAAGCTGACTTTTCTTTAGAAGCTGTTTTGTTTAGGTGTTTTTGGGAACTCCGAGATGTTCTTTAGAGTACAGTACAGCTTAATTTACCCTAGTGGTGGTCTAGTGGTAATGTGTAATGTCCCAGTCTTCACAAATTTGACCAGACTGGGATGTATTTGATTCTGGTTGGAAGGAAAATCCTTGAGGAGTTAAAGTGGCTGCCATAAATGAAATTGAAGTGGGTACCTTAATCACAGAGGTGGAACTTCTTGCCAATACTCTCTCTCTCTCTCTCTCTCTCTCTCTCTCTCTCTCTCTGCCTCAGACCCCTTCCACACATGCAGAATAATGCGCTTTCAATCCACTTTCAATGCACTTTGCAGCTGTGCAGTATAGCAAGACCCACTTGCAAACAATGGTGAAAGTGGATTGAAAGTGCATTATTCTGCATGTGCAGAAGGGGCCTCAGTTTTGAAACAACAGATGGGAAATGCTATTTTGGTTACTTCCTTACCAGCTCTTCATACTGTAGCCAAACAATGGGAACAGGATCACAGCTTACTTTCATCCATACATAATTTAATTATTTGATATTTCAATTTTTTTATTATGCTTCATTTTTGGAAGAGATAGGTCTGGTTTCTGGAAAGACTGAAATTGTTAGCTGATTAATCACCTGTCTTTTCATTGATGAATGAAGTAATCAACTTAATGTAAATAAATTTGCATTGTAAATAAAGACTTTCATAGACGCTCTTTTCTGAAACACTGAAGGACTTACAATGTGATAAATAAATCTATGACTCATTGGTAGAAAGAGATATTGTTTGTATTTTCTTTTTCACCTTTTCACAAGAGCCACTTGACACATTCAATCTAATTTCTGAATCTGCTCATTTTAGCATGGAAACGTTGTTTTTGTAAGTACATTATTTACTTATTTTATTTATTTATTCTCATGTTTCTACCCCACTGTAAGGGCCTAGTACCCCAGTCAATAACAAGACTCAAGAATGGCTTCAAGAGCTTTATTGAAACAGTGTCTGACCCATATGGCCAGGTAGCTGAGACTGAGGGCCTTTCCCCACTTACCTTATGCCCCATGCTACTTGAGGAGAGTAGCACGGGGTCCCCCAGCACTCCCCACGAGAGGGGCGGCGACAGCACAGCCGCCCCGACACTGCCACTGTTGTGCCCCCTCAGCGCACGGCATCCCTGGCACTCTTGCAAAGGGCGCCTTTTGATGACCCCGCGCAGAGCGCAGGGTTGTGGGAACGCTGGGGCGTACGGCATAGGGGGGATGGAGGAGAGTGGGGAAAAGCCCTGAGATCCCAGATCCTTGGCTCCCAGTATAAACCTTACAGTTACAATCAGGTAGCCCCCACCCTTGCATTCCCCATATCAGCATTAGAAAGGACAGTTGAAGACAGTTGCAGTAGATACATTGTTTGGGGAATGGTCTGGCCATTCCCGGAAGAGGAGAGATTAGGAGGAATCGTTAAACTCTATTCACTACCTTGCTACAAAATAGGAAAGCTGAACCCCTGGCCTGGGGCAATGCTGATGCAAGACCAGCCACTGAAGGGCATGCCCAGGCATGTCTCAGGCGCTTTGGCAGGCCCAGGATGGCGGGGCCTGACACCCACCCATTCCCCGTATGGCTCAATCTTTTAAACTGTGGATGAATTTTTCTTCTTCCTTGGTTTTTTAGATAAGATGAGACAAAAGGATTTAACCTGCAAGTTTTGGCTATTGTGAATTCTTGATCTGCTAGATTTCTCTTGAAAGGCAGAATGTTGATCCCCGAACAAGAGTTCTAATGTGGTCCTCTCTGTTCTCTGCCTTTTAGATACTACAGATAACTTGAAACCAGAAAGGGAGGAAAGAACATATGAATATAAAAGCTGAGAAAGTTTGTGAAGACATACCATGATTGGCAGGAGAATGTGAGGGAACAAAATAATACAACCAACAAGCGCCTATCCAAGATCCCATCAGATCTGCAGGGAATGAGTGCCCATGAGATCCCCTGCCCTTCAGTAGAGTCAGAGGTGGGATCCAGCAGGTTCTCACAGGTTCCCGAGAGTAGGTTACTCATTATTTGTGTGTTCCGAGAGGGGGTTACTAATGGGTGATTTTGCCACGTGATTTTTGCCTTAGTTACGCCCCTCCTCTCAGCAGTAGCGCGCAGAACTTAAAGCCATCTAGCAGGAGGTGAATCGGCGTGCATGGTGTTTCTGTGGCTGCATGAATTCGCTTTCCTCAGCCTAAGCGATTCGCAGCAGCTGCCTGCTTGCCGCATTCTGCCCAGGAATGCCCCTCACTTAGAATGCCCGCTGCCACGCCTGGCCGTCGCCCCCCACCTTGGCCAGCTTTGAATCCCACCTTCATGGGAACCTGTTACTAAAATTTTTGGATCCCACCACTGAGTAGAGTCATTGTGTAATAGGTATCCCCAACTCTCAACATAACAGTCAATGAAATTCAAAGAAATCTATGGATGTCTTTGTAGACCCAACCTCTGAGGAAACGTAAAGGAAGCAAAAATCACTTCAGCAACATTAGGAAGTTTCTTTTGGTGGAATCCTGGTAATCCCTAGGTTCTGAGTATATTTCCTGTGACAGGACATTCAAAATGGAATGTCCTGCAGAGTCTGGAATACTACGTTATTGCATGTTTATGTTTATTCGGTTTACACAGGCACTAGACTTGACATAGGTCACTGAGAAAACGTTTCACAATATTCCCCATGCCAAGTCCTCACCACTGGGCCTGCTTTCCTTCTTCACTAGTGCAGCCTACACACAAGTTTCCATCTCTCTGGACTTTGCTCCCTCAAGTAGTCAGGCAGATTTCTGCAAGTTCTTTCAATGACTGACACTATTTGAATAGTTTATGACTTTAAACTCCCCCTGTTCTACCAGGCTTACGGTTGAGGTAGAAACGGTCTACCATCTAATGGCCTTCCTCTCTCCTCTCACCCTTTTTCCTCCTAGTAATTTGCTTCTGATATTAGGAATGCATCCTAATTATGAGTTTTAGCTGCCATCTAGATTTTTTTAAGATGGTTGTGAAATGTTGTTTTTAATTTGTTTGATTTTATGGTGTTTTGTATGTTGGAAGCCAGCCTGAGCCCATAAGGGGAAGGGCTGCCAAGAAATGAAACATATGAAATAAAATGAAATGAATTTGTCAGTTTTCCCTGTGGTGAAAGATCTGAGGAGTTTTGAAAGAAATAAAGCTGTTTTTGAGGGCATAGCAAAAAAATTTTCCATGAGAACTCTGTGAATTCTTTGGTTCTTACCAAGGTTTCACATAGCGGGAAGTCCAAGTCAAACTGAACTTTCCTTCTGAGACTAGAGATGTAATGAATGGCATGGGATGCCAAAATCATTTTTTTGATGAGATGGTAACATTTTTAATATGTATTTCTGCAGATCCCTGGGATTCTCCCAACTAATTTGCTGTAGACTCTTTTCAGGCTGGCTTCAGACCAGGTTATTGTAAGGTTGTAGTTCGACCTTGGAGAGGTTCTCGCCGGAGGTTTTGGCTTAACGCCTGGAAAGGGGAATTTCACTGTTTTGGTTATCTTTCACTTGGTTGCTTGCTTGCCTGATGTGAAACTGTGTGAAAACCTGTCCTGTTTATACTCTTTTGGCGGGAGCCTATCTGATGCCCTGTATAAGCGGTTGCTTGAGATCTGGGTGTCAGTTCTCGCATTGCCTGTTGCAGACTAGAATAGAATAGAATAGAATAGAATAGAATAGAATAGAATAGAATAGAATAGAATAGAATAGAATAGAATAGAATCTTTATTGGCCAAGTGTGATTGGACACACAAGGAATTTGTCTCCGGTGCATATGCTCTCAGTGTACATAAAAGAAAAATACATTTGTCAAGAATCATAAGGTACAACACTTAATGATTGTCATAAGAATGCCAGCTCAATAAAGAACTTAACACGGTTGCTTTTGACTGGACTTTACTGGTTCATTACAGTTATGGGACAGAAATTGTTTTGCTAAGTTTAGTTGATGACATCTGAGAGCAGACGAAGGCCAAATTTTTCTTTTACTCTTATTGGATTTATTGGCAGCCTTTGATACAGTAGATCAGATCATCTTAAGAACATAAGAACATAAGAACAAGCCAGCTGGATCAGACCAAAGTCCATCTAGTCCAGCTCTCTGCTACTCGCAGTGGCCCACCAGGTGCCTTTGGGAGCTCACATGTAGGATGTGAACGCAATGGCCTTCTGCGGCTGTTGCTCCCGATCACCTGGTCTGTTAAGGCATTTGCAATCTCAGATCAAGGAGGATCAAGATTGGTAGCCATAAATCGACTTCTCCTCCATAAATCTGTCCAAGCCCCTTTTAAAGCTATCCAGGTGAGTGGCCATCACCACCTCCTGTGGCAGCATATTCCAAACACCAATCCCACGTTGCGTGAAGAAGTGTTTCCTTTTATTAGTCCTAATTCTTCCCCCCAGCATTTTCAATGAATGCCCCCTGGTTCTAGTATTGTGAGAAAGAGAGAAAAATTTCTCTCTGTCAACATTTTCTACCCCATGCAAAATTTTGTAGACTTCAATCATATCCCCCCTCAGTCAGCCTCCTCTCCAAACTAAAGAGTCCCAAACGCTGCAGCCTCTCCTCATAGGGAAGGTGCTCCAGTCCCTCAATCATCCTTGTTGCCCTTCTCTGCACTTTTTCTATCTCCTCAATATCCTTTTTAAGATGCGTCGACCAGAACTGGACACAGTACTCCAAGTGCGGTCGCACCACTGCTTTATATATGGGCATGACAATCTTTGCAGTTTTATTATCAATTCCTTTTCTAATGATCCCCAGCATAGAGTTTGCCTTTTTTACAGCTGCCATGCATTGAGTTGACATTCCCATGGAACTATCAACTAAGACGCCTAAATCCCTTTCCTGGTCTGTGACTGATAGCACTGACCCCTGTAGCGTGTATGTGAAGTTTGGATTTTTTGCCCCTATGTGCATCACTTTACATTTTGCTACATTGAACTGCATTTGCCATTTCTGAGCCCACTCACCTAATTTATCAAGGTCCGCTTGGAGCTCTTTGCAATCCTTTGTGGTTCTCACCACCCTACATAATTTGGTATCATCTGCAAACTTGGCCACCACGCTACCCACCCAATCTTGTTGACGGGCTTGGAGCTTGGAAATAAGTAGGTAACTGGTATCTATGGAGAACTGGTTCAAATTATTCCTCACAGATTGAAAATGAAGGGTTACTATTGGAACCCAGTTGTTTTCAGTGTGGGGCCTAACCTGTGGAGTTCTACGGCACACAATTTTATCCTCCAGGCTTTTAAATCTACATGAAGAGCCCTAAGGACAAATCGGTTGTAGTTTCGAGGGTGGTTGTTGTCAATATGCATGGTATAGTGGTTAAAAACAGGTGGATTCTAATCTGGAAAACCGGATTTGATTCCCCATTCCTTCACCTGGGTGGCAGAGGCTTATCTGATGAACTAGATGTGTTTCCACACTCCTACATTCCTGCTGGGTGACCTAGGGCTAGCCACAGTTCTCTCAGTCCCCCCTACCTCACAAGTTGTCTGTTTTGGGGAAAGGAAGGGAAAGCCGCTTGTAAGCCACCTTGAGTCTCCTCGTAGGAGAGAAAGGTGGGGCATGAGGCCAAACTCCTCCTCCTCCTCCTCCTCCTCCTCCTCCTCCTCCTCCTCCTCCTCCTCTTCTTCTTCTTCTTCTTCTTCTTCTTCTTCTTCTTCTTCTTCTTCTTCTTCTTCTTCTTCTTCTTCTTCTTCTTCTTCTTCTTCTTCTTCTTCTTCTTCTTCTTCTTCTTCTTCTTCTTCTTCTTCTTCTTCTCCTCATCTGATATAAGGCCTGAATAGCTATTTGGCTGTGGTGGTTAATCATCTAAAAGTGAACAAATTGAAGTAAAACCCTGAAAAGACAGAGATGATGCTGGTTGGAAAGGTGGAAGTTTTGATGGACATTGTTCTCCCCACTTTTGATGAAGTTCCAGTGGTCTTTACTGAGTCAGTCAAAATCCTCGGGGCTTCGCATTAAATAACTGTGATTTATGGGATGCTCTTTTTAAAGATGATAAATGTATGATAAAAAGAGTCTATAGAAAGTTACTAACAAAAGAGTCTGAAACACAAAGAATAAAAATAATATGATTATTTGGGCACAGAAGTTAGTACGAAATATTGACTTGGATGAATGGGACAATTTATGGAAAGACTTGACATTTATGGAAAATATAAATTTAAGGGAAAACTGGTTTAAGATGTTTTATACATGGCACTTATGCCCAGCAAAATTGGCAAAAATGTATGACAAATTTTTATTTATTTTTTATTTATTATTAGTTTTATATACCGCCCTCCCCCTGAGGGCTCAGGGCAGTTTACAACAAGATTAAAATATACAGTAAAACATAATTTAAATATTAAATACATAAATAACAGAACCCATTTAAAAATGTGGATGGTGTCTGGCTACCCCCCTCCCCCCCTTGTGCCCATGGGAGGCCAGATGACACGGTAGATGTATTTTTAACCAGGCTGGCCAAACGCCTGGCGGAACAAGTCCGTCTTGCAGGCCCTGTGGAAACTCTGTAAGTCCCGCAGGGCCCTGATCTCCCTAGGGAGCCTGTTCCACCAGGTAGGGTCGGGGCTGAAAAGGCCCTGCCCCTCGTCGAGGCCAGCCTGATCATTTTTGGGCCAGGGATCACGAGTAGGTCCTCCTCCGAGGAGCGGAGGGGCCTACCAGGGCAATATGGGGAGAGGCGGTCCCTCAGGTATGCAGGTCTGAGACTGCAAATGGCTTTGAATAAATGTTGGAGGTGCCATGATGAGGCAGGATTATACGATCATATTTGGTGGGATTGCAGAAAGATCAAACAATTCATGATAATATGGGGAAAACCTTGAACATCAACTCAGGTCTCAGTAAATAATTATTCTATAAAATATTATGTCTAAAAAGATAAGAAACACTCTGAAATATTAAAAAAAACGTTATTGTATATGATCACAGCCACGAGAGTGCTGATTGCCAAGAACTGGAAATTGGAAATGGGGCCAACAATTGAAGACTGTTTGAATACCTTACTGGATATGCAGCAAATGATAAACTAACTATCTTCTTTAATTAAGAACAAAAATATTAAATTCTTTTTGGAAAATTGGCATTCTCTTTTAAAGTTTGTTGATAAGAGGAAGGAATGTAAAGGCTTTATAAATTATAACAGCATACATATAGCAGCATATATATATAAAGATTCATGGGTTTTTTTTCTCTTCTTACTAAAGTTTACACATTTAAAGAATGTAAGGAACATGCTGGAGTTAGATGAGGATAGAGAAAGGGTAAACCTGAGGTATTCAAAGGTGAGAAGGAAGTAATAATTAAGTGAATCGAAACAATCCAAATTTTTTAATGAAAGTGTTATATTTATATAGATTTCTTAAGTGAGTTAATTGCAATTGTGAGTTACTGAATGTGTGTTGTTATGTAAATGTTTAGTTTGTAATTTTGGGGGGGTCTTTTTTTGTATTAAAGAACCAAAATCCTCGGGGCTATACTGAATCTAATTGGAAAAGACCATTAATGCAGCTACCAAAACACATTCTACCAACTCAGTCTAGCCAATGAGATGGCCCCTTACCTTGATACAGCAGATTTGGCCATCTGGATCCATGCGACAGTAGCACTGAGATTAGACTACTGTAATGCACTGTATGCTGGTCTCTTTTCAAAATCAGTTTGGAAACCAAAGCTGGTACAGAAGCTGTAGCTTGACTACTATGAACTATATTGTTACTGTGTGTATTACTCCCATTTAGTAGACACTCTAATGCCTGACTATGGCCCCTTCCGGACACACGAGGTGACTCAAGGTCTCGACCTTCGTGTTGGCCCAGGATCGAATTACCCTGAAGCTTCGAGGAGTCCTCCCGTTTCTCTGCACAGAAGCTGACTCGTGTCTCCGGAGCCGAGCTCAGAGGGCGGGACCACCTCCCCGCTGGGCCTTTCTGCGTTCCACTGATTGGGACAGAGTCTCCCTTTCTGCGCATCCCCAAACCTTCTCACCACCGCCACGAAGTCTCCTGTTCTCATGGGCAAAATACTGAGGCCTGTGATTGGCTGGCTGGCAGAGTCGAGGCGACAGAGATTCCGCACTCGGCCAGCTTCAGCTTGAGTGCAACCCGAGTCCGCCAGTCGACTCGAGTCCCCAGATTAATTTCGCGGAAATTCAACGGACTCGGATCGGACCCAAGTCGATCTAAGGTTGACTCCTACAATGCGGAAGGGGCCTATTTGTTACTGGGCTCAATTCACGGTACTGGCTACCACATACAAAGCTCTTCATCGCCTCAGTCCCTCTTTTGTGCAGGAGAGCCTGTCTCCCTACACCGTGTGATGACAGTTTTGCTGATATCAGCAGGGCCTTCTGCAGGTGCCAACCTGAAAATGGGCAAGAGCAATAATGTCCTATACATGTGGCCCCTACGTTATGGAGTTGCCTGCCTGAGGGGGTCAAGAAAATTCCCACTCTCCTGGCTTTCTACAAATTGCGGGTCTGTGCATGTGAGAAGAGGTCTCACTTTTGGGTTTTGCAGGATTGGTTACCAGGCCAAGTTTTCTCCAAGAGCGCTTGGGATCCTGCAATGAGTAACAGTGTGGAGTCTTCAAACTGGCAGTGGTTTTTATGTAGGCATATTTCTACAGCTGATGGTTGATATTTTAATCACAACGTTTTATTATTTACCTTGTCACCCACCTTAGGCCGTAGCTTGCCGAGAGAAAAGCCAGTCTATAAGCGTTTTGAAGAAATGGAATAGATCTCTCAGTTTAATGCCACTGGCTGCTGAGAGATCACACCTCAGCTTTGAACATGGCTGGCGATGTTCATGTTTTAAACAACTTCTGTTGTTTTAATCTAGATTTGTTGTTAGTAACTGCTGCTTAAGTTTTAATGGGTTTAAGTTTTATGTTGTTTTGATTTGCTGTCTTGGAGAACAGCCATACTGTGAGCCGCCTCGAGCCCTTCGGGGATGAGGCGGCCTATAAGTTTAATTAATAATAATGATAATGATAATAATAATGATGATGATGATGATGATGATGATGATGATGATGATGATGATGATGATGATAATAATAATAATAATAATAATAATAATAATAATAATAATAATAATAATAATAATAATGTGTTTGCATAGCAGCCACAGGGGGCTGTTGATTGGATGTGTGCTTGGACCTTGGAAATTAATGGCCAGGTGTGAGGGCACCCAATTTGGGTCAGGTCTTTGTGTGTTGGGAGAGAGAGATTAAACCTGGCCTGGTGGCTACAAATAATGTGCTTGAATGTTGAAGCCGTGGCTGCCATTCCATGTGGGGAAAAAGTGTGGCTGAGAAGCCTTAAAGTTCCCCCCTCTGCATGCCACTGTCATCCTCAGTCTCACGTGCACCTGGGAATTTCACTTAGGGAACTCCCCAACAATGACTATTGACAGGGAGGGACACAAGGTCTTTTATACCATGTCAATTCTTTCTTTGGGTCTGTTACTGTGCCAGTCAAAAAAGGGGGGGAATGGTGCTTTGGAAGCTGCACAAGGTTGCGCCAATGTAGGTGCCCACTCCACTGGCATAAGGGGTGAATATTTATTTATTTATTTATTTATTTATTTATTTATTTATTTACCGCCCTCCACCGAAGGGCTCAGGGCGGTGAACAGAACATATAAATAGAGCACAAAATAAAATCAATAATGTCAAAGGCCGCTTCCGCACGGAGGCAGAAGCGGCCGGGTCGGCATAATCCACGCCGACCCGACGCCGCTGGGACCGTTCGCACGAACAGTCCCAGAAAGAACCAGGAAGACGGCGCCACTGGGTGCCATTGCCCGGTCGACTTACCATTCCTGTGGCCATCTGGCGCGTTGCTGGGGCCTGGGGATACACCTTCCCTGCCCTGCGCGACTGCTCCGACATTGCAGGGCAGGGGGGTGTGTCCCCAGGCCCCGGCGACGCGCCGGATGGCCGCAGGAACGGTAAGTCACTGGGTGAGAGGGGGGAGGGATGGCGCCTTGGAGCCGCTGCCGTTCGCATGGCAGTGGCTCCCAGCTGCCGTTTCCCAAAAACCTCGCTGGGGAAGCGAGGTTGGGAAACGGTGGCTTCGCGCTGTGAGGGCGGCGCGCGGACGGCGCGGCTGCAAAGCAGCCGCACCCCCTGTGCGAATGGCTCCCTGGGGACAGCATTTTTGCCGTCCCCAGGCTGCCATATTCCGCCCATGCGGAAGGGGCCAAAGTTAATTGAACAAGTCATTAAATAAATGGCTCTATACATTAAAACCAAACCCCATTTAAAATGCAGCGTCCTGATACCAATTGCAACAGATGGTGTCCTACTAACCAATCCCCTAAGAAAGAGAGGGGGACAGCAGGATCCACGGATGTTATATGCCAGCAGAAAGGCTGACATGTCAGTGGTAGGGAATTGAGCACTTGCACAGTGCCCAAATCCAGAAGCTGCAGTTGTCTATCACAAGAACCCCCACTAGCATGGGGGTGGCCCAGGGACACCCCCTTCAATGGCAGAGGCAAGCCACCCCAATCAGATTGCCTGCCCTCCCCTTTGAGAATGGCAAACCAGATTCTGAAATGTGGGGCTCAATCCAGACAAAGGCCTCTTTTGCACATGCAGGATAACGTTCTGTCAATCCATTCACAATTGTTTTTCAAGTGGATTTTGCTATTCTGTACTGTAAAATCCAGTACAGTGTCTAAATTTAACCCTAAATTTAGTGTCTAAATGGCCACAGCCCTGGGAAATTTGACCCCATATGTCCCCCTGGGCGGTGTGCCCCTGAGAAGGGGCCAAAGTGAAGACCCTATCAAGATGATTTTCAATTTCAAAGGGAAAGTGGAGGGGAAACCATTTATCCCATTAGAATGAACGAGATTCAGTCACTGTTGGATCATTTCCATGTGGGTGCCCTTTCTTTTCAACTAACTATGTCTTTTTTTTAAAAAAAAATGCAAGCAATTGGAACCTCCAACAGCCAAACATGTGAAAGTCAAATCAATTTGACTGGACTGTTTTGGAAAACTTAGTTTATTACCATTTTTACCATTACCATTATGACCATTTTAATTTTTTCCCCATGCTTCGTGCTAATTGAGCATGACAAATGGGCTCAATTCTGAACACAACTTGGCACTAATAATGTCATAAAATAGCCCTCTTTAATTGTTACCTCAGGCAACAGTCATCAAGCAGGCCCATAAAAAGAAACCTGTGACAGTTTCCACATCTGCAGGATTTATAAAGGCCTTTCCTATGCCTGGCTGCTGTGTGTTTGTTACCATCTTGGTGCCCACCTTATTAAACAAAGAGCTAACATAGTGTAAAGCAGATTTTTTTTTTAAAAAAGCAATAATTTTGCACGCACTCCCTAGATACCCCTGAGATGCCAGCGTCAACATTTTCAACTCAAAGGATTGGAGGTCCTTGCAGAACCAATGGAACTATTATGGAATATTCTATCCAGAAACATTCACAAACAGGATGGGCAGCAGTAAGCAGTTTATTGTCGGCACGAATGCAAACGTGGAGAGAGAAGCAGCTCAGGCGTCTCTCTGGGGTCTGCATCGCAGCACAGCTCAATATTAAGGCTCCTACTCTGTCCCCGCGGCCCCCTCCTTTGGTCACGGGGCTCACAATCTACCAATCTGCTTCTAACACATCTCCCTAGATACATTGGGGACTTTCCACATGCAGGTTTTAGCTAAGCAAGCATAGAATAGTTTCAGTAGGAAATTGGCTAATTCTATATGTGGCAGAAGCATGGGGCAACATCCCGTTTTTCTAGCTACTACAGGCCTAGTTCTCTGTTCTTTTCTCCTTTTAGTTCCTCTTTTCCCTCTGCCTCATTTCCACTGTTATAAACATCTGTGACCGTCACACTCAGCTAAATTTCTAGGTATTTTTTCATATCACTCCATATCAATATCAACCCATATCAATTTTTTCATATCAGAACGTGCTATAGAAATGATACCGTTTCCCCGAATATAAGACGTCCCCAGAAAATAAGACGTAGCAAAGTTTTTGTTTGGAAGCATGCCTGACGAACAGAACACAGAAAAATAAGACATCCCCTGAAAATAAGACATAGCACATCTTTGGGAGCAAAAATTAATATAAGACACTATCTTATTTTCGGGGAAACACAGTAGCTTTTACTGCAGTGGGAATTGTGAGCATGTGATGACTTTGCCATCAACTCTACATTTTTCGAAGTGGGGAATTCTTCTTCCCACTAGTGTTGGGTGGATGAACCTTTAGTCTTATCCCACAGGGCTTTTACATTCTTGGAAGGGAAGGATGCTCTGCTGGTGAAGAAGATTGTGAGTATGTGAGCTCGGCCTTTAAAGTCATTCATATTTGACATGATTGATTGACTCTGAAAGCAGTGTCTCATCTTGAAGTATGGGAAACTTCCCCCTGATCGATTTTGTTTGGTTCAGTTTTACCCAATGATGCCTTGTGGCCATCGTCTCTATTACAAGTCAGTGCAAATCCTGCGCTGTGAACAGGGTTTCCAGCACAGTTTTGGAAATTGCAGGTTTTGGGGCAGGGCCTGTAGAGGGTGGAGCCTGAGGGAGGATATGATGTCACTTCCGGGTGATACACTAGGAATTCCCCCTAATCTCTATCATAAAGACTATAGAGTGTCACAATGCAGGCCATTTTATGGCCATATTTTTCTTTAACTCCTTAATGTATCAAGAGTGGGGGAATGGGGCTGAGGGTGGAGGTTTACCTGCTATGGATAGCCAAATCGCCTGCCTGGCACTAAAGCATTGCAGAAACTCAGTTTATTCCTAGCTATTTGTAGTTGTGGGATTAAGAGTAGGTGGACTCTAATCTGGAAAACCAGGTTTGTTTCCTCACTTTCCCTCATAAAGCCTGCTGGGTGACCTTGGGCTAGTCACAGTTCTTCAGAACTCTCTCAGCCCCACCTACCTCATAAGGTGGCTGTTGTGGGGACAGGGAGGGAAAATGAATTTGTAAGCTACCTGGAGACTCCTTACAGGAGAGAAAGGAACAGTATAAATCCAATAAGCTCTTCTTAAACTGGACTGTCTTTGTTTGGGGTGGGGGGGAGCAGCAGATAGAAGTGTTACTGCCTTAACAGGGGAAGGGGATTTAGGAAAGGGATTCTCCACCAGCTGCTAAGAGTGTAACAGCACATGTTTAAGTTTTTAAGTAGTACAGGGGAATAAAACTAAAACTCACGTTGGCTGCGAGAGGTTGGCCGAGGGGATATTTGGGACTATGTCTACGGGGAAGAGATTCTGTCAAAGAATATTCCACAGAGGAGCGCAAGAGTCCAAATTGAGTTTAAACGTTTTATATGAATTTGGTTCAAAAATACATACACACAGTAAGGCACAAGATCACATACATTCAAGTTCTAGTATATAAAAAGGTTTGAAAGATAGATTGGGAGGATAGAGGAGGAATGGGGTTTTTTGCAGGGTAATACGTTACCTAACGATTCTTAGGAGTAGACGAAGTAGAAGGCAGGGATTCCACGCCAGCACAGAAACCCGGTGAAGACGATATCATGTCTCAACACCAACAAGACCAAGGGAGGAACATGTGGCAATGAGCAAGGTGCTCCAGGTGAACTAAACTTTTATAGGGTAGATCGTTCCTTGGCGGGAAAAGGAACCAATCAGAGCAAGTTTTACTTCTGCAGCATCTGTGCTGGATTTAGGGTGCTGACCTTGATGAGTCAGCTCACCTGCTGCTAACCCCATGACAATAGGGCCAAATTACATTATCAAGCTGATGAGGGAGGGCTGCAATGCTCCCATGCAGATTAACCCTGTAGGGTCACTGCCCAAGATAGTCAGATTTTGGCTGAGACCTTTAGACTTGGGAGAGGAAAAGGCTTTTAGGAGAACCATTACAAAAAGGAGGGGAAATGCAGAGCAGTAAGTATTTGCTGCTGACCTGTGTTTCCAATGCAAACTAAAGAATACAGTATCTGCTGGCAGGGTGACTTTCCATACCCTTTGTCTGTAACAGTTTCTATAGCTAGGTGTGGTAATCAAGCATGCTAGTGACTCAAATGAGACCTCCATGTTACCAGGAGTAGCTTAATTCAGCTTTTGTTAAAGTGTTTTGACCTTTAGCTTGTGGCCAAGTGATCATGCGGCTACCTACACCCAGAGGAGTGCTTTTGGCAACTGGCTTTTGCCAATATGATTTTAATGCAGAAATATATATAAATAATATTCTGGGGGTGTCAGGGGCCATAACAGAAGGTACCACTTGGGCCACTAGTTCAAAGAACACGAAGAGGAGTTCTGGTTCACCAGATAAGACTCCACCCTTCATGTGGAGGAGTGGGGAATCAAACCCAGTTCTCCAGATTAGAGTCCACCATTCTTAACCACTACACCACGCTGGCTGTCATACTGGTCCATGCCTATATACTTCCGCCGCTGAATAACTGGCATCTTCTCTGGGCTTGCGTCACTATTGTCTAGGTTCAAGTCAAGTTTCTGTAATATTGCTGCAGTCTGTGCCCTGGTAAGGAAGAGTATGCTATGGTTGGGATGACAAAATATTTTCAGCTGGCCCTGAGTTTGTTTGTGTGTGTTGATTGGGAAGCTTGCATTGACAGATCAGACTGTCAGTCAGACTCCAACTGCTCTGTGTTTCACGGTTCCTTCCACCTAACACCCAAAGACAGAATGATTTGTTTAGCTAACTTAAACTGAGCGTACCCTTCAACCTGGAGTCTCTCTCGGGATGGATGGCATACCGCAATAAGATGAAAATAGATCCTACTGATTTGCATTGTGTTTCTGGTGAGGGCTGCCATAGCTTGTATATCTCTGAGCAGAATGTTGTTTCAAGAAATCTGTTTGTCACTGAAGAGATCATTTATTCCACTATCAAATTAGTTCCCATCCTTGAAAATAGCCCAAGGCAATGCACAGCATTAAAGAAAAGTACAAGTTCATCTCATCCTGCTACTGTCAGATATTTGGCTCGTTATGGTATTTATTTTCAATATCTACAGGATAGTCCCAAAACAGACAGAGCATTTTTAAAATACTGAGTAAAACAAACACGAGGCATGTC